>NC_045622.1:21964772-22267803 GCF_009829155.1 Mustela erminea
TCTAATGCATTGCCATTACCGGCTTACATGTGTCTCTCTTAGTGAAGGGCCCGGAACATGGTAGGGGCTTAATAGATTTGATAAGGGCCAGTAGTCAGGGTACACTCTACGGAAGCAAATCTTGAAGGATGGATAGAATTTTGATAGATGATAAAGAGAGGCTAGAGTCATACAAATCTTGCAATATCTGCTCAAGTCAACACGAGACATGATTGGGAAGATACTGTCATCAAGAAGGGGAGCCCACCGCAGTGAAAACCACACAACCTCCTCTCTCCAGTATAATTACCAACACAGGCATTAATAAGCATGATAGATATTGATTTGCAGGTGATATTCATGCACTGGGCATATTTCCACTGAAATGCATGGACAAACCTCTCAATCCCCTAGTTCCTTCCTTCATTTAGCAACTTTTAATTAAAGGTCTCCCGAATCTCCAGCCCAATGCTAGGCCCTGCGAAGGGTAAGGAAGTAGAAATATGTCCTTAGTGAGTTCATATGCCCTAGCTCCCAGGGAAGAGACAGAAAAATACAATCATTTCCAGCCTGGGTTCTGGAATCAGAATAGGTGGGTCTCAATATCGATTCTGATGAGTTGTAGGACCTTCGGCAACTGACCTCACCTCCCTGAGCCTTGATTCCTCATTTATAAAATGAGGGTAATAATACATACCTAGTAGGGTTGACAAAGCAGAGTGTTGGGCACACAGCTAGAGCTCTGTGAGTAGCCGTGTTGACTGATTGATTTCTCCCTAGATCCCTCTAGGGGACGACTTGCAGGTCCCATTAAAAATTCCTAGGTAGGCTCTTTGCAGGTGCATGGAGCTTTCTCCCTCCCTTCTTCCCTCCCTTACCTCCTTCCTCCCTTCCTTCCCCAATTCAAAGCCTTCAGAGTCTGAACAATCGGCTGAACTTGGAACAGCAACTGAGCAAGCAACCAGGAACTCTGAGTTGGGTGAGGGCTCTCAGAGCCTCCCTGCCGCATGCTGGCCAAAAGCCCGCCTCATTTGCTCCCTCCAGTTACAAACAGAGCTTGCCCATTTACTTCCTTTCTCTTCTCCTGCCTTAAATGTTCCCCAGAGAGCTCATACAAGATTTTTCCTCCCTGACCTATAGACACCCAGAATAGCCGTCTGGTTACTCCCGAGACTTCTGGCCCTTCGCTGCCAGCCCGTCACTTCCTCTTCTCGTTACTACAGCCTAAGCGGCATGTGGGGTCAGTGAGTGGATTGAAAGAGCTCAGACACGTGTATGGTGTGATTCATTTGCGCCAGGGGATTCTGAATAGATAATAATCGTCTACAAGTGGCAATTAACAGAATCTTTTTAAAAATGCCTTGATGGTTATAAAATGGAAGGCGAAGTCCATCATGCCTCCTGTTGCAAGTAATTACGGAGGCGGCTGGGAGGCACAGGTTTTGAATGACGGGATATTTCCACCCAGTCATGCTCAACAAGACGGAGTCACCCAACTGTCACCCGCCATTCTTGGACCTCCCCCTCAGATGATGTTTGAGGAAGACCCTCCCCACTTTGGTTTCTTCCCGAAGCCGGGCCTTTGGCTCCACCTGTCATCCCAGGTGGGAAAGAGAGGTGCCAGTCAGCGCCCCGTGAAGAGGGAAGGGACAGAGATGGGCGCTGAAATTCACCACAAGGGGTCATATGCCGAGTCTTGCGCGAGCTGCTTTCCCTCTCGCGCGGATGATCTCGGTCATCCCTAACCAAACTGGCAAGCAAACTTGGATCCTCTCACTTCATTATTTTATTTATTTATTTATTTTCTAACAGAAGTGGATACAGAGGTTTAGAGAGGTTAAATGATTTGATGGAGGCCGTTTGGCCAAAGTGAGGTTTCTAACTTTGAAGCGCCCGCTCAGGGAGTCCGTAGCCTTCTCCTCTACCCAGTGCTGCCTGCCGTTCTAAATACCTCACGGTATTTAGAAATCTGATTCATTATCCACTTGTCCATTGCTTGTTTCCCTCTTTTCTTAGCCCTGTTGTCGGCTTTTCCGGGGTAGCACATCGCTGTCTCTCATATTTAGCACTGTACTGGCTGTGTCTACCTGGGCGCGGAATGAATGATTGGCTTCCTCTGTGGTCGTGAAACACTAGAAGTGACCAACATAAGATCATCTAGTGGTCAGTCAACACCTTTATTAAAAGAAATTGTCATGGGAAGAGTAGATTGGGTCCAGACTACTCCAGCTAGATGTGGCTTTTGTTCTGCAGAAATCTACCCTGGAAACAAAGATCCGAGACCCATCTCTAGAATTCTTCTGTTGACAAGCTGAGCGTCCGTGGAGAGAAATCAGCACCTCTTGCCTTGGCTCTATCATCATATACGCAAATGCAATTCTGCCTCCCTAAAACCCTCTTCTCCACCGGCTTCCTGCCTGAGGTGGAGGGAAGGGCCACTTTCTGGGAACCACAATCTCTCCACCTGCCTGGAGAGCAGGGAGGTCCCAGCCGATTCCCTGGGCAGAGGGAACCACGGCAGGCTCTCATATATGGCTCGGCTCTCACTTCTCCTAGACCACTAAACCTGCCAGGGCAGGTTTAAGGAAATCTCCAAGTGTTAGTTGGGAGGAAAGATATACTACAAATAAAAAACAAAAAAAAAACAAGGTAAGATTTGGGTTGGGGGAGTTCAGGAAGAATGCCATTTTTTTTTTTTCCTTTTTGTAAGAGCAGGCTCCCCACCTTGAGGCTGCTAATACCATTTCTGAGCTAGAGAAATATCAAGAATGGTGCCTTACAGGGATGACTTGTCATTTGAAGAAGAGGTTTAGAGGAGGAAGCTTCAGGCACAGGGCAGAAGGGACAGGGAAGCAATCAGGCAGGTCGGAGAGAGCAAAGGGGAAGGGCAAGTTGCTAACTGATTTTAATGTATCCCCTTGGCACATAACACCCCCCCCCCCCCAACACACACACACAATGCTTCTACCTGTGATACCTTGGAGAGGCCAGACCAGCATTTCTTTTTTTTTTTTTCCTTTCTTCTTCTTCTTTTTTTTTTTTTAAATATATAAAGATTTTATTTATTTATTTGACAGAGACCACAAGTAGGCAGAGAGGCAGGCAGAGAGAAAGGAGGAAGCAGGCTCCCCGCTGAGCAGAGAGCCCGATTTGGGGCTCGATCCTAGGACACTGGGATCATGACCTGAGCCTAAGGCAGAGGCTTTAACCCACTGAGCCACCCAGGTGCCCCCAGGCCAGCATTTCTAAGTGTGCCCATAGACCACCCATGATGAAGTTATCTGGGGGTTCCTTAGTGGAGCAGATTCCAGGGGTACAGTCATGGTGTTTCCTGCCACCTCCTGCCCTGGGGCTGTTTCTTCCCAGGTCCCAAGCAGCTACTTCCTTGCTGATTGGATTTTAAGGTCCAGGCTCCCAATGCCCAGGCCACAGCTAATAAATCAGGATCAGGGCCAGGAGTCTGTTTATTGAAGTCTCTCCAGATGATTCTCACCAACAGAACTAGGCCACCGAGCTAGGTTATGTCCTGAGGTTCTGTCATGTGGAGTAAGCTAGGGAATCATTTGGTGGCATCAGTGATCTTGGGCAAACCGCTAAGGATAGCTTGATTCTCTGGAAAGTTCCAACAGGGAAGGACTGTCTGCATCTGGTTTACTAGAGCTGTTAAGACTCCTAAACTACTGGAAATGAAGGAATCTTTGAAATCACTGCAATTCTGTTTCCTGATAGGATAGGGCTGGGATGGTTAATTACATGTGTTAACCTAGCTAGGTCATGGTGCCCAAATTTTTGGTCAAACATTCTGGATGTTTCTGTGAAGATGTAGTTTCTGCGAAGATGAAGCTGGTAGATTTGAAGTGAAGCAGAGTGGCTTCCGATGCAGTCTACCTGTAATGGACTTAATCTAATCTGCTGAAGGCGTGGGTTGAACAAAGTGTGACCTCTCCCGAGCAAGAGGGAGTCCTGCCAGCAGGCTACTTTTGGACTTGAGTCCAAGGGCCTGGGACTATTCCAGGGCCTCTAGCCCTGCAGACTTTGGATTTGCCAGTTTGCACAATCGTGTAAGCCAATTCCTTCAAATAAATCTCTCTCTCTATATACATACATCCTGCCGATTTTCTTCTCTGAAGAACCCTAATGAATGCAAGCCCAATGAGATACACAAGCTAACGCTAGGTTTAGAACCTGGGTCAGGGCAGAAATGCAGAGATCATGGAAACAACTCACAGTTCTTACAGGGAGAGCTTTAGCTTCTGTCATAGGAAAAGCTTCTGTCATAGCTTCTGTCAAGCTCTGTGTGTGTATGTGTTCATGTGTTCCTTAGAACCCAGGACCTGCCTGCTTTATTTGTCTCTGTAGTCTTAGTCCTTAACCCTGAACCTGGCAGAGAGTGAGTATTTAGTGAGTGATGGATGAAAAGCAGAAACTTTTGTGACTCTAAATGATCTGGATACTTCTGGGGACTTTCCAAAGCTTCAACAGCAGGACACATTCTAGTCCACTCCCTATACTCCCTGTCTCCTATGCCCCCAAGTATCTTGACAAACAGGAAAGAGACCAGGGGAGAGGGGTTGTAGGTCCTCTGAGCAGAGGCAGGTGTGATGGGGGTCTTGGGGGTAACAGAGTGAACACCAAAGCCCCTTATGGGAAATCCACTCTCTGTGGCTGGATCTCTGCTAAGTACTCATGTACAGGCTCCTACATGTCAAGTTAATGAAGTAGATGCTCATGTTTTTTTTAGAAGCAAATGAAGAAGGAGTAGTAAGTAGAGATGAGTGTTATGGACAAGGGCCCTAAAATCTAACCTTAACTCCCATAGGAAACAGCCTCTAGGAGGGAGGCTATATATAGCCTCGTATATATGAGGAGGGAGAAGAAACTTGGACCCATGCTAATGGTCACCTCAGTCGCCTCCAGCTGGTGGCCAGAGCCTGCGCACTGGGTCCCTCAGGCAGCAGAGTGGGGCCTCCATGGCCTTTGGGATGGGCTTTGCCCTCAGACACACTGGAGGGGGAGGCCTTGGAAGCAGTTAGGATTGACTTCAATGATGGCATTTTGCTTTGCTCTTCAGAGCTCTGGGCTACCCAGACCCAGGACGCCATGTGTGCCCTCCCTCAAGCCAAGTGCAGCGTGCGTGTGTGCAGCGTGCAAACGAGGGTGGGGGGCCGAGGGTAGATTTGAGCGGCACACTCCTGTACCCCAATTCTGCATCTGTATGACCTGCGTCTCCTCCAGAGGCAGAATGGGGCTCCCGTCAAGTTCTTTCAGCTCCAGTTGGAACAATTCTGCTTTGGACAGCTGAGCCCTTGGGCTGGGGGGATCTCTCCAGGGCAGGGCGCTCTCCGAGACGCTGACCTATCTTCTGAGCCAAAAGATCTGCCTAGTCCCCGGGAAGCGAGCTGACAGACAGCTCGAGTACAGTCTGGCTTCGCACTCTGCAAAGCTCCTATTTTTCAAGGTGCTTCCCTGTATCAAGTCCTGGACACAGGGTCTGCAAGATTCCTGACCCCCACAGTACCCTGGGATGGATGCCCAGGCAGGCCCCAGAACTTCTGCAATGCAGTTCATCTCCATAAAATTAAAGACTGAGTTCCTTGAGCTGCTACGGAGGACCAGCTGTCCAGTGCACACGAGTATTTCCAAGCCAGGAGGACACACAACGCATACCCAGCTCCCAGTTCCCAGAACAGCCACTCATTCTTAGAAATCACTCCATTCACTTCCAGTTGCTCTCCGCACCCCCCCCAAATGCAAAGTCATGGGAAGCAAGCAAAAGAAACTGCTTGCTAGATCACTCACTGAAGGAGTCCATTGGTTTAAAAATTCAGATGGATGTGACGTTGGAGCCCAACAGAAAATGGAACTCTCCCCGGTCCCACTGAGTTAAGCACCAAGTTGCTTATCTTTCCCAGCAACATGGACTCTTTTTTTTTTTTTAAGATTTTATTTATTTATTTGACACAGAGATAGAGAGCACAAGTAAGCAGAGCGGCAGGCAGAAGGAGAGAGAGAAGCAGGATCTCTGCTGAGTACAGAGCCCGATGCGGGGCTCGATGTCAGGATCCTGGGATCATGATCTGAGCCGAAGGCAGCTGCTTAACCCACTGAGCCATCCAGGCATCCCAACATGGACTCTTCTAATAAAGCAAACTTTGTATAAGGGATGCAGGCAGTGGTACCTCTTTGATGGAGGTGCCCATCTTCCCCCTCTAGGAGATGAATATGAGTCCTGGGACAGTGTCACTTCCCTTTTCCTTCCCTAACAGCCGTGACCCTCCTCCCAGCTTCCCCCATCCATCCCTCAACGCTAGTCGGAGCAGCCTGATTGGGGCCTGCCTGGTCTCCAGGCCACATAGGCAGGACCAAGCCTGTCTTTTTACCCTGCTGCCTAAGAACTGCTCAAGAAATACATCTTAATAAAAAAAAAAAATTGCCTTTCGTGGACCAGCTGTAGGAAATCATATTTGGAGGATGTGATTTTTAAATTTTTATTTTTAAGCCAATACAGACCGTGGAGGGGCAAACACTCTTTATTTGCTTCTTCTAAATGAGGGAGCCCAGCTAGGGGGCCTGGCCTGGGATTCAAATTATCTTCTTCTCAAGGAGTCTGGGGCTCTCTCACACACCATACTGGCCATGACCCTGTTCTTTTTACCTGCTGAACTTGGAGAAACAGGCTGCCTCACGACCGTTGACTTCTGTGGCTTGGTGAACACCAGCCCTTCCTGTAGGTCCGGGGCAGGCTCCCGACGCAGCATGGTAGGAGCCTGGGAGCAGCCAGGCAGGCCTGGGGGCTTGTGGAATATCCTTCACTTTGCGGGTGTTTCTGTGTCTCTGCAGCTGTGCTGGGGCCCTGGCCTCTAGAAGCTGGCCCAGCCTCGTGTCCAGGGGATTTCCCTCCCCCATGCAAGAGCAGCTATGGTCTCTCCATGTCTCTGTTCTTACTTTGCAGAGGGAGGCGTTAACAGCCTGAGGAAGGGGATGTGTGTCCCAGATGGAGTTTCCTGAGATGCCAGGATGCCCACATGGGAAGTCAGAAGACCTGGGCGTTGGGTTCTGGCTTCTGTGCCAACTTCAGCAAGCAATAAAACCTCACACAACCGAGGCTGGTTGAAGACACTGTTGCCTACTTCTCAGGGTGTTTGTGAGAATCAGAGGACAGGATGCACGAGAGCCGTGACAATACATCTTAGCAGAGATCTGGTGTTGCAGAGCTCCGGTTGCGAGACGGGGTCCACCTTGGGTTTCAATACCAGGAGAGCAAACATGAGGGTCGGTCCAGGTCTCTCAAGAGGAACTGAGTACTTCCTCGATCATAGGCCCTCACTTGACCCAATGCAGGGCCTCCTTCTGAAGCTTGGGGGGAAATCCTGGCATGAGCTGAACCAGTCTCTGGGACAAACCAAGAATTTGAGAGTTGCAGAAGTAAACTATTAAGCTTCTGTAGTCATCCAGCGAGAACACTGGGATTGCTTAGTGGAATGCTGTGCTATTTGTTTTCCCCCAGGGAAAGCATTTTTGGACAGGACCTTGGGGATGGGGGCTCATACTCAGCCCCCAGTGACCCAGCCTTCCCGGCCCTGCGTGGAGCGGGCCAGCTGCAGCCATGTCCACGCGAGGCCTGTGGGGAGGTGTCAGAAATTTGGATTTGCAACCAGAGGTGCCCCATGTTGCTTCTTGAGAGATGTCTGCGCTGCCATCTGTGAGTGTTACCACGCCTCAAATGTCAAGAGAGAAACTGTCTCCTCTCCCCAGGGCCCTGGAACAGCATCACCAGGGGGACTGCCCCGGGGGAGCCATCGGGGCCTTGGAGCGGGACTCCACGCGCACGCTGCCATCCGAGGCTTGCTCGTTGTTTGATAAATACAGGTTTTGTTTCCCCAGAAACTTGAGGGAAGAGGAACAAGATTTCTTCCCGTCCCCCCTTCATCCACAGCATGCAGGAGGAGGCCAGCAAATGCTGACAAAAACCTCGGACGGCCAGAACCACAGGCGGTATACAGCTTTTGTCTACTTTTTTTTTTTTTTTAAAGATTTTATTTATTTATTAGAGAGAGAGAGAGAGGGAGAGCAAGCACAGGCAGACAGAATGGCAGGCAGAGGCAGAGGGAGAAGCAGGCTCCCCGCTGAGCAAGGAGCCCGATGTGGGACTCGATCCCAGGACGCCGGGATCATGACCTGAGCCGAAGGCAGCTGCTTAACCAACTGAGCCACCCAGGCGTCCCGCTTTTGTCTACTTTTAAGGTCCAACTTTGACCTTTCCAAGGTCACATGGTCAGTGACCACAGTGCTTCTCCATCTGGGGCAATTTTGCTCCCCAGGGGACATTGGACACAGTCTGGAGGCATTTTTGATTGTCATGATTGGAGGGACGCTCCTGTGTCTCCTGAGGGGAAGGCTGAGAGGCTGCAAACATCCTCCAATGCCTAGGCAGCATACGGACCCCCAGACCCCAAATTATCTGGCCCCAAATGCCGAAGGTGTTGAGAGGTGGAAAAACGCTGCGTTAGCGGAAAGGAAACCAAGATGTTTAAAGCCATCAAGTTGTTCAAGGGTCTGGAAGGTCTAAAGGAGACAGTTCCGGGGTGGAGCAGCATGTGGAGGTAACGAAGGCAACCGTACAGGGGAGGCTGGAAAGGTAGGTGCGGCCCGAGAAAGGTCTTGTACACAAACCACAAAGTTTTGCTCCACAGACAACAAAGACTTTCTGGGCCAGGATAGAGGGGACTCCCAGCACAGTGCTCTCCCCGCTAAACTCCCCTACCCCAACACCATCCCACCTCTTTCCCAGCCATTCTCAGAGCAGACTGGGATAGAGACATGGAGAGCAGAACTGTAGCAACCCAAAGCAAGTCACTTTTTACCAGCTACAAGATAAACCCAGACTCACCCAGGAGCCCATAAAACCACGTAAATGTTTCTATCACTGCTCTACCTGTCATGCCATTATAACAAGTATAACAGGTTATAACATTGTAACTATTCACCTATTAATCAATCTCCTTGTTAGATGGTGAGTTCCCTGAGGACAAGACCCATGCTTAATTATCCTTCTGTCCCTGGTACATCCTGGGATGCCTAGAAGTAGCTGGAATGTCAAGCACGATGGGTGAATAAATGAAACAATGGGGGGGCACCTGGGTGGCTCAGCTTCAGCTCAGGTCATAATCCCAGAGTCCTAGGATGGAGCCCCGCATGGGGCTCCCAGCTCTGCTTCTCCCTTTGACTTCTCCCTCTCATGCTCTTTCACACACTCTCTCTCTCAAATGAATAAATAAAATCTAAAAAAAAAAAAAAAAAAGAAACAGTGGGGTAGGGTAGACGCATCCACTGCTTAGCTGTACGGACTGTGATGGGCTTCCTTCCCCCATTCTCTTCTTCTTCTTTTCTTTTTTAAACATAAGAAATACATGCTCACTGTATAAAAAGAGTTGGGAAAAAAAACAACAACAAGAACAACCCAAAAGATTAAATTAAAATCACCTCCTCCTCCCATGATTCTCCATAATGATAAACACAGAGAACGTTTCAGGAGCTACCCCGCCGCACTTTCTAGGGTTGTATATTCATGAGATTCACATGTGCATATTTTTCTTTTTAATTAAAATGGTGTCATACTATATATGTTGTTCTGTATCTCGCTCCTTCACTTAAAAATATATTGGAAACTAGTGCAAGAAGTTTGTCTTGAAGCCGTGTTTGCATAGCGACCACCCACTTTCATGTAGACTGCCTCTTTGAAGAGGAGCCAAATCGATGTGATGTCTTTCCACATCTCTGAATAGACGTCCGCCCCACGGCATTTCATGGCTGGAGACTAGGCCGCCGTACAGGTCTGCTGGAATGTATTAAGCCACGCCTCAGTTGCTGCAATTTGTATTTTACTTACGACGGCAACATTGCCCTAAATATCCTTTTAGCTAGGTCTTTGCACACACCCCTAATTTTTTGTTAGTTGGAATTCCTAGAATAGAAATTGCTGGAACAAAAGTTGCATATTTCACAGCTTTTGAGAAGTACGGCCACGATGCTCTTCAGGAAGGTTGTGCCAACATAGAATCCCACGAGCGGGGTACAAAGAGTGCCATGTTAGCTCTTTTTGAACAAAAGCTATCAGTTAGTCTGTGTAAACACCAAGACAAGCTATTTCAATTGCATTAAAGGACCCATCTGTATATTTCAGCGGAGAAGAACTGTCATTCTTAAGATCTGATAGTCTACCAGATGTGTGTGCTCAGCGTTGCTGTGATAAGCTATGCAGTTGTCTACATGTGTCCGAGGACACACAAGGTGACAGGTATAAGAGCCCCTAGCCCAGGGCCTACCACCCCACAGATGCCCATGACATCTGTTCCCATTGCTGTTGCCGGCGTAGCCCTGTTGTTCCTTATCTGGACACTTGTCTCCAGCCACCTGTAATCCAACCTACACACCTGCCAGGGGGATTTATCAAAAAATACAAGATGGGCCCTGTCATTCCCTTGCTTCTGTTTTTGGTAGCTTCCCACTGACCATACACTCAAGTCTAGACTCCTTGGTAAGGCTTCTAAGGCTCTGTGACCTGCTTCTGAGGCCTTACATCTTCCTTGCCCACTTACCTCTGTCCCAGCCCTTCCCTACCAGCGGGTCTCTTAACAGAATTCAGTCCTTTATTCCTCTGTGACTTGAAGGGCTACTCTTCCTCTTCTCTTCTTTCTTTTCTTTTCCTACCTTGTTGGTTTGCAGAAGTGTCTCCTGAGAAACCCATCTTCATGCCCTTTTCCATTTACCCCACTCAAGCCATGTTATGGTCTCCTTCTATAGACCTGAATCTTGTGCAGTCACTGTTTGCAACATGTCTCCTATTTTGCTGTAGCGCTTGCTTGCACGTGTATCTCCCCAACCAGACTGCTGAGAAACAGAACCATGTTTTACTTTATGTCCATATTCTCAACACCTGGCACAAAGCTTAGCATGCAACAGGTGCTTAATAAATGCTTCTTGAATGAATGTATGAATGGACTGATCATCTCCTTCCTTCCTCTCTTCTTCCCCTCCTTCCATCTGCCCATCTACAGGGCTCCGTCCATAATAGTCATTACGGTAGCAAGCTGCAGTCCGCATGACGTGGTCCATTACTCAGAAGCCGTTCCGGGTTCCACGAACTAGTCACGTGCCATACCATTCCCTTCTTAGGATCTAGTGGAATCAAATGAACCAAGGGCTCTGCGACCACGTGTACCTTCAGGAGGAGACAGGGCTGGCAGGGATGGCGAGAAGAAGTTTTAGGTAATCGCCAAAGGCAGAGTTGGAGGGGGTAAGCTGGCTTGAGCCTGGCTTCAAGGCACCAACAGGTAAAAAAGCTGTGTTATGGGTGGAAGGGAGGACTGAGCTTCCAGGACCAGAAGCGGCAGTCACAGGGAAGGGCAGAGAGAGGAGGGATTAGGAGGGGGACGATGGGCCAGAAGCACAGAGAGAGACAGGCAGGGAGGGATTCAGATTTAAAGGAAAACAGGGGCAGGCTGCAGACAAGAAGGAAGAGAGTGAGGAAGAAACAAGGACCGAAGATCGTGTGGGCGTGGGCACGATTGTGTAAGCCCAGCATCTTCTGCAGAAAACACTGGAGAAGGGGTGCGCAGGAGAGAGCCTGAGCTTTTTACTCAATGTAATTAATTACTCTGTGGCTTTAAATAAAACCCAGCTTTTCGGGGGAAGCCTGACAGGGTTTCTTTTAACTTAATGTTTGCTGAACCATCCCTTCTATCTCACTTACCTGATGTGGAACATATGCTGGGATCAGAATGACAGAGAATAAATCACCAGATTTGCTTGGCTTCTTTGAAAAATGAATTTGGGGGCTCAGATTTCTCATCAGTATATATCTTCCCCGAGCAGCCTTCTGACAAGGTATCAAGCTTGGGGGATGTCCTGTATAACGGTAAACGGGTACCTAGAAGGGGCCAGATGTCCACATCTGGCATCGTAGCTATCCTCCCGGGACGCAGGCCCGGCCATCTGTGCTAAGTTGACAGGTGTTTCCAGGGTGAGGCTGGAGAGCCCACTGAAATCCCAGGCATGGGCTATAATCTGTGGGCTTTACATGCATTCCACACCTTTACATGGAGCTTTTCTCTTATCTTGTTTTAAAGATTTTGTTTATTTACTTGTTTGAGAGGGAGAGAGAGTAAGCATGAGCAAGGGGTGTGGGACAGAGGGAGAAGCAGACTCCACTCTGAGCAAGGAGCCAGGGGCCGGGCTCCAACCCAGGATTCTGGATCATGACCTGAGCCAAAGGCAGACACTTATTTAAACCACCCGGCGCTCCTACATGGAGTTTTTAACAGGCTGAAACATGGGAAAGCAGTGAAACTTAGTGGTAATGCTGTTCTCAGGAGGACCTTGGACCAAAAAGTCTGGGATGAGTCTGCTTCTTAGCTCTGCCACTGGTGGCCTTGGGAGTGCCTCAGTTTCTTCATTTATAAAACGGGGACGAAGCAGCCTTATGGCTTGGTTTGTTGTGAATTCAACTGTTAGTCATCCTCTCCCAGCCCTCCTTTTCCCGCTCTTATTACTGGGTCTCAGGGAGTCATAAACTCCTGGCACAGTGCCTGCCTATGTCAGATGCTAACTGAAAGTTCCTGTCCCCTTACCAGAGACTGCAAGACCTCCCAGGCCTCTGGGCTAAAATGAAGAGTCCAGATATATTTTTTAACTCTGGACATTCGGGGCGGGAGTGGACAGGGGGTGTGTGTGGCTGTGCATGTGGCATGGGTGTGAGCTCCCCGAGGGCTGGGTCTGCATCTGCTCTACGCTCTAACAGGAGCCATGGAGAAGAATGAAATCTATGCTAGCACTTTGGCTCCTGATCTTTCGATTTAATATCTGTGTGATGGTGAATAAATAGTTTACTCTTTCTGTGCCTTGGTTTCCCCATACTGTGATGGGGAGGGGGGTTGGATTGGGCCTCTTTTAAATTTTATTCTAAGCGTTCCTTTTCATATTCCAAGAGTCATGTAAACTCAGTATAAAAAACTTGGAAAATATGGAAAAGTCTAAATGAGATCATTAAAGACCATCACTCTACCACCCAGCAACAACCATCATTAATATTTTAGTATATTCTGCTTTCTCTGTACATAGGATATTACAGAGTGAAATCATTCTCTGCGTACAGTTTTGTCTCATACTTTTCCTCCCCCTTAATATTCAATTATCATAAGTATTCCATGTCATTAAATTTATTAAGACCTCAGTTTTAAGGTTTCTTCAGGACTCAGATTTAATGAAGAACGAGGCTCACTTCCTTTCTGCAAAAAATTTGTGTTCTCCTCTAGAACAGCAGAAATCATGTGAAGGAAGGCGCCCTTGAGTGGTGTCCCCAGCTCCCCCTGGCTCCCGCATCATGCAAGGACGCCAAAGGGCCAAATGGCCCACCTACTTCATCTGCCGCCTTCGCTCTGAACTTTTGATAAAAGCGGACTGTAGAGCTGCTTTGGATGAGACATTAATAAGCGATGGAGCTTTTAAAAAAATCAAATATCATCAACATATTGGTAGAAAAAAAATCTGCCTATATGATAGATTTGGCGGGGAGGAATGGGGCACTAAAGACTTCCGAAACGACCCCTCCTCTTCTCCCTTATTTAAAATTCCTTTATTATAAACAAGCTCTTTCTTGTTACCAAGTTAAAATAAGACTTAAAGTAAAACTGGTTTGGGTGGGTGCCTGGGTGGTTCAGTGGGTTAAGCCTCTGCCTTCAGCTCAGGTCATGATCTCAGTGTCCTGGGATGGAGCCCCGCATTGGACTCTCTGCTCAGTGGGGAGCCTGCTTCCTCCTCTCTCTGCCTGATTATCTGCCTACTTGTGATCTCTGTCTGTCAAGTAAATAAATAAAAAATCTTAAAGAAAAAAAAAAAACTGGTTTGGGGAGAGTGAACACATTGACCTAAATTCACATGGAGATTAAGGCAGAGATGTTGCAATGTACTCAGTGATGGGTTCCTTTCCTTGAACTTGCAGGGAGACCCCCATGGCCTGGCCTTCCCAAACTGGCTTCTGGCCGCGAGACCGTTGTGGTGTGTGGCTTGAGCGAAGGTAGGTGGCTTCCAGGTCTGGGTCTTTAAAATGCCCTGTGCATGATCTTTCTTCTTCTCCTGTCCCTACTTTGCAGGCCCCAAGTTCAAAATGATACAGCTAGAGGTGGAGGGAGAGGCTCCAACTGAATCAGAATCTGATGTGAATAAGAAGAAAAGCTTTGTCTGTTCAGCAAAGCTGAGATTTGGACGTGTATTTCTTCCTGTACTTGGCCTTGCTCATTTTGACTCATGTGAAGGTATAAATAACCGGTAACAACAGCTCTGTTTGGGAGACTAGGTTGGATGTTAGAGAAGATGGGGGGGTGGGTGGAGGGCAGAGGTTTCAGGGAGCAAATGCAGTTTGGGGGTGGGGGATGCGTACCAGTGTATATAGCATCTTTTGTGTGAGTTTAAAAAGGAATCCCTGGGTTAACAATTCTGACCTACTATACTACTGTACCCTGGAGTTGAGCAATTAGGTAAGTGGTGGATGGATGGTGGAAACGAGGTTTCTCACCGCTGGATTGAAAGTTACAGATGAGCAAAAGGAGGTGGTTAGAAAGTGG
Source organism: Mustela erminea (assembly GCF_009829155.1). NCBI lineage: Eukaryota > Metazoa > Chordata > Mammalia > Carnivora > Mustelidae > Mustela > Mustela erminea. Next base: position 21,979,373 of record NC_045622.1, read on the forward strand.
TCAGGGATTAGAGCTAGAGACATCAGCATGGATATATGCTAAACTTCACATAGATAGAGATGTTACATATAAAATGTTTATCAATAATGTATATGTGTGAGGGTTCGCTCACACACATACGTCCTCTCTCTGTCTTTTGGGAAGGCCTTGAAGCAACAATACTCCAGGGGCAGAAAGCACACCTGGCATCCAGATTTTGGTTTCTAATATCAGTATCTAGTAGAAGGATAAAAAGAGATCCAGAGATCCTTGGAAGAAGTGGCTGATTCTAGGACTGAGGGAAGTCACATACAAGAGGGGCTTAGATCATCTCACAGTGCTAGAAAATAAAGGAGTGCTCTGGGTTAGTTTCCTAGAGCTACCATAATAATTTACTATGAACTGGGTGGCTTAAAACAATAGGAACTGATCATCCCATAGTTCTAGAGGGCAGAAGTTCAAAATCGAGGTGTTAGCACGGTCGTGTTTCCTCTGAAACCTGTAAGGGAGAATCTTTCCCTGCCTCTTCCTAGTCGCTGGTGTTTATGGGTCGTCTTTGGTGTTTCTTGGCTTGTGGATACATCACTCCTATCTCTGTCTTTGTCTCCACGTGTGCATCTTTTTTTTTTTTTTTTAACGATTATTTATTTATTTATTTGAGAGGGAGAGAGACAGAGAGACAGAGAGTTTGTGGGGAGGAGCAGAGGGAGATGGATAAGCAGGCACCAAACTCAGCGTGGAGCCCAATGAGGGGCTCAATCCCAGGACCCAAAGATCATGGCCTGATCAAGAGCCAGACACTTAAGACTAAGCCACCCAGACACCCCCCCTGTCCTCTTCATATAAGAAGAAGAGGTGAAAACACTAGTTACTTGGGATTATATGGCTATAGCTTCAGCTTAACTGATTACATCAATAGCAACTCTATTTCTGAGGTTATCCTTTGTGGTATTGGGGGTTAGGACTTTAGCACTTTTTGTTTGGGGGATACAATTCAGTATAGCCCAAGAAGCCCACAATAATGGGGCATATACCAAAGGGACAGAAGCTAAATGAAAGACCTCCCGATATCCAAAGATGTAGCAATGTGAGCAACAAAACAAAGTAGTGTTGGATTACAACCCACAGTACAAAATAAATGTCCGTAAGTCCATACTGACATGTGACTACATATAGACCCATAGTGTAAATAAATGATTGGGTAAATACACCACAAAGTACAAAATTAGATGAGAAGGATAGAGAAATCTCCAGGGCAGAATATTCCAAATTATTTTTGTAGATACTCTGCCCTTGAGAAGGCAGAGCCCAACTCCCTACTCCTTAAATATAGGGTGCATAGAGTTATGCCCTTCTAAAGCAAAAGGCAAAGTGGGAAAAAAGGGTATTTTATGGTGGAGAAACCCAACAAACATGGCCTCAGGGAGATGATCAACCTTAACCTCAACAGTGAAACAATACAGTGATGGAAGGTACCCGTGATATAATGAGATCAAAATGGCACTTTACTTCTGTGGTTTTCCCCAAAACCCATCACCCCAGTCTAAGTCATGAGAAAATATTGACAAATCCCAGGCAAGGGACATTCTACAGGATATCTGAGCAGTACTCTTCAAAAAGGTCAAGGTCATCAAAAACAAACAAAATTCAAGAAACCATCACAGTCAAGGAGAGCCCAAGGAGGCAATGTGGTATCCTGGATAAGATCCTGGGACAGAAAAAGGTTGATAGGTAAAAAACTAAGGCAATCTAAATGAAGTATGGACTTTAGTTAATAATAATAATGTATCAGCATTGATCCAGTAATGGTAACAAGTATACTATACAAATATAAGATATTAACAATAGAGGAAACTGGATGTGGGGTATATGGGAACTCCCCCTACTATCCTGCAACTTTTCTGCAAATTTAAAACTGTTCTCACATAAAAAGTTAATTCTAAAAAATGGTACTCCTAGAATAATAGTAATAAGTGGACATTGCCTCCTGCTAGGGTACATGAACTGAATAGTCGCTGAGTATCAGTTTTTTGGTAAGCAGAGTATCAGTCTCAACTTAACTCTATTTCCTTTCTCCCACCAACCTGGTGTTCTTGTGCAGTGAACAACCTGCACAACTTTGTGTGGCAATCCTAAAGCCAAAATTACCCTCTATCATCATTTTGTCTTGTGCTTATCCTGCATCCAAACATATCACTAATTATTGCTAATAACAGAAGAATAGTCAGTTGCATCATAAATGGCTACACGATAGGGATCACCCAGGAATTTCCAGGAGAAACATCATGAGGCACCAGTAGTCAACGGAGTCATCTTCAAGAAAGCACTGCTTTCCAAACTTAGAGAATTACAGCTCTGGCTTTCTACCTGTCTGGAGGTAGAAAAGCCAGGTGTGTCAAAGAAGGTGATATTTTTCTGGAAAAGGCATTCTCAACTTATATTTTGCCCACAAAGATAAGTACAGCAAACTCCACTGAACCCCCATGGGGCAAAGAAGTCTGGGAGGTGTGGGAGAATTAGGGCTGGAGGGAAGAAGAATCAATCCAGAGCTGTGTCCTCAGAGAGTTGTTTGTCATTATTTACATGTGGCCTTGTGACAGCTAGCCAGGTGTCTCTCTGTAAGAAAATCTCTTAATACAGCAAAAACAACCAGTTAGAGCTACGCATGACAAGTCCAACATTAATTTTCTGCATTTCACCCTAACAAAGAAATGCACGGATATGTTTCTTCTCAAGGCTGCCTTTCCCTCCAGCATGGCTAAGGGACTCATTTGTTCCTTCCTTGTCCATCAAGTGCCCTATGGTGTGAAGCATTCTAGAGAAGATAGAAGGGTCTATTTGGTAAGGGACAAGGTAGCCCAGACCATCATTGCATCAGTGCAATGCAGGAGTCATATGTCCCCCCAAACATAACAACAACAATACGGACAAAGAAGCCTATGGAATAAGGTTAGGCTGGAACATGAATTAGCTCGGGTCATGATCCCAGGGTTGTGGGATCGAGCCCCGCATGGGGTTCCCTGATCAGCCGAGGGTCTGCTTCCTCCTTTCTCTCTCTGCCTGCCTCTCTGCCTACTTGCGGTCTCTGTCTCTCAAATAAATAAAATCTTAAAAAAAAAAAAAAAAGCAATTGGGCAGCGGGTATCAGCAATCAAAAACACGTTCAGACCCTCTGACTCCATAAACCCACTTTTGTCAATGTGTTCTCAGAAAATTACTCTACACACCAAAAAATCTATAAGCATAATAGCAAAAACAGCCCAAGTATTCAAGAGCTGAGAAATGGTTAAAAAAATTATGTCTCATAGCACTTGATGGAAAATTCTGGAACCCTTAAAGTGATTGTTTATGAGAATTATATAATATGAAAATTGCATATGATAGCTAGGCTGAGTGAAAAAAGGGGGGAAGATAAAAAATATAAGTAAAGATAATTACCACTATGTTAAAATATGCATAAGAAAAAGACTCAAAGGAAATTTGCCAAAATGCTAACAGTGTTTGTATTAGACTGGTGGGATTTGATTTGATCCTTTTTCCCTTTTCTCTACTTTCCAAATTTTCTATGATGTGGTAATATTGCATCCTAATAGAAGACACTATTTTAAAAATACGTCAAGTCCTGTCGTCCCCCAATGCTTATGAAGAGTAGAAAGGGGTTCCATTGTATGTGTAGAAAAACACAATAATGGCCATCGATAAGAAAAGAAACAATAAAAATTAATAACCTCCCCAGAAACACAGCCTGCCCAAGAAGGCTATATAAAGCTTTCCCCATACAGACATACTGCCTTTCCCCAGGATCAGGTCTGGGGGTCTTTTCCTTATCAAAGAGAGTGGAGTTTTGTCAAACAAGGCTGAATGGGGGAAGCGGGCCAACCCCAGGCTCGCATGTTGATCCCGACCGGGCGGCCAAGGAGCAGATGCCCTTCCTCACCCCGTGCCAGTGTCCCCGCCTCCCAGCTGCTTGGGCAGAAGCGGTAGAGCCCTAACTGGGCTGGTCCAGCTTGCGAGGCACCGTGGAGGAGGCCCTCGCTTGATTCCCTAATTAGGCTACAGTTCCTGGTTGGGCGGCCGGTAGTGACGGGAGCCTAGTGGGAAAGGAGGGCAGGAAATGGAGCCGGTGCTTCTGAATGAGCAATCAGTGGCAGGTGTTTTTGCAAGTGGGGGTCCGAAGGGAGAGACGGGGGGCTCTTTCTCTATCCCCTCACCTGCAGTTAGAGGAAATCTTGGCTGATGGAGCATGGTGGGCTTTGGCCTTTTATCTGCATTAAAAGGGCCAGCACGGGGGTGGGTGGGGGCAGTTACGGTAGGAGGATGGGCCAGATGTAATTTTAGCTGAGCCAGGGGGCCACTCACAGGAGAGGACGGCTGATGACAGAATGATGGGATAATGGAGCCAATCAACCCACGTTTTATCATCGCCCCCCGTGGTTCATGTTCTCAGGATTCTCTTTGATTTGCAATGTGTGGACCACAAGCAAACAGCTTGCTTAATGCGTGGGGAGTTGGCACGATTAGTCATATCGCAAGGGCCAGTGGCCTTATGGTATTTGTTACTCACAGAATTTCGATCCTTGCCAAATGCTGAGAATAATAAACCCGAACCAACCCCACCCCAATAAACATAAATGCACCCCCAAAACACAACAGAATTTCCCCACCATTTTCCCTTCCAGAGCTAGATAAGGGAGATCCAACTTTTTGTGCCAACTTCTGGAATCTTCTTTTCATGGTTTTCATGAGAGGAAAAGAAGATAGGTCCTTTTTTTTTTCCTGGGAAGATAAATTTTTAATGAATGTAAATGTTCTTTTAGCTCCTCAGTCTGGCGGAAGGGACCCATACAGCTTGGACAGCCGGTCTCAGAAACACAATCAACTCGCTTCTTGTTCTTTCTTTTTTCTTTCACCGCCCAGTGAAGCACAAATGGCTCTCGCTTGGGCCTTTGTTTCTGAGCCGCCATACACTCAGCCCGAGGAGACAGTTGCCTTAGGAGGGACAACTCCCAGTGAATTGGCCTTGCCAGATCCTCTTCTAACAATGGCCACAGGTCGGCTCCCACAAATCCTCCCTTCTGCGTTTACCTAGGTTTTATTTATTAAATATCGACTCGGTGCCAGGAACCAGGAATGACTCTGTTTCTTCCCTTGAATAACCCAATGACGTAGCCACTCTTAACATCATCATCATCATCCCCATTTTACAGATGGGAAACCGAAGCACGAGGTCAGGAGCAACCACAGCTTGGTCAGCGACAAACTCGGCAGTCAGGCCCCAGAGCCCATGCTCTTGGTCTTGACAATCCTCTGCACCCCCAGCACCTAACATCTTGTTAGGCACTCTGGGTGCAGGGCAGAGGGGGATGAAGTTGAGACTGGGAAAGGTGAGAAATTTCTTTTCCAATTTTTTTTTTTAAGATTTTATTTATTCACTTGAGAGAGAGAGAGAGAGAGTGCACAAGCAGGGGGAGTGCATGACCTGAACTGACAGAGCCACCCAGGCGCCCCTCTTTTTCAGTCTTAAGGCCACTAGCTCCCACGGCTGTTCTGCAGATCCTAGTTCTTTGGCTTCCATTTCGGTCTTTTTGGGCTTCCACTCCCACTAGTTGGCCTACGATTGACTCCGCTCACTGCGCTGCCGCAGAGAGGGTGGGTGTGCAAACTGAGTCTGCATTTCTTTTCTTTTCTTTAAAGATTTTATTTATTTATTTGACAGAGATCACAAGTAGGCAGAGAGGCAGGCAGAGACAAAGGGGGAAGCAGGCTCCCTGCCATGCCGAGAGCCTGATTCTGGGCTCCATCCCAGGACCCTGGGATCATGACCTGAGCCAAAGGCAGAGGCTTTAACCCACTGAGCCACCCAAGCGCCCCATGAATCTGTATTTCTTCAGGGTCTGGGGCCCTTGGCTTTGAGACTGAGGTGGGGATAGGCTCCCTTTCTTGCCTCCCTGACCTGTCCCTGGCACAGTGCCAACAGTCCTGTTGAAGCCATCTGAGGGGAAAGCACAGAACTTCTTGGGGATGTTGAGCTGGAGCATCCAGCTCACCAGGATGGGGCTGCTTTAGGGATGGAGGGAGGACCTACGTTCTGCCGTGTCACATTGTATTTTCTACAATATTTGGGTTAAAAGCCAGCTATAGCCCTACTGGACTCATCATCCCCAGTTCTGCACATTATTGACCTCAATGGATTTACAACCACTATCAAAGGAACTGACTGTTTTGATCTGCAGATGGTCAGGGTTCCACCTGAAGTAGACTGTCAGTGGCATAGGAGGAGGAGGGAGAAATAACGAGCTGTTTTGCAGACCTCGGTTCCCAAAGCATGACCTCCGCTGGTAGAAAATTGGAATTCTAAATAATCGTTACCAACAAAGAATGACATCGATCACGCACCTATTAGTGTGTGAGGCTGGGCACCCTGTCAAACAAAGCAAAAAGCTTTCTTTGACCCCAGGATGTGCCGGGTGGTGTCGTTCCCCTGCGCTGCACGGCCTGGGAATAACTCGATCATGTAACGAGGGTGTAATCGAGGTGTCTACCTCCCCCCTGTGACCATGAACTCTTCAGGGGCAAATACTATTCTTCCTCCCCTTTGCATCCACAGGGCTAAGCAGGCCCTTCACACAGGTTTGTTAAATGGCGATGACACTCATACTTTCTGGGGAAATGAGATATTTTTGCCACCAGATCCACAGACCTACCTCTGCGTTCATCTTTTTCTTCTGATCCCTTCTATTTGGTGTCTCTTGGCAACAGCCAGCTCTTCCTCACGTGCTCTGTGTTTCATCTCCCGCCTTCTCAAGGATGCCTTAAATTATCTCCTCCCTCTCTTACCTCCTGAAATCCTTTCTCTCTTCCCTATGTCATTCCCATTAGGCAAAAAGCAAGCCAACCCATACTCAATGATCTCCCACTCTTGAAGTCTCTCTGAAACCCCACACCTTATTCTGGCCATCATCCCATTCCCCTGAATCCTTCTCAAGGAAACTTCTGGAAAAAGCTTGCTGTACACAGTGGCTCCACTTAGCTTCCTCCCATTCACACACGAACCACCTTTTCTAGTTTATGCCCTATGGTTACAAAAACATGTTCTTGCCAAGACCATGGCCAGCCTATACGTTGCCAAATCCTGAGGTCTAGCTACCTCTGCCTCCATCTTGTTTAGTTCTAGCAAACATTCCACACAGTCGCCTCCTCCCAGCTCTCCAAATGCTTTTCTCTTCACGGACAGTGCACTCTGCTGCTTCCCACTCACACCTCTCTCTTGGCTTTTTCTCAGTCTCCCTGATAGGGTCTTTTGCTTCCCACTCCCAAGATATAGGTCGCTGGCCTTGACCTTTCTCTTTCTACGTTGTGCTTTTTTCAAGAATCTCATCAATCTGGGGCGCCTGGGTGGCTCAGTGGGTTAAAGCCTCTGTCTTCAGCTCAGGTCATGATCTCAGGGTCCTAGAATCGAGCCCCACGTTGGGCTCTGCTCAACAGGGAGCCTGCTTCCTCCTCTCTCTCTTGTCTGCCTCTCTGCCTACTTGTGATCTCTCTGTATGTCAAATAAATAAATAAAATCTTAAAAAAAATCTCATCAATTCCATCATATATGATTCCCATATTTATATTTCCAGCCCAAACCTTAACTGCCTACTAGACACCCTCTCTTGAATGTCTCCCAGGCACCTCACTCTGAACTCCTTCCAAGCCAACCTCTTTATTCTCATTGCTTCCCCCAGACCACATCCTTTTCTTATTCCTCATAACTAAAATCTCCGTCCACCTAGCTGCTCAAGCCAGGAGTCTGAGCGCCATATTGGAGTCCCCTTCTTGCCCGCTCCGAGGAGTCCTCTCACTGACCCTCTCCCCTGTCCACCTGTCTCTTTCTCCCCAGTCAGAAATTGCCAGGCATTGCCACTTGTCCGACGCAGATGCTGGTTCATTGAAGAAAGAATGCGTGGATAACAGAAGAAAAGGCTCAGAGTCTTAGATTCCTCATCAGAAGCTGCTGCCTCACAGTCATGGCAAGAGGCTCGCCCCAGATTCATCTGGTGCCACTGATCACAGGACTTAGTTTTGCAGAATGTCAGTATCTTCCTCTCTAAAATGAGTCTGGTAACCTAACTCCTAGGATTAGTGTAAGGATCTAACAGCATGACCGCTAGCATACAGTTAGTGCTCAATATAGAAAAACCTGGAATACAAACAACTCAACCATTGGATTAATTATTTTTTCCTGTTGTTTTGGCCTGTGTTACACTCAGCCTGAAGTAAACCTAAACAGCATATGAGCGAACGAATAAATACAGAGTACACATCATCACCAGCAAGTCAGAGGAATTTCAAACCTGAGCCTAGAGGCGGTGGGAACCCTGGGGACTCGGTGCAGGTAGGGGGCGCTCTTCTGCCATCCCTGTCAGTCTCCACCACCAGCCGGGCTTTGCCTCTGTCTTCCTGTTCCTGCTCCTGCTCCCAGAGGGGCAAGTGATGGATGGAAACATCATAAACAAGAACAATGCCTATTGTGCTCTGCTTAGAAACGGCCTGTGTTCTTTTAAAAATTACGAATAAAATAGCATACTGACTAAATCGGGTGGTGTGGAGGATTCACAAATGAGAATGCAAATGAAAATGAGCTAACTTGTTAGGTTTGGGAGGAAAAAAAGAGAGGTCCCTGGAATGGCCTCTGTCTGTTGCTAGAATGGTGAGGGCAAAGCCATCTCTGTGAACAAAAGATCAGAAATTGCCTCCTGAGCGCTGTCTGTCTGCTTTAGAAGGGTCTGTGGCTAGGAAACCTCTTGTGGAGGAAAGAGCACACTTTGGTTGGGGGGAGGTGCTATACTGACAATTTTGTTGTTATTTGTTGACCTGATGAGATGGGAAATAGTTCAGGTATTAAATCCTAAAGGGAGAGCAGCAAGTGTTGTCATAAAAATAGCAATTCCTCGTCCCTGGTCCGGGTCGAATGCTGCCAGCTACCAACTCACCAGGCTTCTGCTCACAGCAGTTTTATCTGGGCCTCAGCTCGTGGGAAATGAAAGCCCAGCCACTCCTGATGTTGACGGGATTTGCAGAAAATTGTACATATCATGCAGCTCTATTTCCTTTTCTTAGCCTTCTTTCAAAAGAAATGAATTCTTAGGGCACTTATGAAAATGAGTGAGTGGGGACAGGAGACCGGAGCCAAGCCTTTTGTAGGGAGCAGGATCTGAGAACAGTGTCCCCCGACCCTCCTGGGTGCCACTGCCAGACCCGTGGGTGCCACCACCGGACCCCAGGGTGGGCTGAGGGAGAGTTGACTTTGCCTTTCAAGCCTTGCCAAATCTTGGACATGGACGCAGAATCAGAAAGTCTGATGAGTGAGCCAGAGGTTGAGGGAGAGAGAAGTGGAGACAGATGACAGCAAGGTACACCAGTCCCAGATGTCACCCGAGGGCTCAGCAGAAGGCTCGCGTGGCAGCAGGTGCACGTCATTTCTCACCAACAGTGACCCTCCCCCCATGGAAGAATCCGTGCAAGGTCAGTGTGAGTCTTTTCCCAGAAGGTGTGAAACGGAGGAGTTGCATTTCACCCAAAGAGACTGAGAATTAACTAAGTAAAGTGTTTAAATGATTACACCCGGCTGAGTGTGTTGGAGAGGACGAAACTCCTGCTCATGAGAAGTTCAGATAAGGAACAGGCCGATGGGGGTAACTCCGCTTCTTCTGCACATCTGAACTCTCCTGTGACTCAGTTTGCAATCGGAAAGCACTTGTTGCTTCCCTTCACTGCCAACCACTGCCTATATTTCAGTAGGTGCTTACTGAAAAATCTGCAGTTATATAAAGCCTGGAATGAATGCATTTCTAATAACTGAGTTTCCAGTGCTGGTGGGAGGGTGAGAGATACCTGCCTATGTTATTTTAAAATACAGACAACTGTAAGACCTAAAACAAAGGTGAGGCGTCCAACGACATTCTGATGTTTGTCATGACAGCTGGAGTTGTATCCAAAAGGTGTTTTGGGTGCCCAGAGGACACACTCGGGCTGTCTCCTGGATAGTCTAGCTCTGGCAGAGCTTGGTAGAGTCTGCTGGCCTGGTTCCACAGTTCCCTCCTGGGTACCATCTCCTCGGCTGCTTCAATGGGATCGAAGCAAGAGAACATGGACTTTGGGCTCAGAAGACTGGACCCCACCCCCTCCCCTTGTCACTTAGCCTGTGACCTTGGGCTCTTTGTACAATCTTTCTGAGCTTCAGTATTCTCGCCCATAAAATGGGGATAACAAAATCTTCCTCGCAGGGTGGAAACAAAAATCAAGAGGAATACATGTGAAAATGTCATAGAATCTTGGTCTATAGGAGTACTAAAGATTATAATCTGGATGTTCCTTTCTTTTTTTGAAGATTTTATTTATTTATTTGACAGAGAGATAGTGAGAGAGAGAACACAATCAGGAGGAGTGGGAAAGGGAGAAGCAGGCTTCCCGCTGAGAGGGGAGCCCATTTCGGGGCTCGATCCCAGGACTCTAGGCTCATGACGTGAGCCAAAGGCAGACACTTAACAACTGAGCCACCCAGGTGCCCCTATATGGATGTTTCTAAAAGTAAAGTACAACCAAATTCTAGTGAGGATGTGGAGCAACAGGAACTCTCACTCACTGCCAGTGGGAATGCAAAATGGAGCCTTCACTTTGGAAGACAGCATGGCAGTTTCTTATAAAGTTAAACATAGTCTTACCATTTGATCCAACAATTACACTCCTCAGATATTTACTGCAACAAGCCAAAATGTCACATCCACACAAAAACCTGCACACGAATGTTGATAGCAGCTTCTCCTCCCTCATAATGGTCAAACACTGAAATCAACCAAGATATCTTTCCGTAGGTGAATGGATAAACACATGGTAATATAGCTAGACTATGGAATGTTACTCAGCACTGAAAAGAAATGAGCTCTCAAGTCATGAAAGGACATGCAGGAACTTCATTGTATATTGTTAACGGAAAGAAGCCCATCTGAACAGGTTATATATTGTACGATTCCAACTACACGACATTCTGGAAAAAGCGAAACTACAGAGATGATACAAAGATGAGCAGTTGCAAGCACTTGGGGCTTTGGAGGGAGGAATGGATGTAGAACACAGGAGACTGTTTAGGGCAGTGAAACTACTCTGTGTGATACAGTAATGGTGAATATATGACATTATACATTTGGCAAAACCCATAGAACTGTATGGCACAAAAGAGTAAACCTGATTATAAACCAGAGACTTTAATTAATAATAATGTATTAGTCTTGGATTATCAGTAGTAGGAAATATATCCTACTAATGCAAGATGCTAATAACAGGAAATATGGGAATATCTGTACTTTCTGTTCAATTTTTCCGTTAATCTAAAACTGCTCTAAGAAACAAAGCTGATTAATTAAAAAAAATTAATTATAGTGCTGCTTGAATCCCTGGCTCTTCTTCCCCAACCTGGATCCTAGAAGAAACAGCTCTTAGGAGGGAGGGTGTCAGCTCTCCCAGGCCAGCCTCAGTAACTCCAGGCTCGTTCCCACCCTGGGTAAAGCCTCACACAGGCATCGGGAAAAGCATGAATCAAAAATGACAGCACATTTTTCATGCTGAGCTATTACCTTGTCTGGTTATTTTGCTATTCATACAGCCAATAATAAGCCACTCTGCTATCATGTCTTCACTTAATTTGCTATTCAGACTAACCTTTCCCTGGGACACTTTTGTTTCCATGGGGGGACCCTAGGCTTTATTTTAGTTTTGCTAATGCAGTCAAGTTGGAATTGGGAACACACACTTCAGTTCCTAGAGGTGACCAAGGGAGCAGCCACGGGAAGGAAAACTAAAAGGCAAGACACAAAATAAGGCCTTCCTGATGACGTATTAAAATGGTGAACAATCACCCAAACACCGGTTAATAGTATAAACTGGGAGGGGCTCCCTCCCTGTGCGCTCCTTGGTTTCCCCGGTTCCAGGCTCAAGATTCTCTTGCACAGAGAGAGAACTCTGCGGGCCCTGTCCGGCTGCACAGGGTGTGGGCATTGCTCAATCTGGAGGAAAGGAGGAAGCACAGAGACCGGCTGAACGGAACGGCTGGAAGAGGGATTTCGCAACTGCGCCTGCAGAGCGGGCCTGCTCCTTAAAAAAAGCAGGTTGCGTAAGTGGTGTGATCTGAAAAGCCCCACTGTCTCAGCCACGAAACCTAAATTCTCCTTCCTGTGGGAAGCATGAGCACGCACCCACTGGGTAACAGGGCACTAGAGATATCGCTGTGTTCCTTCCTGTGTTAGGTGATGCTCCCCCCACCCTGCCCCCCATGCTCGTTTTAAATGCTGCTGCTCCCGAGTCAATCTGTAGCTTAGAACGCTTGGGAGTCTTGGCGGAAGCTCTGGAACTCAGAAAAACACCTGCCAGACAGTGGGGCAGAGAAGCACAGACCGGGGAAGGGGGACAGATACCAAAGACAATGCTTCCTATCAGGGCCAGGGTCAGAAAGGCTGATAGCCCGCAGCCTTTCTGCATCCTGTCTGGAGTAGGACTTGGTGCCCGTGGGAAAAGGGAAGGGGAGAGAGTCAGACTCCCTGAGGTCCTCATTCAGGACTGCCTGGAATCAGCCAACCAGAACCCTGGGGTGTTACTGCAGTTTTCTGAACCCTGTGTCTGCAGATGTGGGGGATGTGACTGGTGCAGGAATCACCAGCTTGGTCTCTGAATATTTGACAGATTCAGACTTAACCCCTGCCTCTGACCCTTACTGAACCTCTCTGAGACTCAGTTTCCCATCCATAATATCAACTTATTTTACAGAATCTTTGTGAGCGTAAAACAAGTCAAGTTTTTTAGCACAATACCTGGCCCAGAGGAGACTCAATCTACTGGGTATTTACTTATTTGTCAGAGAGAGAGAGAGAGAACACACATAGAAAGAGCAGCAGGCAGAGGGAGAAACAGGCTCCCGGCTGAGTAAGGAGCCCCATGCGAGAAGCGGGACTCGATCCCAGGACCCGAAGGATCCCAGCCAGGATCATGACCTGAGCTGAAGGCAGACGCTTAACCGACTGACCACCCAGGAGCCCCTGGATCTACTAGTGTTGATGGCATGGCTACAGCTCATTGGAAGTCAGAATCTGCGGTCATTGTCCAGGACCCTCCAGCTTCTCAGAGCAGAGAGGCCCCAGTCATCTGTTTCCTGTGAGCGCAACTATGCCCTCCTCCCAGCAGACCCAGGAAGGTAAACCCTGATAGGCACTCCTTTTATTACAGGCTGACTGTGGAGCTCAGTCCTAATCCCTCCTCCCCCTCCAGCTGGGGCTGTGGGATTGGGTTGCTGATGGGCCTGTGGCAGCCACAGCCTCCGCCCCCTGAGCTGGGCCAGCTCTGGGCTGATGTATACCAGGAAAGCACAGAATCATATGGTTGAAAAGAACTGTAATTGTAATGGAAATTCAAATCACTCCACTGAACCTGTTTCCCACATTCACATTTTGTCCTTGTAAATCAGAAGCACTGGGAGCAATTTATTTCTAAACATCAACAATTTGGGAAGGGAAGGAAAATGAAATAATTGCATTCTGACTCACTTGAAACAATTCATCTGCATGTACATGCAAATCCTGAGGGCATGTGGACACTGCAAAGTGATGGACTGGCTGGATTTTGTGCTTTCCTCCATCCAGTTGTGCCTGGAAAGGAGGAGAAAGGCAGCTTTCTTGAAATGGGGTGGATTTCCACTCCCCGCTGTGAGAAACTGATGACCTCTGTAGCCACAGCTCATTGGTTCATTGCATCCACCAAAGCCAGGTGAAGAGGAAATATTTCCTGGCACTGGGGACCCCGGGCAGGCATCTCTGCAGCCTCCACCACTTCCCTAATTCATAGCCTTCCAAGGGGGTACCTGGAGAGATGCATAGAGGCCTCACGCTTTGGGCCTAGGCATGCAGGCCCCCTCTCTCTGAAAATACATCGTCCCAGGCTTCTGCTTTGCCAGAACCTGAGCTCACTGCCCACTGGGATTCCCGACCTGCGGACTGGCATCCAGGGAGCCTCCTGTGAGGTCTGCCCAGGACTGGGCATCTAGTGAGCCACAGAAGCAGATGAACCAGGTCCCAGAAAAGCAGGGGTAACTAAAGAATTAGGAAAACATCTCTTGGCGGTAAGAATTTGCCATTTAATGTTTCATTAAAAGAACAGAAGAGATCACCAGCAGGAAAAACAGAGCACTGCAGGTCTTCCTTTTACTGACTTCAAGGATTAGTGTTGTCTGGTATCTGCACTGGCCTGGGGCTCGGGGCGAGGCTATCATACAGCCTTGTTTCGCATGCAGCGTCTCTAACTATCTGGCTCCCGTCCTGCCCTTCCAGCATCCCTTAGGTCCTTTTGGTCACTATGGTCCTACCTGGCTGTGTGGACATGTCTTCGGGATGAGCACGGAGGATCTCTTAAAGAGAAACGACGTGGGGTAGCAGTAGCTTAAGAAATGCTTTTTGATTGAGGCGGCAAATGCTCTAAGAGTCTAAGGCTGGGTTCAAGAGAGAAGCCGGAAGGAAGGATGGGGTGTCAGACTGGATGAACGTCCAGGAGAATGACGGAAGGCTTGCTGTGCGAGATTTCCTGCAGTGCTCGAAGGAGCCGAGCCTGCCCTGGGTGAGGGGGTGGGAAGAGGGCAAACGGACGCCTAGGAGCTCAGAGCGTAGGACCGAGCCCGAGAGTGAGCTGGGTCTTGGAGAAGGCTTCAGAGGAGTGTCCCCCCACTCCGCTGTTCTTCAGAATCACATGAGGAGTTAAAACAAATAACAGTTCCCCAGGCCCACTCCAGACCCATTCCATAGCGTCTCTGGAGTGACTCTGAAACTCCCCTGTGATCTGAATATGAGCTGGGACTGAGGACCACACTCTTTTTTTTTTTCTTCTTCTTCAAATGTTTCCACTTCATGTTTAAAATTTAAATTCAGCGAATTAACATTGAGTGTATTATTAGTTTTGGAGGTGGAATTCAGTGACTCATCAGTTGCATGTAACACCCAGCGTTCGTGACATCACAGGCCCATCTTAATGCCCATCCCCCAGTGACCCATCCTCCCCACCCGTCTTCCTCCAGCAACCCTCAGTTTGTTTCCTGCGATGAAGAGTCTCTTACGGTTTGTCTCCCTCTCTGATTTCATCTTGTTTTCATTTTCCCTCCCTTCCCCTAAGCTCCTCTGTTTTTTTTTTTTTTTTTAAGATTTTATTTATTTATTTGACAGAAAGAGAAAGAGCACAAGCAGGGGGAGCAGCGGGAAGAGGGGGGAGCAGGCTCCCCACGGAGCAGGGAGCCTGATGCAGGACTAGACCCCAGGACTGTGCGGATCCTGACCTGAGCCAAAGGCAGATGCTTAACAATTGAGCCACCCAGGTGCCCCTCTCTTTTGTTTCTTAAAATCCATTCTTTACATGGCCTCAGGTCATCTGTCACTGGATCTTAAGGGGCCGCAGGCAGGGCCCATCTGTTGTGCCCAGAGGCTTGGCATCATTAAGAATCTCCTGGGACAGGTCAGGGACATGGCCTAGGCCAACAAGAAATTAGGTTGGGCCATTTGGAATCTGCCCCAAGTGGGACCAACAGCCTCTGTCTCTGTCTACCATGATCTTGACCTGTCCCAGTGTCCCCATTGCCTGAGCTCCTGCTCCACCTTCTAGCGGGGGCAAGACAGGTTTTCCTAATAAAGCAGGGGGTGCACTATGGCAACCCAGACAGGAGGGGCTTGGGTCCTGGAGAAATAAAGCCTCACTAGGTATTAGTGTAAATGACACATTTGGCAGGTACAGAGGTCTCCAGGGAGGGATTTCTCCCTTGATTAAGATTCAGCTGCAGTGGAATATCAGAAACCTTATACCTCTTGTATGTGCAAAAAAAAAAAAAAAAAGTGCCGGGATTCTCAAATATCTTAAATATGCTTCTCTCCTGCCTTTTCTTCCTGCAGACAGCATTTGTAGGACCGTGACCTTCAGGATTACCTCAAGAATAATGAGCCCCAGGCACCTTTTCAGCTCCATTAGTGACTGAGATACAACACTCTGTCCCCAGCACACAAACGGGCCGCTCTGAGGGCCAGGCGTGAACCCCAGGCTTTCTGGCTGAACAGAACTCTCTAGCCCCCAGACAATGAAGGACCCGACAGGAAGCTGGGTATCATTACACAGGGGATGAGGCTATGAGAGGGGATAATGGGACGGCAGAGCGCGGTGGCTGGGTTCCGAGGTGTGGCTTTAGGAAGCTCTACTTAATAGGATGTCTCCTGGCTGCTGGGGGTTGGTGAGGGACAGGGATGTTTAAGAATGAGGACACTGGGCACACTGCTTTAGCCCCTAGTGTTTCTGGGGCATGCATGCCTGTGGACCTGACCTTTGCAAAGCTTCGCTCTCATTGGGCTTTCTGATTTTTAGTAAAACTTTGATTAACTTGAAGGCTCAAAAAGAAATACAGATTTAGGGCTAACTAAGTTCATTCTGCCTAACTGAGGATTAACTAAAAACGGTATCCCTTTCCAGTTTCAGTTTTTATAGGGAATGTTTTCTAACAACGCACTTGCTTTATTTTCTACGCTAAATATTGGCAGATAGTTAACTTTCATGAATGTTTTCAGCGTCTCTGGGGACTCCAGATAATAACACCATTTCTCATCAAACGTTTCTTAAGTTTCTGCTCTATGTTGAACACCATGCCAGGTGCTGGGCTGTCCCTGCCACAGACAGCAGCATGGATGGGGAGGTACATAGCCCCAGATGACCTCCGTGATTCAGGGGCAGGTATCTATCCTCAAGTCTCTAACATGTGGTGATCAAAGGAGTGGAAAATTCCCTCCTGGGATGCTGTGCAAAGAGTGTAAGGCTCTGAGCCAGAGGCCCTGAGTTCAAATCCTCCCTCTGCCACTCACCAAGCTACAGGACCTTGCCCAGCACTTTATCTCCATAACCTGTTTGTCGCCTGTAAGATGGAATCAAAACACATATCCTACAACACGGAACAGGAAGAAGAGACACCCGTGCCTCCATAGTGCCTGTCACGGGGTCCTTTCTAAGTTAACATTAGTTTAAAACAAAAATTAAATTATTCGAAAATCTAAGAGAAGCAAAAATAAAACCAGATTCCACCCCACCAGCTCCAAAACACCCCAAATCCCCATCTGTTGATTACACCCCGATGAGCTGCTCTCCCACAGGCAAATGACACCACCAACCAGTTGTCTGTGGCCGCGATGGAGAAGAAGAGCAAAGCCAGTAGACATTCAGCAACTGTTTCAATGTCATGGTTACTACTCGCCCTTTACCTCCTGCCTTAAGCATCTGCTTGTGGTTTCTCTTGCTTTCTTGGTTGGCCCTGCCTCCATGGGAGAAGCTAACCAAGGAGAGGTTAAAAATCCTATACACACTGGGTGGCTCAGTCATTAAGCGTCTGCCTTTGGCTCAGATCATGATCCCACAGTCCTGGGATTGAGCCCCGCATTGAGCGGAGCAGGAAGCCTGCTTCTCCCTCTCCCACTCCCCCTGTTTGTGCTCCCTCTCTTCCTGTGTGTCTCTCTCTGTCAAATAAATAAATAAATAAAATATTAAAAAAAAAAGTCCTACACACAGAGTAGGCACGGTGCAGGCAGGTGGTAGCAGAAACAGAGGAAGATCAGCCTTGGGAGAGAGCATTAGTACCAGGGCTCATCATTCACAAGGCACAGAGAAACAGTTTCTATATATACGGGAGCTGTATTCCCCGGGAGCTTCCTAAATGGGTATTACAGAATTGCCTAATTGATTCCTTCATTCATCAGTTCTGAAGCACTGAGTATGTGAAAATAAAGGGCCAGCCCAGACAGGATGCCAGGTGCGATCCTGTGGAGGGGAGCAGAGAGGAGCCTAAGGAGCACACCTGGCCCTCTGAAACACCCGGTCCTCGGAGTCCGGGATGAACTGATTAAATGTAGCGTGAGTTCCCCGGTGGCAAGTTCCTCGTGCAGTGGGACTGCCTAACCAATTGTGACGCGTCCATGCTGTGTAGAGGGACGTGGGTAAGGCTGCACGAGATGAACCTGATGAAGCTGGGCCCCGAAAATGAGAATCAGAGACCACCAGGGGTGGAACGGAAGGAACAGCATTACTAACAGAGGGAACAGCTTATGCAAAGGCACAGAGGTACGAAAGCCTCCGATTCTCTCCAGGAGCAGCAGCTAGTCCCATGAGGGTTAACAGAGGATTAAAGTGAGGAAACTACCTTATCCCAAGGACTAGAAGAATCTATATTACGAACTCACTGTTAGTTAAACTTATGATATGTAAAAATTATAATATCTGGCTACTATGAAATTCTCCTGTAAATTACTGAGTCCCCAGGAATAGATGGCCTCTTCATCCAAGGAAGCCTTCCATCCCATTATGATGGGAGTTAACTTTCTACACTGTGCTAGATCTGGGACAGCATGTGGAGATCTTATCTCTTGTCTCATCTGGTTGTTTTATGTTCATTTCATCTCAGTTATCCACAGACACACTCAAGGGCAAGAGGGGGGGAGACCAGGGACCACACCACCACACATACAATGTCTGTATCGGCTGCCAAGGTGATGGCTAATAAAAACAACTTGGAACAGGGTCCTCGGCGGTAGGAGAGTGCAGAGTGGTACACTGAAAATTCACTGACACTGAAAAGAGTGACAGCAACTTGCGTGTCTGTGTTTATGTGCATGCATATATGTGTGTCTGAGTTTGTAAGTATGTATTATGCATGTGTGTTTGCCTGGGAGCATACCTACATGCGTGTGTGTGTGTGTGTGTGTGCCCGTGCACATGTGTGTCTATGTGTGTGTCTGTCTCAGACACTTGGGCCGTGTTTCATTAAGGGCGCAATTTACATCCTGCTCAAGAGCCAGCAATATGCTTGGAAACGAACTTGCTGATACCCAAAACCTGTGACCACTGAGGTCTTAATCCACAAAAGAAATTACAGTTTAGGCGCGTGTGATTTCTCTACTCGCTGTCAAGAATCTCTGAGTTTCGCAGAGTGTGAAAGTCTGAGGATGACCTTTTCCTGGCAGAGGCAAGAGCGGAGAAGCCTATCATGGAGCATAAGCCAATTTACTTTGTACAAATAAGTGGCAATTTTCTTCCTTAAATACATAAGGGTGGAAGGGAAATGTCTATAAACTGAAAGATGCTCTCCAATGGCAAATTTCCTCTTGTTTGCAGAAAGCAGAAGATAGCCATTATTTAGGGGCTTAGGGGAAGATGTCAGAGGCAGTGAATTGGAGTCCTTTGATGAACCTCACCTTGAGAAATAGATCTGAAACTGGTTTCTGGCTGGGGAGGAGGGGGAGGAGGTGACCCATGAGAAAATATCTTTTATTTTTTTAAAAATCTTCATTTTATTTTATTTTTTTAAAAGATTTTATTTATTTATTTGACAGACAGAGATCACAAGTAGGCAGAAAGGCAGGCAGAGTGATCGAGGGAAGCAGGCTCCCTGCTGAGCAGAGTGCCTGATGCAGGGCTCCATCCCAGGACCCTGAGATCATGACCTGAGCCGAAGACAGAGGCTTTAACCCACTGAGCCACTCAGGCGCCCCGGAAAATATCTTTTGATAAAAAGAAATTTTAGTGAAGGAGAAAGAAACATTGTAATATACCTCCCTGCTGAAGTTAGTCACTTCTTTTTGTTTAAAAAAAAATACACGCGCATTTGTAGGTGGAACAAAACTACAAGCCACAGACAGATCACATTTGTTACATTTCCTAACAGAAGTTAGGAAGTCATTGGTATATAGGAATCTCTTCACCAAGCAGGGCTTCCCCACCTGGGAATGCTCAGATTCCTAAGAGCAGATGAACTTCTTGGAACTATCTGCAAATGTCGGGTGCGTTTTTCTAGGGAGTGAATTCCAGGATTTAACTAGGTTTTCCAAGGGACTGCTAATACGAAAAAGGTCAAGGTTCACGTTCTAGTGACTGACTGGACATCTCCTGGCTAAGGGCTGAGATCAGAGGGTGGGTGACTTTGGGATGGGTGTGTGGTTGTGGGAAAGGTTCCGAGGGATTGAGATTTTTAAAAAGTGAGCTTATTTAAGGAGCACAGTTCATGAGGTCTGATGAGTTTTGCTAGATGAGTCTTAACTTGAAAGATTTGTCTATGTGTACATGTATATATTTATAAGTCAATGTATGAAATCCACATCTTTGTTTTCAGATTCTTTCATGAATGAATATATAAAATGACACAGTGATGACAAGTGTTCCAAAAACCGTTAGAGACCTGTTTATATGTTTAGGTCTCATACTGCAGGTCTGATGAAGGGTTACCTCTCATTAATAAACAGGTCTGGAGGGGAAAAGAGATTAACCCATTATAAGCCACACTGGATGGAGGGGCTTTAATTACTCAAATGTTCTAGCCATCTACCTCAAAGGTCCTAGTGCACTATTTGGACAACTTCCTCCACCAGCCACCTCCCACACCATTTGGTTTCACTTTGAACCCCAATGTTTGGTGTTGTGTGGTGTCTCATCAAAACAGACCTTGATCTCTTGCAAACAGTCATCTCTCAGTTGCCATTCATTAATTAATGAATTAATGAAATAATACTTCCTCACCCTGTCATCCTGACATCTGAAGAACATTGATTTTTGGGGTGATTGCTAATCTCCATACTACAAATTATACAATAGCCATTAAATATTTATTTAGTATGTAAATGAAAGAAAGACTGAGGAAGGGGGGCGGGGGGATAAGGAAGAAAAACCAGGGAGGGAGGGAGGAAGGAAAGGAGATGTTATTGTCATCTCTGATTTTCTCAGCTCGGCTTCACCTTCTAAGCCCTTGTCCACCTCCAGGGGATGGAGGCTGGAACCCAACCCTCTGGGCAGTGGTGAGTTGACTGGTCTCAGGCTATTAGCACCACCTGCTCCTTCTCTGTCCCCTTCACATGCTTGAGTCCCCAACTTGGCCCTGGTACTATTAAAAAATCCACACCCAACATGTCACATGCCAAATTAAATGCCCGAACAGCCACCAGTCTAGCTGTTACACAAACATCCAGACCTCGAATCTCCCAATTTGAGTTCGAACTTCCAAAAGACAAAAAGAGAGGCTGGGGAATGAGTAAGAGGAAAACCGAGCCTAGATCTTCAGGGAAAGCTATTGTCTTGATTCTTCAGCCTTGATGAGCCTCATGGAGGTAATAAAAACTTGAATAATATTCTCCCTCATGTGCTCACAACAACAATAGGCGTACTAATGGTGACGGTAATAAAAAACAATCTATTGCCTTCAAATACAGTCCCTGGACTAGCATTGCCCCTGAATAGCTCTGGGGCCTTGGGCGAACAGTCTCTTCTTCCTGCAGATCTCCGGGGGAATACGCCAGGGGGGGTTCGTGAGAAAATAAGTCTTCTACAGTCCTAAGATTCTAGAATTCAATGCCAGAGAGCTCCCTTAGTTGTAGTGATTAGAGAAGTCTTCTATTTAGGCAGGAATGGACTTTTGGTGGCGCAGACACTTTGCCTGAGCTGAACTCCTCCTTCTATGATGTGTGTATCTGCGGGCAACTTATATGAGCTCCCTCATGCCTCAGAGTCCTAACCTGGGAGTTAGGGATAGTAACAGTTACTGATGGTAACAGTAACAGGGATAGGAAAAGATCAGACACTAACTGTGTTTTCTGCAGGGTGTTCATGAGAGGAGAGGGTCCTGACCTTCTCCTGTACGTGGCATGCCTGGTAGCGCGATGGAGGGAGGCTGGGACAAGGGACTGCCCACACCCCACCCCCTGCTGGGGCTGTAGTTCTTCTGACCATCCCGACTCCCATGGATAAAGCCTTGCAGTCTCAGCTAATGAAGGAACTTCTCACACTGAGCTATCGGACGGTGGCCCGAACACCGGTCAGAGCGCTCAGGGGAGGGCTGGTTGCATTTCCAGGGAGCAAGGAAGACACGAGGAGAAAGGACGGTTCTGGAAAATGAGGCCGCGCAGTCTTGCTACCTCCGCCCTCTGCCGCTTGCAGGTTTTCTAACCGGCAGCCAGCGGTCACGCTAACCTTCAGCCTCGAGGTCTCGAGACCATCTCATTAGCGACAGGTCTAACCATTCACATGCATAGGTAACTATGAAAAATTTTTTAAAGATGGATTTTGATGAAAAAGTTGCAATGGTGGTCTTGCCCTGGGCCACGGTGCTAGGTCCACAGCACAGTCGGGAACAAAGACTCCGCCTGTCATCATGACATGAAGCCACTTACAGACACCCGGTGACATTGCGGTTTCCCGGCTACATGTCTTGAAACTCATTGCTTCTGCTGCCTGAATTGTCTTTTCCCCCCACCCCTCACCTGGATTTTGCAAAACGGTCTTCCAGACCATTTCCAGAGGGTGTTTGGGATTGTCCTGCCTGCCCATTCGGAGATGTGGGTAGTGGTCTTATTCCGGGGGTCCACGGTTCTTTATTCGGTCAGATATGGCTACCATTTATTTTGGGCTTACTATGCATCAGACACTCTGTCAGCTGGTTCGTGGATGGTGTCTCCACTAATGCTCACCACAGCTCTCTGAGGAAGATGCTGGAAAGAAACTCAAGATGGACATGTAACCTGCCTGAAGATGATTCCAGGGTTCCCATTCCCAGACTCTAGCTCCGTGTTACTACTGCCTGTTGGCCCACCTTCCACTTGAAAGCTTGAGGGTGTAGACTGTGTGTGTGTGTGTGTGTGTGTGTGTGTGTGTCCCTCAGTGCCTCGCAAGGCGCACACGCCCACACAGCAACCAACACCCAGCACAGATGCAGTGAATGGAGGCCCTGACTTGCAGATGGGGAGGAGGAAGACAAGCGAGGAGGGTTCCCCGTGATCGCTGAGTGCCCCTACTCCAAGCCTGCAGCAGGGGTACACCCCCTGCCCTGGGAGTCAGGGACAAGGGCCTGCAGTTTGGAGGGGCCCCCTACTGAGCCTGGGAGGGTAAAGGCTGCAAGTGGAGGAGGCATTGGCAGAGGAAATGATGCGTTTAAAAATGAAATGTCCTAAATTCTTCTCCCTGATCTGCTTTTGGCAAAGCTGTGATCAGGAGCGGCTTCCATGGGGTGACTCTGGCAACTTCTCCTTGCCCCGGGCGGACTGGCCACCGTCTCACGCTGTGGGGAAGCCTCTGTCAGGCTACTGTAACCGAGTTATTAAAGCCTTAAAATAACAGCAGTTTTTCACAGGGGTTTGTGTTTCTTATTTCCTAGTGATTTCATGGGGCCGCTGACTCCCCAGGTTCATGGCGCAACTCACGGAGGTATTTTGTGTCCTTAGCATTATAAATCAATTTTAATTGTAACAACAGAAACATCAGCAGCAAACCTGAGCCAAACTGGCTGGGGGCCTTTTCTGCACTCTCTAACTAGCTCAAATTAAATGCTGAATTGTATTTTGGGGTCTGAGTTTTGTCATGCAAACGAAGAAAAACAACTTGCTTTCCAATTTCCACATGCAAATATAGAGTGAATTGTTGAGACAGAGAATATATTTTGCCATCTCAGTGGTTCTAGAAAAGATAAGGGGCTCTTGCAAAAAGTTCCGCAATTTGTCAGCTGGCAGCTTATTAAATACTGAAAACAAATGTTTATATAGCATTAGAGGGACACTGTCAAGGTCGGGAGGTTCCAAAATGGACCAATTCTGCTTTTTTCATAACTGTTTGCAAAGTCTCTTGTTCTTTTTTCCCCCCTCAAAACAAATGCAACTCTTCTGTTTTCAGCTGCCTTAGGAAAAGAAAAGAAAAAAACAAAAAACAAAAACAGGCAAGGAGCCAGCCCTTGTGTACAGGCCTCTAATAATAAACTCAAATGCATGGCTAGCTGCTCAGCAGCCCTGAGTACACTGCAACAACAGTTTCACAACACGGAGCCCCTGGCTTCAGCAGAACCTTCATTAAGGGGCAGCGGAGAAGAAGAGGTTCACCCAGTCTTGAAAACGAGCCTGACTCCCAGGCCCTAGGAGCAAATGAAATGAAGCATGAACCTGAAGGGAAAAGGCAATATTCTCTGTGTTCAAGCAGGGGCATCGTAAGACGGTCAGTCTTGTTATCAGGCGGGACCCTAATTCAATCTGGTAGCCATTGATGGAGGTGTGCTCGAAGCGCACTGTATGTTGGGTGATGGGGGACAACAGGAGAGGCCCTGACCGTGCCCCCAAAAGAGTTTATAATCCAATGGGGGAGATAGACATGTGACCACCCACTCTGTGCCCGGTGGAATAACGAAGGTTCTACGCAGTTGCAAAAAAAAAAAAATGGGAGAAGCAGGAGTGGAAAATTCAATTGTTCCATTCCTTGTCTTCAGAATGTTATCTATTGGTAGCCCTGCTGGAGAGATTTGTTTGCTAATTAATTAACTCAATAGCTCTTGGATAAGTGGAGATGCTAGAGGCTTCCCAGTGTCCTCAGCTGCTTAGAGATCAAGGACAAAGAGCCTCAGGTCTTGCCGCCTACAAGGCTTTGCCCTCATGCCCGCTTGCTTCTAGGGAATATCTGTGTTCTCCCCAAGATCTAAGTGACCAGCCAAGGCAGAAGACGGAACACAAAACAGTGGTGAAACTACCTCCATCTCACTGCACATCCCCCACCCCTCCCTTTCCCACCCTACCCCGGAATCCTTTCTCACACCCACTTAACTTGAAATGGTCTCAATTTTGGCCAAGAAGTTTCTCCTGGGGGCTCTGCGGGCCTAGGTGTCAAAAAGTTCTCTTTCTATGATGACATGTCAGTCACCTCAGCTTGCTTCATGGCCAGAAATAGATTTCTGTCATTCTTAATACTAGCCCCATTGGGTTTGGGATGGGCAGCGTGTTGAGTCACTGATCATATAGGGCACTGAGTGGCCAAGTGAAGGATGATGGGGAGAGGGAGAGCTGTCAGCCCCTGGGCTCACACTGGACTAAAAGCATGTAATTCACAACTTCTGTAGGCTTGGAAAGTTATCATTTGAAAGTTGTTGCTCTAGAGTGCCTTGACAGTCTAACAATACAAAATAAATCTTCTATTCACGCCTCTCCAGCAACAAGGATTCCAGGAATATGCAGTAACAGCGGAAAACAGCGATAAGTTCCTTGTTATGTTGTCGAAAACTCACAGCCGCACCACACTGCCCTGATTACCATAATATTAGCTTTCTGCACACATGTGAGGCTTTCTTTCTGGACAGCCCTTAAAAAAACAGGTTGTATAAACCCCCAAGTCCTGTAGGGTCGCTCTGGAATCTCTGGTTTTCACATGTTTCCAAGCTGTAACGGGCTCTCTCTGGTTAGGTTAACTAGCTTGCAAACATCCCGTAAATGGGAATGGAACCGCAAGGAAAAAGGATAAGCCCCCGGATCTTCTCTGTGCTCAGCCCCACACCTGGCATCGCTAGCATTCTGGAGGCTGGCTGAAGCCAGAGAGGCATTAATGCGGAGGAGGGGAAACTGGCTCCCAAGGAAAGGCTCAGAAATGGCTCATAAAATGGACATCTGTTTGGAGGAGTTAATGGAAAGGGATGAAGACCTCATGGGCTACTGGGTCTGAAACACCAAATTAATCAGGGAGGCTGAGCAAGAAGGAGCAGTTTCCACCTTTTGTTGCCATCCTGGCTGCCAACCGGGGAGTGGGATGGCTGTTCTGGAGGTTGTCTTAAACAGCCCCCCAACCAAGCCCTGGGCTCTATCCCCGGCAGCTGCGGGTGTCGGCTAGCATGTCGGAGCCTGTGCGGAAAGGAGGGTGCCCACTAATGAGCTAAACAGCCCTTTGGACAAACCCCATCTGCTCCATTCCATTGGTCCCCTCGGCTCTCGGCCTGCTCATGCACCCCCTGGCATGGTGCCGGTCCCTGCTGAGGGTCGAATCTGAACGTTTAAATAGCCAATTCTTAGCAAGGAATGTCATGCCCGGGGTACCACCAGGGCCCACTGACACCATCACTTCTTTTGTGCTGCTGCTCTCAAGGAGGTGCTCCCTGACCCCGTCCTCCCCTCCCTTCCAACAAACCCTCTTCTCCAGGGAGAACTTTGATCCAGAAAACAGGTGACATTGTTATGGAGTCTTATGGTCCTTGTCTGGACTTCCCTGTGCAGGTTGCTGTGTTGGAAGACCCAAAAGGATCAGGAGACTGAGTCCAGACTACTTACTTCCATACCCCTAGGGCCTTGCAAAGTGCCTGGTACATAGAGAATTCTCAATAAATAGTTGTTTGACTGAATGCATGAGTGGATGGAAAATGAATGAGTAGGAACCAGTGTGCATTGGGCAGGAACGGGGCCAACTTACAGCTAAAGCCTTCTTTTATAACTACTCAGCATTAGCAATGAACTTCGTTAGGCCTAAAAGAAATCAGACCAAGCTGTCAAAACATTAATTAAAAGTCAAGAGACTATTTCTGAATTCAGTCCTCCCACGAGCCCAGCATTGATACTGACACGCTACAGACCTTCTATTGTCACTGGTAAATACAAGGTTAAGGCAGTCGCGGGACTGGAGAATTTTCAACTTCAATTTACATGTGAACCATTTATCCTGATGACCAGATATAATAGATTCCACCTATTAAGCATACAGTTTGTCATTTTCTAGCACTTAACCTGTTTTTTTTCCTATTGTGATCATAATAGAAGACTGAAGACCTTGGCTGTCCTGCCTTTGGACCTTTCGGGCATTGATGACAAAGCTCTGTATCTAGTAGGCTCTCATTAATATTTCTTTGAAGATGCAGCTGGTGTGGACAGTGGCAACAAGTCAGGGGATAGGGCGTGCTCCCAGGCCAACAATTTTTGGGTGTAGTCTTCAGCCTATACAACCTTATTTCTTGATGGACTCCGACAGCCTTCTGTAACAAATGTTGCCCAGCAAACACAATGAACCATTTCTAGTGGGAAGTGTCCTACCCACTAGAAAGGTAAGGGAGCACATCTGCCTGAGTCCATTCTGCATCTTTAGTACCCACCAGTATCCGGCACACGGAGACATTGCACAAACGCTAGCAACTATCTGATCACTAGATTCTAACCTGTCAGATCGTAGGTTGAGAGGTCATGTTAGTAATCAGGCTCTCTTAGTTTGCTCCCACTTTGGGCTCCTGTGTTGGATGTTCAAGTCCTTCTTGTTGAGATGAGCAGCAAAGTCACTGTTTCCCTGAGACTAGGCTCAAGCAGTCAGCCAATGCCTTACAGTCAACCTGTGCTCTAATCTGAGCTCTGGGCGTGGCACTGTCTCTCTGGTCCCGTGTGAACAATGGCCGTCCACCGGCCTGAGAACATGGGGTGTCCTGTAGGAAAAGGGCTATGGGAGCCCGCTCACCTGAGCTCTGACAGGAAGCTGGGCTCCCTCTGGAGTTCATGGCCAGGGAGGACCACACTGAGCACATAACAAGCAGATCAAGGCGATAATGCCTGCTCTCCATTTCATTCGCCTCAGCTCCCTATGGGTCGCGTCTCGTTTCCCCTAGTTCAGCTGCGTAAACTGACTTCCATCATTGAAATAGGACTTGCCTCTCCTTGTAATAACTGCAAGACTTTAGGGAGGTGGTGGAAATTTAGATGAAATGATTCAGCAATGCATTCGAGCTGAAAATAACTTGATTCAAGGACTATGCCTTCAGATACCCAGGACTCGGGGAGATGAAGGCATTTTTAGACTTACTTCCCTTTGTGACTGGAGTGTTAACAAGGCTTTGGGATTCACTTCAAAATCATTAAAAACATGTTCATTAGTCCAAAGCACCTCGCACCACCTGCGTACGAAGCAAATAAATTGGTGGGATCTCTGATCACCGTTGCTTACAACTCCTCGGGTTGCTGCTCATTTATCCTCTTATCCTACATCCACACCGCCAAGATGACATTTTTGGTTAAAAAGTTACAAATATTCTGGACCAAAATGTTACCTGGGGATTCTGCCCACCTGACTTCCACTGCAGTGTATGGGACTTCTGCCCAAAGAGTGACTGAAGAACGAATTTCCTAACTCATAGAGAACTTAGGATCCTTATACCATCTTGACTACCATTAATCCTTTTGCCATTAGGACCCATAAGGACAGATGATTGACAATGAGGTTTATGAACTTCCCCCAAAGAGGTCTCCATCATGAGTGAGTGAACAGAGTCCTTAACTCGGAGCTTCATAGTCAGGATCTGCAAAGTACTAAAGGAAACCAAAGCCCAAACAAAAAAGAAGAGTGGATTCTTTGAGGTCACTTTCCTGCAACTGTACCCTAAATCCAGAGGACTAATCAGTGACACGGAAGCACCAAAACCTGATGGCCCATTCTTTGGGCTCCAAAGTCTTATGAAAACGGAAGTCTACTCTCAACGGTGTTGGCTTAGTTAAAATAGACGACACAAGTCTCTGGACATTTTCATCATTCTCTAGAACCACATGGAGCAAGTAGCCCTTATGACTATAGCTCTCCACTGAGTCCAGTCTGGGTATATCAAGCTTCCAGCTCAGCCACCGAGATGAATTCAGTGTAGTCTAGATTCCCATGCAACGGACAAGGCTACGGAACCAGACAGACCCTACTTCTCTTGCTGGTTCTCACCTCTGTAGTTGTGTGACCTCAGCACATTACTAACGTCTCTGAATCCCCAGTCTACTGTTCTGTAACATGGGGGAAGGACAGTACTTACGTTTTGTAAAGACATCAAGGAAATGAAGAGGACAATTTCTGAAATCACACAATACCTGACACATAATAAGTATTCAATAAAGGTGAACTATTATTTTTATTATAAGATATATTTCTCGTTCTACTTTCCCTTTGATAAGGCTCTTATCAACTCTCAATAAACAAAAGCCACAGAATAGCAGAGTTTTCAACTGGCTTATGTAAACTCCTTACAAAACCCAAAGCTGAGCTCATCCACCAAAGAAAAGGAAGAATTAGTGTGTGTTTTGAATATTAATGAATAAGTGACCTCCTTCCTTATTATGTATCTGTATTCAAAATGCCACAGCGAGTTCTAGTGATAATTACTGAATTTTCAACATTTACAGAAAAACAGCACATACAGTATGGAGATAATTGCCCCATTGGATTCTTAAGAAAGAGTCAGTTTTCTATAAATATAGACTTTGGTAATTATCACTAGTGCTGTGTGTTAAAATGAGAAAGTAGGTAAATAACAAATAAGAATAGTATTTATTCATTATCATTCAAATGCACGTCAGCTCAATTATCCTAAAATTGCACAGACAATAGGCAAATTGTTTTTCTCCTCTTGGGGGAAGACTTCTTTTTGAGTTTACGGTTTCCTGAGGTTGAGTGGGGAATCCATTGTTAGACAAGCCAATGGTATTACAATGGCCGCTGTCTTTAGGAGAGGACTGGTGGTGGCTTTCATCTCTCTGGCTCTGGGTTCTTTGCCTCAGTTCTGAATTAACTGTTAGAACTGCTCAGAATTGTAAAGTTAGAGACCCACTATGGAAAAAGAAAGTCCTGGCACAGTTTTATTTATAATCCCGAGCTGAATGTTAAGTCCTTTCCCAGGTACAAATCTCCAAACCAGAGAATCTGCCAAGTGCTCACACACCAAGTTTCCGGGATGCTCATCAATCTTCTCCTTTTCACCCTCACCCCCCAAGCTGGGAGGTCAACCTGAAAGCAATCCGAAGGTTCTTGTTGGCTCCAAGCCTTGCTCTCCATGTTGCGATAGATGGAACGCACTCTAGGAGCCTTGGGAGGCTCACCACAATCAGTAATTGTCCAGGAAACAAACTCAGAAAAGAGAAATAACTGATTTATTAAAAGGCACCTGGAAATGGCACGAGCATGACATTCCTTCTAATTACAGGCTGAGCACCTATGAGGAGCCGCTGAGCAGAGCCTCGTTAAACAAATGTAAATATAGTGGGCACAATCAACAGTAGTTACAGGGAACATGTTACTTGATGAAAGGGAGAACCTGCTGCATTAAAAACAGGGCTAAAGGAGGAGCCCGTAGCTATGGGGGTGCAGGGAAAAAAGGCCAAACAGGAAAAAGCTAGCTCTATTCAAATTAACAAGAAAGAGAAAAAAATACAAATGGCTGGACCTTAGATACATAGCCGAAGAGCCAAGTGTATAAACCAGCCCGTCTGAGACCAGAGGAGGTAGAGGAAATCAACAAGTCTCCCCAGGTTTAAGATGTTTACTTTGGCATCTGTCAACTTGAAAAGGTAGGGAATGAGGATCTGCCTGAGTCACAACGGGTTTTCAAAAGAGGGAGGGTGTGACGCGTGGAGGGCGATGGCCGAGCCAGTTAGCAGAGCCGAAGGCGACTTAGATGACTTTGCTGGCTAAGGACGTCAAGGTGACCAAGGGCTTCTGCCTCCCGGTCTCCAGAGGCAGAAGGGGATGGGGTGGCCATGCTGCTTGCTGGACCGCTCAATGGAAGGGCCAGAGTGAGGGATGGGCCAACTCTGCCCACTCCTCTGACCATTTGGACATCCATATCACCAAGCCTGCCCCACTGATGGAAGCCCTGCATTGGTTACCACCCACCCCCCAAGCCAGCAGGAGTGGCCTTGCATATTCATGCTTCCTAGTCCAATGGACAACAAAATGATACTCATGGCATGACATGCAGAAGTGTGAACAGACCCAATGTTAAACGTCAGGTCTCGAAGGGATTGGAAAGCTCCGTGGAGCTCTGTGTTCAGAACTCCCCCAAATTGTTCATGTCCTGACACGCACAGAAAATGACATCATTATGGCACATGGAGTAACAAGGAATGGACTCATTCCTGGATTTAACTCTCTCAGGCACTGGCTGCCCCAGCTCCAGCGCGATCTGAGGGCCGAGGGGATCACTGTGGTGAGCCACTGGTCACCCAGAGGAGAGAAGCTCTGATTTGTTCACCAGCAGCAATCCAAGGGTGCAGACTCTGGATGTCGGTGCCCTTCTGCTTGGCTCTGGGATGGTTCCCTTCACAAGAGCCTCTGGTGAGCCAGGCGGTGTTCTAATTGCTGCCTTCGGCAGGAGGAGGGCCTCGAAAGAGCTGAAGCTCATTAAAGCGCTGTGCTCTCCACCAGCGTGGCTCAATCTCGAGGAGACTATCAGGACCCTTTTGAGGATGTGGAGACCCTGCAGGCAGCTGGCACAGCAGCTCCCTCTCAGGTGGGCAACAGCATCAGCTCGAGGCGAATCTCAATGTCATGGCCAGACACACTGCACAGCCGGGAGGTAGGGGGCGGGGGGAGGGGTGTGCAGGCAGCTAGGTGCCACACGAAGCGTGTTCCTAGTTGGGGAGGTCAGGGGGTAGCTAAAGTAGGAAGGAAAAGCACAGACTACAGGCCAGATCTTTGCAGTTGCTCCTGACTCTTGAAAAAGGCCAAACATGACTTAGGAAGAGTGAGCAGGGAAGAAAGTGTTTGTAGGGAGAGGCAGTGTGGCAGAGTAGGAGGACCTCAGCTGGCTTCAGAGTAAGGGAGAGGACACTCGAATCCTGCCTCTATCATTTACTAGCTGTGTGGCTTTGGGCCAGTTCCCTAACCTCTCTGAGTCTCAGTTTTCTCACCTAATTATGGAGACATCTATCTTGCAGAGTTGTTGCATATATTAAATAAAAGCACCTAGGATGATACAGGGATCCTTAAAATATTAACCCTCCACTTTACTATGTGTGTTGTTTAAAGTAGAAATTGAAGTGTGTGTGTGTTTCTTAAGACTTCTCTGGAGGCTTAGGAATTACTACAGAGAAGCAAGTCCTCCTTGCTTGGCAGGAACCCACCCCCCCCATAGATTTCACAAAGTCACTGCATTTGTTGATTTCAGGTGTGCCTCAACCTGCCGTCCATCCCTCCGTCTCTGGTTCCCAAATTCTGCCAGGATTTCACAGCCATTCAACCTCCTTAGATATGAGACATTTACGAGACGGTGAGTGGCCCCGTGGCCAGGAATGCGTCCCTACATCCCACCCTTACTCTGGCCCAGAGCCTGGTCCATGGAGAACCCTCAGTACATTTTGTTGAACTGAACCTCCTTGGCAGGCCTGGGAAATGAGCAGGAAGGTGGCCTAGTTCCTGGGGAAGAGGTGTGAGCATCTTTGAGTGTCAGGACTCCCACCAGCCCGTGCGAGAGGAGGAAGGATGGGGAAAGGGAGGCAGGGCCTGTGGGTGATCCCATCAACAGATGAGCAGGGAGCAAACCCGGGAGCTTCCTGCATACAGGTCGAGCCCCAGGTACCACTCAGGCACCAGGCAACAAGACGACAAAGAGCCAGGAAACCACTTCTGACATTACTCCACCCTGCGTGTCAAGGCAAAGCAACATGAATATTAATTTCTCAGGCATAATGAGGTATGGACGAGCAAGAGCGGGCCCGTTGTGTGGGAGGCTGCTCCTTCCTGCCATTCGTCACTGGCAGAATTGATAGATGGTTCCTCCATGCAGTCTCCCAGGAAGACACGCGCAGCCGCCCCGATCAAGACCACTTCACGGGAGCTCCTCTCGCAGCTCCGATGGCACCAGGCCTTCTGGAGGGACTCCGGACCAACTTTGGGGGACTGCCTGGAGGATGCAGTCCTCTGGACCCCTCTCTGAGCATAAGGGCGGAAGGGTCAAAGGGTTGGTTTGGCCAACCCTGTCAGAGAGATTTTACCTGCAGACAAGTGATCAGTGTGACTTATCACCCTTTGCCAGGTTCAGAACGCACAATGAACTATCCTCTAATGAAGCACTGATTCTTGAACTTCAGAGCGTATCACAATTATCCAGGAAGGGTATTAAGAATATCATTATCTAGACCCCACTCCAAACTCTCAGAGTTGGACTCTGCACTGACTTAGAGTCCAGAACACCTGGGTTCCATTCGATCAGGGATAATTAAGTTAATTGTCTAATTAATAGCTAATTGAAGAACTCATCTGGAATTTATATTCAAAATATTTTCAACAATTTTCATGCATTTGCGCAATATTTTTCGAG
The DNA here is from genome assembly GCF_009829155.1 of Mustela erminea. NCBI lineage: Eukaryota > Metazoa > Chordata > Mammalia > Carnivora > Mustelidae > Mustela > Mustela erminea. The sequence continues at coordinate 22,012,263 of NC_045622.1, forward strand.
CTCCTCCCAGAGGCCTGGCCCTGTTCCGGGTACACCGATGAACAGAACATATCATGGTCCCTGTCCCATTTTATCTGTGTGGTAATTATCTTTAAGAAAAACGATGACAGCTAGCCCATGGGGTAGAGAGAATGCCGCAGAGGGAGTTGGGATATGGAATATGTAAGTTCCAGGTTTAACCCAACAACAAATTGGCCATGGACGCAAGATATGCTTCTTAATTTTTTTGATGGAACTTTATAGTAAGCTTCTTTAATAATATCGATGTTATGAAGATAAAGTCAGTCAACCCACAGGTCAGGGTGTTCTTATCAAACAAGGACAGCGAATCCTACAGCGGGCTCCAGGATGCTGTCAAGTGAGATCCTGTGTAAGAGATGAATTCTGTCCCAGAGGAGTTCCCAAGTTGTGTTGGGAAAGTGAATAAACCCCAGGGATACAGATGTATAAAGACCCAGAGTTACGGACTACTACAGTGTAAGAGGTATAGGGTTTTGGTTAAAGTAGGCAGCAAAGACAGAACATCCCAGGCGGGGTTCGTGGTGGGTGGGGCGGCGGTAGAAGGGCCAGGAGTCCTGTGAAATGACAGACGCAGGGAGAGCCCTCTAGAAGGACAAGTAATGAGCAGGCAGACCACGTGGGCTAGAGGCAGAATGCAAAGTGGCCCAGGCCTAACAGGCCTCGGTTGAAACCCTACTTTTGCCACTTAGCCGCTGGGGATAGCTTCCTTATCCCCATTTTTCGCATGTGGAAACTAAGGGTAAGACAGGTTAGCATCCACCTCCAAGGGGTTTTGGTGAGGATTTAAGGTCCCACATCTCAAGTGCCTGGCTTGCGGCCAGTGCTCAGTGAATGGCCTCCATTTTATGAGGAACGTGAGCACAGTAGCTTGACAAGAGCGAAGCCTTGCGTTTGGGGCAGGGCTTGTGATGTATGGTGTGGGGCATATTTTGAGCTTTTTAGGGCTGGAATACCATGGGCACATAAAATGTTTTGAAAAAACTCCAAAACATTGCCTCTTTATCTCTCAGGACTGAGAGGGTTGATGTAGGGCAATGAATTCTGGCTTCACTATGAATGAAGTCTCCTTATCACAGAGTTCACTATCAGAAGGCTTTACTGGATATGAGAAATGTTGTTTCTCCAATTCTTGGGGACAGATAAGCAAGCAATCTCAGAGGGGTTTTCCCAGACAAGGCTTCTCTCTCTTTTGTAGGGCTGGACAAGCTGGTAGGGGGAAAACCCCCAATCACGCTTCTCACCACTGTGGAGCTGACAGAAAATTCTATTTCCCTGATTTGGTGGAAAGGCATAGCGATCTTCTTAGTTGACTTCCAAACAACATCCCTGCATCTGGGAAGGGCTTATCTAGCCATTTTCCAGAATGCTTTTTAGCCCGTGACCCTACAGTTTTCAGGTGAAGTGGCATTTTTGTGTGCGTGACACACACACACACAAAGAAAATTCTTCAACTACCATGATCCTTGGCTCCCTCATTTATAACGGGGGAGACAGAATCACTCCCTTCTTACAAAGGATGGTAGGCAGAATAATGCCCCCACCCCCAAAAGATGGTTGAATCTTAACTCCCAGAACATGTGACTAGTTATGTTACATGACAAGGAGGGGATTAAGGTTGTAAATGGAATGAAGGTGCTAATTAGCAGGATGGGGAGATAAGCCTGTGTTATCCAGGTGGCCCGATGTAATCACCGGGGTCTTTACAAGGGAAAGGAGATGGCAAGAGAGTTCTTTCAGGTATGGTGCAGTATGAGAAAGACTTGACTGGTCATTGTTGGCTTTAAAGGTGAAGTTGGGAATCCACATACCAAGCACTGGTGTGGACAACCCCTAGAAGGTGGAAAAGGCAAGAAACCTAATTCTCTTCTAGGACTTCCAGAAGGATCACTGTCCTGCCAGCACCATGTTGGATTGAGCCCAGTGTGATACATTTAAGGCTTCTGACCTTCAGAACTATAAGATGATACATTTGTGTTGTTTCATTCAAGCCACAGAGTTTCTGGTAATTTGTTGCAGCAACAATAGGAAAGTAATATAGAGAGTTAATGGAGGAATTAAATATCGCAAGGTACCTCTAGATCTGTAGCCTTGGACAAGACTCTTGACTTCTCCATTCCTCAGCTTTCTCAAGTGTATGATGGGGGTGACAGTAACAGTCCCCTTGTGGGATTTTTATCAGGAATCAGTGGCTACTGTGTGTGAAGGATCAGAATGTTGCCAGACACATGGGAAGGGCCACCTGAGAGTTGGCTAATGGCATTATTATTATATAAAGCATGTAGCCTGGTCACAGAGCACGTTCTCAAACATGACAAAAATGACTATCTTTGTTATGTGGGAAGGGGAAGGGAGAGGAGATATGGCTGTTCCTCTGGGATCTTTTCTTGCCCCCTAACTGCAGGGGCCCCTGTTATAAGCGGGGCACAGATCACACATTCCAGGGGCTCCTGCCCTTACAGACTTCTTACCCTGTTCCTGTTTTAATCTAATTTTAATATATGTCTTCTTGAGGAAGGTGGTCTGACCCTGGGTGATTTTGTGACTCACATAACAGTGAGGTTTTTGTTGTTGTACAACAAACTACACTCACTGCCACTTTGTTATAGCTCATGATTCATGAGTCAGGAACTCAGACAGGGAGGGCTTGGTCGAGGGGTTCTTTTGGTCCATAGCGGTATTCAGCTGGTCCAACTGGAGGGGCGCTGCAGGTGGCTAAGTTGGACTTCTTCAGAACAGGGCTTCCGGAAACAGTGTTTGCAGAGATCATCTCTTAAGGGTTGGGCCATTTTTTTCTTTCTTTCTTTCTTTTTTTTTTTTTTTTTTTTAAAGATTTTCTTTATTTATTTGAAAGACAGAGATCACAAGTAGGCAGAGAGGCAGGCAGAGAGAGAGGAGGAAGCACGCTCCCTGCTGGGCAGCGAGCCTGATGCAGGGCTCGATCCCAGGACGCTGGGACCATGATCTGAGCCAAAGGCAGGGGCTTTAACCCACTGAGCCACCCCGGTGCCCCGATATCCACCATTTCTTATAGGTCAGAGCAGTCAGAGGTCCCACCCAGATTCCACGGGATCCAGTGATCGCGCCTCTCAATGGGAAGGATGTCAAAGGCTCTGTGGCCCTCTCCAACCCGCCACACGTCTCCAGTGTTCACTAGAGATGACCCAGGGAAAGCAAAATGGAGGACGGATGTAAGACGAAGCTATCCGTCCTCAGTAACACAACAAGCCCTGAACTCATTGGCTCGCACCACTCCGAACAGTCTGGATTCAACCAACATGTATTGAGTATCTACTATTGGCAACTCATTGTGCTAGGTGCGTTCCTATTCATGATTTATGTTGATCGTCAAAAAGAAAGCATTCTGCTTCAGCTAAGGCACACATCAGAGCCTGGAGGCCATGGGGCGCCAATTGAAAATCGCTCATCTAACCTCCAGGGCTCTTGCTTTTCATTACGGGCTCATTGGCCTTGGGTTTTATGCCTCCATTTTTCTGACTCTAGGCAGACCGAATGGCCTCAGCAGGAAGGCAGGCTGTCTTAGACAGCTGTGTCCGGGGAGGATCCTGGAGCACTTTGAATCCAGGTCAGAATGGACCCCAAATGAGCTCATGTTTCTAAAGTGCTTTGAGCTCCTCAGAGAACAGAGCTATTTAACTCCAGAGCCTGGCTGGTCTCATTGGTGGGTCCCTGCCGTGGGGAACGTGCTTTGTCATTGCTAGCACCGGGCCAGTGCCTTGGATAAATAGGGGGAAATCAGTCTCCAGGGTTCTCTGTCTGCTGTCTTTTCTGCCACGATAAATTATTTTTCAGAAAAATGGAACTCAACAAAAGAAGAGAGAGGAGAGGGAAAAAGAAAAAAAAAACAACAAAAAACCAAAAACCCAACCAACGTGACAAGCACTGTTGCCACGCTGTTCCCAGATGAAGCCATGGAGGAGAAGCTGACTCTAGAACAGCAGTCCGGGCACCCCGGTGCCAAGTGGCCTTCTGGAGGGCAGGGAGGAATGGGAAGGGACCAGGTGGGGAGCCAGGGTGTCTGGCCAGAGCTACCTGTAGATATTCTGGACTCGTTAGCATCCCTCAAAATAAGATCAAGTTGATGCTGATTAAAGCTGAAAAACCCCACAAGCCTCGCATACTGAGTATCTGACTCTAGGGTCCCTGAACAAATTGTTTTCCCTTTTCACGTTGATCTTTGTGAACTCCTTGGCTCAGCATGGTTTGCCCATGGGGACAGGGCTGGAAATGGAAGCACAGGTTTCCTCTTGGCACCTTGCTGTCAAAGCCATCCCCAAGCATCCCAGGGGGCCCCCAGTCCCTGCAGGAGGGAGACAGAAAAGCATTCTCATCTTACAAGCTGATGTCTGCGTATGCAAATGTCCCGAAAAACCCACAGCCTTGAATCCGATTCAAAGAATGGTTTTGGAGGGCCTGTCTATGCCAAGTACTTTCACAGAAATAACCCTCATTTCATACCCATGACAACTCTGTGAGGCAGATGTGTTACCTAAGGTTTGTTACGAGGACATTTATATTTGGAGAGGGTCAATAAATTGCCCGAAGTCTCACATGTAGCCACAGGGAGTTTCCTGGTTGGCATATGGGCCTTCTGACTCGGAGTGTGGTCTGCTGTCCACCATCCAGTGACTACTACATTGTGGCTGTAGGTGGGACAATAAAGACAGGGCTCTTATTTATTTGACAGAGAGAGATCACAAGCAGGCAGAGAGGCAGGCAGAGAGAGAAAGAGGGGAAAGCAGGCTCCCTGCTGAGCAGAGAGCCCCATGAGGGGCTCGATCCCAGGACCCTGAGATCATGACCTGAGCTGAAAGCAGAGGTTTAACCCTGTGAGCCACCCAGGCACCCCAAGGGCTCTTGGGGATAAAGTCCTATATTATGCTTAGGATCTGAACACTTGACCCAGAACAGGACTTCATGTGAGACGTCTGACAGTCTGGTGACACCGAGGACGTCTTCTTGGAATAATGAGGATTACAAATGAGAGAAATAAAACTGAAATATGATTATAAAAATATTAGAAAACAAATGAGCAGTAAAGTGTGGGCTTCTTTATCAATAAAATGAACAAAAAGACCCTGTAAAGGTCTAATATCTCTTATAATTTCAAGTAGTGACCGCCATAAACAATATTTTGAGATTCTGCAAAAACAGTCACATGTCATGAAAATATCTGAGGTTTTATTCGGTGACAATGTCACAGGTAACTGTCATTACTCCTGTGACTTTTGTCTATATTTGTTAAAGGCATAGAAAATTTCTTTTAGAAGGGAGTAAAATAAGAACGCAACTTTTCCTCCCATCCAAGTTCTCAGGCTCCCCTGAATTCCCCTGACTCAGCACACCATATATATTCATACATTTAATCTCCCCAGTAAGTCAGTGAGGTAGGTACCCCTACCATCCCCATTTGACAGATTAAAAAACTGGGCCACAGAGAGATTAAGGTCTTGCCCGACATCACTGAGTTGACATGAGTTATCGGGTTTTCTTCCTCTCTCCAATGGTGGAATTTGTAGCCCTCTTGGGAAATAGCTTATGAAGAAGAACCTTTCTTCTGGGTTCAGCCTGACAGGGGCATTTCGGGGTCTGAGCCTGCCAGTCTTCCTCTGCTCAGTTCATCAGTGCCGGAAACCATAAGGAGAATGGGGAGGCGGGCTCCAATGGCCCCTCCTCATTGGAGGTAGACCTGCCTCCTGCTATTCCTCCCTCCCAAGGTCTTTTCTGTTCATGTTCTTTGCTAGTCATGCCCTCTCCTGCAGACTTTATTGAGTGGTGATCCTTCCCTAGAGCTAGTTAACTCCTAGCCATCCTTCAGATCTCCCCTCTTCAGAGAAGTCTTCCCCGAATAGACACGTACCCATCATATTCATCCACAGCTCTGGATGTCTCATCCTCCCAGCACTTAGCAACCTCACAAGGGAACTTCTATTTGGGTGATCCTTCCATCAACATGGGTTTCTCCTGCTAGATGGTGAATGCTGTCAGGTGGGGACTCTACTTGGGTTTGATGACCCTTGTATCCTGAACTCCTTAACCTCTGTGCCCGGGAACAATGGAGATGCTCGGTAACTGTGTGTAGAAGGACTGAATGGAGAATGAATGAAGCAGTAGTCCTAGAGGCGTCCCTCTTTCCTCTCTTTGATTACTGACTTACTTGCCCCTTGCCCCCACATTACCATGCAACAATCGTAAGATTCTTTGATGGCTATTTATGAAATGGGTCCTTTTGTCTCTCAGGCCTTTGGGTCATCATTCTTTCTCTCCTCTGACTCTCCTCCAATTTTTTCAAACGTTATTTCTGCTTTGAACTTCCAGGATTCGGATGTTCTGGGAAATATCTGTTTGAGGTGTCGGGAGACATCGCTCAACGCAGATGCTGGAACTCTTCCAAAGGCATGTGTTCTGCTCTGCTGAGAGGCAGGAGCCTGTGGGGTTTCAACCTGATGCTACCATTTCTATTTGCCTCTAGGAATGTAGCTCTAAGACGGGAAGGCAACAAACATCTATCACCATGCCTAAGGTGCTTCCCCCCAAAACACGAAGTTTGCATAAGGACATTTCATTTCTGACCCAGGAAGAGATAGTTTCTGCCACAGCTTCTCTATGGCTATGTTGAAATGAAGCGGTAGAAGCAGAGACCACCCTCCTCTCCTAGTCTGTTAAGATGATGGTACAGAGAGGCACTTTCTTTCATCCCTCTGGGGGTGTTCACTACCCTAGCTGCCTTTGACTTAGTTTGGATTTTTCCATTTCATGCTTGGTACAGCTTTTAGATAAATAATAGGGAAGAACCAAATGTCATCCACCTTTCTATGCTCCCAGATATTAAGACCTGATTGGAGGAAACAGTCCAAAGACAGTCTGCCCAGATTCAGTTGTTTCATTAAATTTCTTGCCTTGGACAACCTGGACTTTTAAAATCTTAAAAAATCTGGAATTTTAAAAAAGATTTATTTATATATTTTGAGGAAAGAGAGGGTACATGAGTAGGGCAAGGGGCTGAGTGGGGAGCCTGCTAGGGGGTGTGGTTTTAAGGCCCTGAAATCATAACCTGAGCAGAAATCAAGAGTCAGATGCTAACCCAACTGAACCATCCAGGTGTCCCCAGTCTGGACTCTTTTAAAGGTAATGGTGTTGTCTCTTCTGGAGGTGAGGTACATAGTAATGTGCTTTAGAGGATATTCATTTGAACCGGTTTTTAAATTTTCCTTATCTTCTCTGATTTAATTTCTCATCTGTACAACGAGGATACCATGACTCACCTTAGAGGATTATAATGGGAAGTGAATGGAATAAAGTATGCAAAGTATTTAGTACAGTGCATGACACACGGCAAACATTCATGAAATGATAGCATTTTTAAAAAATGAGTAATTTGTCCAATGCTTTACCATGTATCTTGGTTTACTACTTATAGTCTGAGGGCTTTACCTTATAGGCTCCCAGTCAATCCATACACCCACCCTATCGACTGGACATAGTTTTCCCATCTGGAAATGTTGGCATGACTGAGGCTGCATAGTTAGTGAATGGTGGGCACTTCTAGAAGGCAGCTTTCCTGGCCTCTGGCCTCTGGGACTCCCGTTCCCACATGTGCGCTTGCTCTCTACTGCGAAGTCATCTTGGAAATCATTGCATAAAAGCTCTGGATTTCTTAGAGTGCAATGGTTTAAAATAAAATTAGATTCTAAGAGCAGTTGTCTAATGTGCTTTGTAAACAGCAAGGACAAGGGGAGAAATGAGAATACCTAAGGCAAACCCCCCACCCCCGAGCACCCCCAATGGGCATTTACTTACATCTAGCATCCCAGGTGCCTTATGGCTTCACCCTTGCCTGGCCTTGTAAAGAGGTTCTGCTGATATTCTCAGGAATGTCTAGGCCAATGCCAGCCTGTGGAATGAATGTGCAACCCTTAAAGGTGGTGACTTTGAAGGGCACTGTCCTGTGGATGTCTAGGTTCTGGGACTTTCAATTAATTTATTTGTCTTTCTTTCTTTCTTTCTTTCTTTCTTTCTTTCTTTCTTTCTTAAGTCAGAGCTGATCCACATCGAATAGTTTGGTTCCCCTGGAAGTAATGTCTATGACCAGGGCTTGAGCATAAGTAATTGACCAGGAGGGCATTCTCAGAGCAGGGATGAAGGAATGGAAACATGAGATGGGGAAGAGGAAACCAGTAGAAGAGCACATTACTGAGGCTAATGCCATGAGTGCTGATCTGGGACATCCTAGGCAAAGGCCTTCCAGACTAGTCCCCAAGGGAAAGGAGGCTGGAGGGTTTACCCATGTGCTCCCATCTCCCATTGGCTGAGGGTGTCCCCAGGAGTGATGACTTCCTGACACTTCCAGACCCGCTTATGCAGCCTGAAGAGATTCCCGTGGTATTGGTAAAGGCTCTGAGGCCTCCTCCATCCTGAGTAGCCTTCGAATAAAGCAGGAGGGGAGACTGAGCAACCACGGACCTGTCCAGACCTGTTGGGGCTAAAAGTCTGAGCTAAAACTATGGAATGTGTTACAGGGTGCTAATGGGAAGCTAAGAGAATTTTCCTCCACCCCAGGAAAAACAAAGAATAAACGTCACAAGATGTAGAAATGGATGGGAAAAGAAATCAATTTGTGTTTAAGTCATTCATGAATTAATAGCCTTTGTTAATCACTCCTGGGTGATTAAAAAGATCTTGGTCAATCTTTTTGATGAAGAGTCACCCCCTAGATTCTACAGGTATTCAAATAAAGGTCAGAGGTAAGCTATTTGCCTTCCAGGTATGATTTCAAGAGCTGTAGCGTTCAAACTACTTAAAAAAATTATTATGAAAGTACAGTTGACACACAACGTTATGTTAGTTTCAGGTGTTCAACATAGTGATTTATCAATCCTACACATAAAGCTCATCACCATAGGTGTAGTCACCACCTGTCACCAACAGCATCGTAGCATTATTGAGTATATCCCCTAGCTGTCAGACCACTTTCTTGCCTATCCTGGAGTTACTTAAAATCCTTAGCTTGTAGGGCCACCTGATAGGCTCAGACAATACAGCAAGCAATGCTCGATCTTATGAGTTCGTTGGGCTCCATGTTGGGTCCAGAGATTCCTTAAAAATAAAATCTTAAAAAAAAAAAAATTATTGGTTTGTAGTTCAGCTTGGCTTGGGGAGACTACTCATTCGTGTGTTTATTCACATAGTTCTTCATTTAAGAAACAGTTAACGAGAACCGCTAGGTGCCAGGAACCAAGATGGAGGCTATGGCGGGTCAAGGCAATGGTGGCAAAGAGGTAAGAGAACCTTAAGAATCTGCAGTATATAGAGAAAGAAAAGAAATGCATACGTGAAAGGCTTCACCGTAAAAAGGGAAACTGATTAAATGCTAAATGAATGGAACAGTCAGATGAGTACAGTGGGAACCTGCAAGGAAGTTTCCAGAAGGCTGAAGTTGCTGAAAAGGCTGCTGGGAAGGAATGAATTTCGACCTGAGTCTTGACCTATGTGCATGATCTCACCACAGTTCATTTCCTAACCACACAGACACTTCTTCTCTCATCTTCTTCTTCCAGACTCAACTTCTCAAGGTACAAAGAGAAAGCTGAGTGTGGCCATGGTGGCCATGTTGTGATCTTAAGCCCCTGGTTGCCTCACAAAAGAAAAAAAAAATAACATCCCATTACCAGTGACAATCAAATAGCTGGTTTGCTTGCAAGTCATTCATGAATGAACAACCTTTGCTAATCACTCCTAGTGGATATTTATCACAGGTACATTTTACAAGATGAGTTCTGTCACTGATGCTGGCAGCTACTCACCAAGTCCCACCAGCAGCTGCAAATATTCATTAATAATATTTTGTTTGGGTTCCCACTTGCCACTTTCCATCCTCCTGCTTCCTAAGTATGAACAGCATCATTACTGAGTGGCGCCCTCAGGATGGAGCACAAAGGCAACTTGGAAATTTTAAATGAAAACAGATGTTGAGAAATGCCATTATCCCATGCATGCTACAATAAATAGCATTAACATTTCTAAGTGACGGCCCTCTGAATTGGACTGCAAGGAGCTCACATTTACAATTAAATGAGGGACTTATCCTTTTGCATCCCCGGATTCTACAGGTGGCTTGGTGACAGTCATCGCTTAGCGTTTGGATTTTAGTGCGGCTGTGAAGGGCCAGGGAGGCTGGGATTGGCCAGGCAGGCATTTAGAAAGGTGTTGGTGCCAGATGCCTTCATTGTCTAACTGCCTGAATGCAAAACTAACGTAGCATAGCAGCTGAAGTGTGAGAGCTCTTGAAATGATTTCTTCCCAAACAGTCTACCTCCCTGTGCCAAGAAGTGGTTGTTGTTTGTGTCACTGATGCCTAGATTCTGAAGCCTCCATCCATTTGGTTATTAGACGTTCCTTTGTTAGAACAATCGGAAGAAAGACCACATTGTAACCAGTGGAATGCTGCTTTATGGCCAAAGGGCACATCCACATACGTCTTCCCACAGGTATTAAAATCTTAATTGAAATCTGGGTATTAAAATCACGCGGACTGTACAGATGCTAAACTTTGACACAGGGATTTTGGATCGTGCAAAATCGGGGTTGAATCCTGGCACTGCCACACACCAGCTCTCTGGTCTTAAGCAAATTGTTTATTCTGTATGGGTCATACACTCTGTCTACATCTGTAAAACAGGGACAGTGATATTTACTTTAGGGTTGCTGGTTAAGTATCAGATACCTGGTGTAAGGTATTATCTGATAGCTATCAGGTAAGCTTAATTTTGAGATTGCCACTATCCCATTTACTCATTGGTGCAAGATGACCCTCTCCAAGATAATGTTCTAGGAGAGGAGTAAGGGCTACAGAAATGTGGGGTTCAATAGACTAATTCAATAAAACTAATAAACTTAATAAATAAACTAAGGGTACATCTTTCTCAGGGTTGTGCTGATTATTTATTGAATCTGTCTCTTTCTCTTTCTTTCACCATCCACCCACCCACCCACCCACCCACCCACCCATCCATCTTCTTCTATGCTGAATAACCATCTAGGCCATCAGGTGACCTCCACACAGCCTGAAAGCATTCCCTGGAACCATCGTTTTTTTCAAACTGGTCTGCACAATTTTGAGGGTCTCAAGGTACTTCTAGAAGCAACAAATGCAATCTTCCTTAATTGGCTCAGCAATTCCTGAATGTGTCCCTGAATAATTTGCACCCACAACTTATAAGGTGGGGTTACACATGAGAGAAAATATGTATTTGTTTTGATTTGGCTTGTTTTTTTGAAGTGCACTGGGGCTGGTATATTTCCGGAGGGGATCCTAAGGCCTTGTGATTAAAGCAACAACCTCAAGTTCTAAGTCTGCAAAAGCTATTCGGCGTGATTGGTAGACATGGCAGGTGGTCAAAGGGCTAATGGCTTACTACGCCAAGCATTTGGAAAGTCTTATTATTTGTAAAATTACTTAGAAATTGCCTGCACGGCATTTAACTGGTGGACATGCAGATATTAACCTATATCTATGTAATTTATCTATATTTATGTAAACTGCACAAATCATATACTCCTTAAGTCTTTATGTTTATATTGGTTTTATACTATTTAAACCTTGGGAACTCTGAAAAATTAAATGCTATGTCCCCATCAAATATTTCTGCATTTTTCTTTTAAAATAAGGGAAATGAACTACATGTCCCTGATTCCACAGCAAGCAAGAGTCAAATGGAAAAACAAGGTCAAGTTATTCCCGTGCTTGCTGATATGTTCAGAATGAACTTCGGTATGTACCCTGTGTGAAGAAATGTTTCTCCCTTGGCTCAGTGCTGCATCAAATGAGAATTAACAGCATCTACTAACAGAAGGCCTAGGGGTCAATGTATGTCTTAAAAGTGAACCTCATACCGTGATTATATGCTGGGGAGAGAAATGTGATGGAGAAAATACATAAATGAACGTGTGAGAATTCTAACTGTTTTGAAATAAAACTGTTCTTATAAGGAGATCCCTGGATGAGCGTATACATAAAGGCAATCCTCTTCTCTCCTCCCAGTAGCTGGAATTCTCCTAAGGAAAGCTTGAAGCAGGAGTCTTGTCAAGACAGCAAACCCCCTGCACATTCAAAATTACTCCAAGCTGGGGCTGTGTATCTCATTAGGGGAGAGCCGGATTGAGAGAGAAACTTGTGGTCCCGCAATACAACCCTTGCAAATGTATGTTCCTAAAGGGTTTTCATTTTGAAGGGCCCTGCTCTCCAGGCTGGTGTTGGGCTTGGGTGCTGGGAATGTCTTGATGAGCAGATGTGGGCTCTGAAAGGGCGTGTGTGGCTCAAGTCTCAGCAACGGGGAAAACAGAAGACCGCTTCCTTTTGAGTCTGGACCCTTTCCCTGCACCCTTACTCCTCAAGGACCTCACAGTGCTTGTTTTTACGTGACTGTTTGGTGCACGGATGGCCCTTCCTTTTAACATGGATCTGTTCAAGTTGACTTCACCGTAGCACACAGATCAAGCTATGTTAAAATAATGTTAAAGGTCTGCATGGAAGCCATCCAAAGCAGAGAATTCAAGTCTCAGGCTGCCAAACCACCTTTAAATCAACCGAATGCGCCCGTGTATGCTGTCCGTAGACTCTTCTCACTGCTGTTATCCTTATAATAGGATCATTCAAGTTCTCTTATCTAGTCTCCTAGATGCTCGGCTCTTGACTATTTCAAACAGAAGTGATTTGTCACACGGTTCCACCCTTCTTCCTGAAAACAGCACAAAGATAAAGCAAGCTTGCTTTAATGTGGGGCCCCCATCTTCCCTTTTACTGTGAAGTATTTTACTTCCAGAGGTAATGAGCCCTTGAAAGCATGAAATAGGCACACCTACACGTTACAAAAAGGCACACACAAGTGCTGGCTAAAAGAATTTGCGGCAAATGGGATTCACTGTTGCGGTCCAGAGGTCAGCTGCAGGACTGTCTACATGGCCCCTTCCTTATTGCCAGAGAAATGCGTCCGACTACACTATCTGCGCATTTGCAGAATTAGCTCCATGGTGCCTTGTCGACCACTCATTTGTGGCGCCCACTTATGAAGCAACCTTCCACGGATCAGCAGCCTTCCGTGAGGAGAGCCGTGGAATGAGTTGTAAAGTGTTCCCTTATAGTAAAACATGCAAATTGGAATCCCTCGGTGAAGACAGGTGGTGACACACTTGTGTGTCTGAAGGACGTACGCCCTCACACCTTTAGCCCTCTGAGCACACCACAGCCCCAGGTAGACGAATGGGCTGAGGACACACGGAGCTCTCTGCTGGGTCCCACAGACCCTGATCAGAAATCATTACACACATCCCCCCACCTGCCTGAGTTCCACATTTCTCTCTGCTCCTGGTTTTTACAAGTCGGGTGAAGTCTTACACTTTCGAAAATGATGTGCGGCTTACCTCTGCCTCCAGACTTGCGAGGAAGAACAAATACCCTGTCACTTCCTGGGGTTTTATTTCATTGGATGTCCTCATTTTGTTTTGGTCTTTGGGGCCCATCCCATCTCTTCTTTCAAGTTCCATGCCCTCTGCATCTGCTTCCCTGAATGCATCTACCCACATGCACGATTGTTTGGGAGAAAGTTTGTCTCCTGTCTCTATAAGATCTTTTTTCTATGTTATAATTTGGTACCAGGGGTAGCTGAAATGCCCCCATTAAATGTATGGCCATATATAATTTCAGATTGTGATTTGAGGTTAGATAACCTATAATTTCTGGAGCCACTCTGTAGGGTCTTAGGATTGCATCGTATCCCCTTCAATGGCAGGCTGGGTGTGGAGGCTCCCATAGCTCACAGGCCCCGGAATTGGGGTGAGGCATGATTTCTTTCAAGAACTGACCTTCCTTGGGGTGCCTGGGTGGTTCAGTGGGTTAAGCCTCTGCCTTCAGCTCAGGTCATGATCTCAGGGTCCTGGGATCGAGCCCCACATTAGGCTCTCTGCTCAGCAGACAGCCTGCTTCCCCCTTTCTCTCTGCCTGCTTCTTTGCCTACTTGTGATCTCTCTCTCTCTGTCTGTCAAATAAATAAATAAAATCTTAAAAAAAAAAAAAAAAAAAGCTGACCTTCCAGATGACTGTAACCATGAGAGCAGGTCGAAATCAGGGTGAAATTATGCATTGGTACAGCAGTTAACACCTGACCGGTTCAGGGCTAAGAGAAAAGCCTGAGTCACAGACACAATGTGGGAGTTACTTTCCCCTTAGGAGCCCCAAGAATCTCTTCTATCAGACTCTGGCTCTTGGCAGGAGAGAGAACAAACCAATGACACTGGAGATCATCTCAGCAGCTCACTACTGAGGAAAGATTAGAAATTAGATTACTCAGGGGGCACTCTGAATGCCATTACTGAGTATTATTTTGAGATGCTGTTGGTTTGAAATTCTGCCATCTCAGAGTCTTGCCCAATCCCACTGTGTAGGGCAAAGAGTTCTCCTGACAGGAGTCTGGGCAACCGTTGACTTGCCATCCGTGCTCACTGACGCATAGGGGGACAGGCTGCCCGCATTGCCAGCAGCCCTCTCAGAGGCACAGCTGGCAGACTGGAACCTAGTCTGTGCACCCTTCCAGACACATAAGAAATACTCCACAGCTGGCACGTAATTAGAAACTCAGGGCAAGCAAATCATTGCTTTTTTGGTGTGCATTCCTCCTACTGATCATGCTCAGAACATCGGGGCTCCACCCACACGACAGCAAACACATGACAACAAACAGATACGAGGGAGAAAAAAAAGCAACAATGACCCAGGTGCATGCAAATTGTGCATTTCTCAGCAGCTTCCTGGCCACTTCTTGACTTTTTACATCTTGTTGGCAGTTTTTGTTTCTACCATGGCGGAATTTTCTACCCAAAGTCCTGTGATTGATTCTCAGCGGGCTGAATTCTCCTGCAGACTTATCTTTAATAATGTCACCACAAGAAGAAATAACAAAAAAGAAAGGAAGAGCTTCTTTGGACTCTGTATCTCCCAGGGTTTGGAAAGAATTTTCTCCGGTAGACATGATCAACGTGCCCGGAAAGCTACACGGTGTTTGGTCAGACTTAAGAAGGTTCTGTGACCATTAGAAGCTAAGATGCAGCCACAGGTTTTACATGCTGGTAAAAGCTTTAAAAAAAAAAAAAAAAAGTGTGATGTCCTGTAGTTCTATGTAAGGGAAGAAATGCATCTAAAAAAGGTAAAATGGGGGCACCTGGGTGGTTCAGTGGGTTGAGCCCCTGTGTTTGGCTCAGGTCATGATCTCAGGGTCCTGGGATGGAGCCCTGCATCGGGCTTTCTGCTCAGGAGGGAGCCTGCTCCCCCCCCCCACCCCCGCCTGCCTCCCTGCCTACTTGTGATCTCTGTGAAATGAATAAATAAAATCTTAAAAAAAAAAAAATAAAAAAGGTAAAATGTCAGCCAGAGAGCTAAAAAGAAGCAACCAGTAAGATGCAAACTCCTTATAAATCCATGCAAAGATGGGTTTGCTCATAAAATAGAAAAATCTGATCCAACTAAAATGCATTAAACACCTAGTCTGCGCTTGACTCGATAGGCGCTGAGTGTGGACACAGAGTGAATGTTCAGATCTGGCCTCTGGGCCCGAGGAGTTCAGAGGATACTCAGTGCAAAGAGAGGCACGGGTAATGTGCTGTAGGACTCCAGAGGACAAAAGCCAAGTTTACGTGAAGGGGTGCTGGGAGCTGGGTGCTGAGGACAGTGTTGTAAGGAATTGAATCTTGCCCCCAAAGAGTCTGGCCTTTGTCAGTGTCTCCCCTAGTGTCTCTAGTGTCTTCATTTGCACAGGGGAGGGGGGAAATTTGATCCACACTCTAGAGTCTAATGATGTGATTGAGGTCAGGGGCATTGGGTCACATGGCATCAGTGAACCCGGAGACTGAGACTAACCAACAGAATGATCAATCAACCAATCAATGAATCAATCATGCCTCTGCCATGGAGCCCCAGTGAAAATCCTGGACACTGATGTTCAGGTGAGTTCCCCTGGTTGCTAGTATTCCCCGTGTATGGCCAGACGTCAATATCAGGAAGGTAAAGCAATGTGATGCCACAGGAAGAAGACGACTGAAGCCCTGCGTTTAGCACTTCCCCAGATTCTGCCCTGAGCTCCTCTGCCATTGGCTGGCTTGAACCTTCTCTTTGCAGAAAACCTTAATTATGAGTATAATAGCTCCCAGTGAGTTCTGCAAGTTGCTTTAAGAAATTGATCAAACCTAAGGGTAGTTTTGGGAACACTCCTGAACTTGTAGTTGATGTTGGAAGTGCAGTGTTCTCTTGGGGGACCGTTTCCTGTAAGGATAAAGTTGGTCTAACTCCGGAGGGGGAAATGCGCATCTGGTAGGCGGAGAAAAAAGGGCCTCCAAGTAACTATTACACCTGTTCTCTTGAAGGTTCTCGCCTGGTGTAAGTCCTGACTCCAACAAAGCCTTGATAAATAGCCTTTGTTCTTCTTACCAGGATTCAAAGGTAAATGATAAGGATCTGAGCCAAGCAGATAGAAGGAAGATGAACAGACTGCCTGAACTTAAGTTAAACCAAACAGTTCAAAAATTCTTTACTGTATTGACAATTCGGTTAAAGAAGCCTGTCTCAGACTCCCAAAGGATGGAGCTGTTTTTCTTTTCTTTTCTCCTCTCTTTCTCCTCCCTCCCTCCCTTCTTCCCTTCCCTCCTCTCCCTCCCTCCCTCCCCTTCTCTTCCATTCATTCCCTTCCCTTCTTTCTCCCTTCCTCTCTCTCTGCCTCCCTCCTTTCCGTCTTCCCTTACTATTTTTTCCTTTTTTTTTTTTTTTTTAAACCTCATGAAAGAACATGACAGCAAGAGAGCCAACTGCCTCTTTGTGTATAGGACTTGTACAGATAAGAGAAAACATGCAGAGATTTTTTTCCTTGACTCCTCACTGCACAGTGGGTCAATAGACCCCCTAGTGATGAATTATAACCTCCAAGTGCACAAGATAGACATCATTCTAGCGGATGAAACATGCAAATGTTTCAGGATAAGATTTCAGATAGGGCCCCCACTTTCCGGAAGTTCTCCCTGAACCTAGTGGTCAGGAAGACTTCAGCTATGCTCTTATGACACCCCGTGCACGCCCCAGCTCTAGCTCTTCTACCGACCCAGCAAACTTAGCTGCATGTTAAACCCTGACAAAACCCGAGATCCCTAATAGCAGGGTCCGTGGTTCCCTGCTTTGATCTTAGGCACCTTGGACATCGATGTGCCTGACACAGAGAAGGTACTGAGTAAGTATCTTTTAGTTAAATTTGGTTAAATGGTTAATCATTGGTTAAATGAACAGAGGGACCTGGGTGGCTCAGTTGGTTAAGCGTCTGATTTTTTTTTTTAAGGTTTTCTATTTATTTGACAGAGAGAGAGAGAGATCACAAGTAGGCAGAGAGGCAGGCAGAGACAGAGGGAGAAGCAGGCTCCCTGCTGAGCAGAGAGCCCCATGCGGGGCTCGATCCAGGGACCCTGGGATCCCAGGACCCTGGGATCATGACCTGAGCTGAAGGCAGAGGCCTTAACCCACTGAGCCACCCAGGTGCCCCAAGCGTCTGATTCTTGATTTCAGCTTGGGTCATGATCTTAGGATTGTGGGATTGAGCCCTGGGCTAAATGTGGAGCCTGCTTGAGATTTTCTCTCTCCTTTTCCCCCCTCCACTCCCATTTGTGTGCACTCTTTCTCTAAAACAAAACAAAACATAGCAAAACACAATTTTTAAAAAAATTAATGAATGAATAAAACAACAGCTTCAGACTAGTACAGTACAGAGGAAAGAATACAAGTTTTGGAATAGAAAACCACTTGGTTGAATCCCTATGTCAGTGTTTAACAAGTGTGTGACTTCGGGTAAATGGCAATTGTCTAAAACTCAGTTTCTTCAACTGCGAAATGGGTCTAATCTACCCAGCCTTATGAGACTGAAGGAGACAACATATATGAAAACACTCACTCAGTGTGTAAAAAAGAAGATGTCCAGGAGGGAGGAGTCAAGATGGCAGAGAAGTAGCAGGCTGAGACTACATCAGCTAGCAGGAGATCAGCTAGATAGCTTATCTAAAGATTGCAAACACCTGCAAATCCATCGGCAGATCGAAGAGAAGAAGAACAGCAATTCTGGAAACAGAAAAACAACCACTTTCTGAAAGGTAGGACCGGCAGAGAAGTGAATCCAAAGCGACGGGAAGATAGACCCCCGGGGGGAGGGGCCAGCTCCCGGCAAGCGGCGGAGCAACGGTGCACAAAATCAGGACTTTTAAAAGTCTGTTCCACTGAGGGACATCGCTCCAGAGGCTAAACCGGGGCGAAGCCCACGCAGGGTCAGCGTGGCCTCAGGTCCCGCAGGGTCCCAGAAGGATCGGGGGTGTCTGAGTGTCGCAGAGCTTGCGGGTATTGGAATGGGTAAGCCGGCTACAAAGACAGAGCCGACAGTAAGACCACAGCTCGGGGTTACCTTGAACTGGTCGCAGGCTCGGTGAGCTTGGAGCGCGGCCCGAGGTCAGGCAGACGGGAGTAACTGGGCGCTGTTCTCTGAGGGCGCACTGAGTAGTGGGGCCCCGGGCTCTCGGCTCCTCTGGGCCGGAGACCAGGAGGCCGACATTTGTGTTCCCATCCTCCGGAACTCTACGGAAAGTGCTCAGGGAACAAAAGCTCCTGAAAGCAAACCCCAGCGGATTACTCAGCCCGGCCCCTGGTAAGGGCGGTGCAATTCCGCCTGGGGCAAAGACACTTGAGAATCACTACACCAGGCCCCTCCCCCAGAAGATCAACAAGAAATCCAGCCAAGACCAAGTTCACCTACCAAGGAGTGCGGTTTCAATACCAAGGAGAGCAGCAGAATTCCAGAGGAGGAGAAAGCAAAGCACGGAATTCATGACTTTCTCCCTGTGATTTTATTTTATTTTTTTTTCCCTGTGATTTTTTTAGTCTTGCAGTTAATTTAATTTTTTTCTTTTTTCATTTTTTTTCTCTTCTTCTGCTAAAATTTTTTTTAACTTTTACCCTTTTCTTTTTTAACGTTTTTTAACTAGTTTATCTAATATATATATTTTTTCCTTTTTATATTTTTCTTTATTCGTTTTCTTTTTTAAAATTCTTTTCTTTTATTTCTTTTTTCTTTTTTTTTTCTTTCTTTCTTTTTGAACCACTTTTTATCCCCTTTCTCCCCCCTCACGATTTGGGATCTCTTTGGATCTGGTTAAAGCATATTGTCCTGGGGTTGTTGCCATCCTTTTAGTATTTTACTTGCTCCTTCATATACTCTTATCTGGACAAAATGACAAGGCGGAAAAATTCATGACAAAAAAAAGAACAAGAGGCAGTACCGAAGGCTAGGGACCTAATCAATACAGACATTGGTAATATGTCAGATCTAGAGTTCAGAATGACAATTCTCAAGGTTCTAGCTGGGCTCTAAAAAGGTATGGAAGATATTAGAGAAACCCTCTCAGGAGATATAAAAGCCCTCTCTGGAGAAATAAAAGAACTAAAATCTAACCAAGTTGAAATAAAAAAAGCTATTAATGAGGTGCAATCAAAAATGGAGGCTCTCACTGCTAGGATAAATGAGGCAGAAAAAAGAATTAGCGATATAGAAGACCAAATGATAGAGAATAAAGAAGCTGAGCAAAAGAGGGACAAACAGCTACTGGACCACGAGGGGAGAATTCGAGAGATAAGGGACACCATAAGACGAAACAACAGTAGAATAATTGGGATTCCAGAAGAAGAAGAAAAAGAGAGGGGAGCAGAAGGTATACTGGAGAGAATTCTTGGGGAGAATTTCCCCAATATGGCAAAGGGAACGAGCATCAAAATTCAGGAGGTTCAGAGAATGCCCCTCAAAATCAATAAGAATAGGCCCACACCCCGTCACCTAATAGTAAAATTTACAAGTCTCAGTGACAAAGAGAAAATCCTGAAAGCAGCCCGGGAAAAGAAGTCTGTAACATACAATGGTAAAAATATTAGATTGGCAGCTGACTTATCCACAGAGACCTGGCAGGCCAGAAAGAGCTGGCATGATATTTTCAGAGCACTAAATGAGAAAAACATGCAGCCAAGAATACTATATCCAGCTAGGCTATCATTGAAAATAGAAGGAGAGATTAAAAGCATCCAGGACAAACAAATACTGAAAGAATTTGCAAATACCAAACCAGCTCTACAGGAAATATTGAAAGGGGTCCTGTAAGCAAAGAGAGAGCCTACAAGTGGTAGATCAGTAAGGAACAGAGACCATATACAGTAACAGTCACCTTACAGGCAATACAATGGCACTAAATTCATATCTCTCAATAGTTACCCTGAATGTTAATGGGCTAAATGCCCCAATCAAAAGACACAGGGTATCAGAATGGATAAAAAAACAAAACCCATCTATATGTTGCCTCCAAGAAACTCATTTTAAGCCTGAAGACAACTCCAGATTTAAAGTGAGGGGGTGGAAAAGAATTTACCATGCTAATGGACATCAGAAGAAAGCAGGAGTGGCAATCCTTAGATCAGATCAATTAGATTTTAAGCCAAAGACTATAATAAGAGATGAGGAAGGATACTATATCATACTCAAAGGGTCTGTCCAACAAGAAGATCTAACAATTTTAAATATCTATGCCCCCAACGTGGGAGCAGCCAACTATATAAACCAATTAATAACAAAATCAAAGAAACACATCAACAATAATACAATAATAGTAGGGGACTTCAACACTCCCCTCACTGAAATGGACAGATCATCAAAGCAAAAGATCAGCAAGGAAATAAAGGCCTTAAACGACACACTGGACCAGATGGACATCACAGATATATTCAGAACATTTCATTGCAAAGCAACAGAATACACATTCTTCTATAGTGCACATGGAACATTCTCCAGAATAGATCACATCCTCGGTCCTAAATCAGGACTCAACTGGTATCAAAAATTGGGATCATTCCCTGCATATTTTAAGACCACAATGCTCTGAAGATAGAACTCAACCACAAGAGGAAGTTTGGAAAGAACCCAAATACATGGAGACTAAACAGCATCCTTCTAAAGAATGAATGGGTCAACCGGGGAAATTAAAGAATTGAAAAAAATCATGGAAACAAATGATAATGAAAATACAATGGTTCAAAATCTGTGGGACACAACAAAGGCAGTCCTGAGAGGAAAATATATAGCGGTACAAGCCTTCCTCAAGAAACAAGAAAGGTCTCAGGTACACAACCTAACCCTACACCTAAAGGAGCTGGAGAAAGAACAAGAAAGAAACCCTAAGCCCAGCAGGAGAAGAGAAATCATAAAGATCAGAGCAGAAATCAATGAAATAGAAACCAAAAAGACAATAGAGCAAATCAACGAAACTAGGAGCTGGTTCGTTGAAAGAATTAATAAAATTGATAAACCCCTGGCCAGACTTATCAAAAAGAAGAGAGAAGGACCCAAATAAATAAAATCATGAATGAAAGAGGAGAGATCACAACTAACACCAAAGAAATACAAACTATTATAAGAACATACTATGAGCAACTCTATGCCAACAAGTTTGACAATCTGGAAGAAATGGATGCATTCCTAGAAACATATAAACTACCACAACTGAACCAGGAAGAAGTAGAAAGCCTAAACAGACCCATAACCAGTAAGGAGATTGAAACAGTCATTAAAAATCTCCAAACAAACAAAAGCCCAGGGCCAGACGGCTTCCCGGGGGAATTCTACCAAATATTTAAAGAAGAACTAATTCCTATTCTCCTGAAACTATTCCAAAAAATAGCAATGGAAGGAAAACTTCCAAACTCATTTTATGAGGCCAGCATCACCTTGATCCCAAAACCAGACAAGGATCCCATCAAAAAAGAGAGCTATAGACCAATATCCTTGATGAACACAGATGCGAAAATTCTCACCAAAATTCTAGCTAATAGGATTCAACAGTACATTAAAAGGATTATTCACCACGACCAAGTGGGATTTATTCCAGGGCTGCAAGGTTGGTTCAACATCCGCAAATCAGTCAATGTGATACAACACATCAGTAAAAGAAAGAACAAGAACCATATGATACTCTCAATAGATGCTGAAAAAGCATTTGACAAAGTACAGCATCCCTTCCTGATCAAAACTCTTCAAACTGTAGGGATAGAGGGCACATACCTCAATATCATCAAAGCCATCTATGAAAAACCCACTGCAAATATCGTTCTCAATGAAGAAAAACTGAAAGCTTTTCCGCTAAGGTCAGGAACACGGCAGGGATGTCCATTATCCCCACTGCTATTCAACATAGTACTAGAAGTCCTAGCCTCAGCAATCAGACCACAAAAGGAAATTAAAAGCATCCAAATCGGCAAAGAAGAAGTCAAATTATCACTCTTCGCAGATGATATGATACTATATGTGGAAAACCCAAAAGACTCCACTCCAAAACTGCTAGAACTTGTACAGGAATTCAGTAAAGTGTCAGGATATAAAATCAATGCACAGAAATCAGTTGCATTTCTCTACACCAACAACAAGACAGAAGAAAGAGAAATTAAGGAGTCAATCCCATTTACAATTGCACCCCAAACCATAAGATACCTAGGAATAAACCTAACCAAAGAGGCACAGAATCTATACTCAGAAAACTATAAAGTACTCATGAAAGAAATTGAGGAAGACACAAAGAAATGGAAAAATGTTCCATGCTCCTGGATTGGAAGAATAAATATTGTGAAAATGTCTATGCTACCTAAAGCAATCTACACATTTAATGCAATTCCTATCAAAGTACCATCCATCTTTTTCAAAGAAATGGAACAAATAATTCTAAAATTTATATGGAACCAGAAAAGACCTCAAATAGCCAAAGGGATATTGAAAAAAGAACAAAAGTTGGTGCCAAAAGTTATGATGCCAAAGTTGGTGGCATCATAATTCCGGACTTCAAGCTCTATTACAAAGCTGTCATCATCAAGACAGCATGGTACTGGCACAAAAACAGACACATAGATCAATGGAACAGAACAGAGAGCCCAGAAATAGACCCTCAACTCTATGGTCAACTAATCTTCGACAAAGCAGGAAAGATTGTCCAATGGAAAAAAGACAGCCTCTTCAATAAATGGTGTTGGGAAAATTGGACAGCCACATGCAGAAAAATGAAATTGGACCATTTCCTTACACCACACACGAAAATAGACTCAAAATGGATGAAGGACCTCAATGTGAGAAAGGAATCCATCAAAATCCTTGAGGAGAACACAGGCAACAACCTCTTCGACCTCAACCACAGCAACATCTTCCTAGGACCATCGACAAATGCAAGGGAAGCAAGGGCAAAAATGAACTATTGGGATTTCATCAAGATCAAAAGCTTTTGCACAGCAAAGGAAACAGTTAACAAAATCAAAAGACAACTGACAGAATGGGAGAAGATATTTGCAAACGACATATCAGATACAGGACTAGTGTCCAAAATCTATAAAGAACTTAGCAAACTCAACACCCAAAGAACAAATAACCCAATCAAGAAATGGGCAGAGGACATGAACAGACATTTCTGCAAAGAAGACATCCAGATGGTCAACAGACACATGACAAAGTGCTCCATATCACTTGGCATCAGGGAAATACAAATCAAAACCACAATGAGATATCACATCACACCAGTCAGAATGGCTAAAATCAACAAGTCAGGAAATGACAGATGCTGACGAGGATGCGGATAAAGGGGAACCCTCCTACACTGTTGGTGGGAATGCGAGCTGGTGCAGCCACTCTGGAAAACAGCATGGAGGTTCCTCAAAATGTTGAAAATAGAACTGCCCTATGACCCAGCAATTGCACTACTGGGTATTTACCCTAAAGATACTAACGTAGTGATCCAAAGGGGCACGTGCACCCGAATGTTTATAGCAGCAATGTCCACAATAGCCAAACTATGGTAAGAACCTAGATGTCCATCAACAGATGAATGGATCAAGAAGAAGTGGTATATATACAGAATGGAATACTATGCAGCCATCAAAAGAAATGAACTCTTGCCATTTGCGACAACATGGATGGAACTAGAGCGTATCATGCTTAGCGAAATAAGTCAAGCAGAGAAAGATAACTATCCTATGATCTCCCTGATATGAGGAAGTGGTGATGCAACATGGGGGCTTAAGTGGGTAGGAGAAGAATCAATGAAACAAGATGGGATTGGGAGGGAGACAAACCATAAGTGACTCTTAATCTTACAAAACAAACTGAGGGTTGCTGGAGGGAGGGGGGTTGGGAGAAGGGGGGTGGGGTTATGGACACTGGGGAGGGTATGTGCTTTGGTGAGTGCTGATTCACAGACCTGTACCCCTGGGAATAAAAATACATGTTTATAAAAAATAAAAAATTAAAAAAAAAGAAGATGTCCAAATACAGCTCAGAAAACTTTTTGAAGCCTGGAACGAAAATCCGAGGTCCTGATTCACCAGGATACTCCAAGATTCAGAGCAGGGATAGAAGTCTAGTGAATTGATGGGCTGGATTCTCTATCATTGGATTACTTACATAATAATTACAAGGGACCCAGATCTCATCTACAACATGGGTCCAGAATAGAAAGCCCCTCTCCACTCTTTCCCATCCCATGACTGTCACAGAGTCGCTCTGGTATGAAAATATCAAAATGACACGGGGAATGATGGCTCCCCGCCCTCAGAACTGACGTATTGGTAGGCCAGCTAAAAGTAATTTTACAAAAGATGTCAGCAGTCTGACAATTGAGACGAAAGGGGATTCTGTCAAGATACCTCTCACACCGGAAGCTTTGTTTATGTCACTGGGGACAGCAACTTGCTTCCCGTTCCCAACAACCTATACAGTCTATGGCCAGAATCATCCCATCTCTCTACACTTCTGAAGGCTGAAAGAGCTGTCATTTAGAGAAACGCATCTAGGATATAATCCATAGTTAAATGCACAGGTGATTTATCATTACCTTGGGTTATTTGGAATTCGCATTCTTTATGATACTAATACTGTCCCCAGACCTCAAAGTCATTGCCCATCATTCCTCTAACAAATAATAATAATAATAAAAATCGTACTCAACATTATATTTGGACATCATCTGTCTGGAAGGTAATAAGATACAGCAACTACAATGATTGAAATGAAGGGAAAAGATTGTTAATATAATAGAGGTTTCTACTGGGCATGCTTTAAATCAATGTGCAGAAGCGATTTAAACAACCCATCCTGTCATCATGTTTAAAGCACATTGATTTCTCTCTTTTTCCCCCTTGTGGTTTTTATCTCTTAGCCTGTTTTTCCCTTTCTCGTGGATTTGGATCTCGAGCCAAAGGAAAAGAAACTTCAAGGGGACTGGCTGAAATACACAGAGTGACAGACTGCCCCACTTAGAACATTTCTAATAAATCATGGAGAAAAAAACACATCTCCACCATAGTACCGTGTTTGACAAATTGAAATTAAATTGCACCAACTCTGGGAAACCAAGATGGCCTGGTCTGATATTTCTTCCCCAAGTAAATAGCTAACAGATGTTTGCGTGTTATGTTTTTAAAAGAATCCCCCTGAACTCTGATCAACATGTGATTCTCAACCCCAGATACATATTCAGTGTGGACTGTGGGTTCTGGGGCTGAAACTCAACATGGATATTTTTGCAGGTAGATGTACGTGTATTTTTTTTTCTCCTTTAATTTAAAAATTATTATCTTGGGGAGAGTGGTAAATGGAATTTTTTGCTAGCAGTGAATTTTCAGTGTTATCAGCTGTCAGGCTGGAAAAATGTATGGCAGTAATAAAGGGGGGAAATATATGATCCATAAATAAAGAAAAACGGGACTTGTTTGGCATTATAAAGTTTTAATGCCTTTAGGTAGCAAAGACTCCAATCAAATCCCCTTCCTTCAAATCCTCTTACGTTCTCTTTGGATTGTGTCTCTCCAGTTCGTCCTTCAAAGTTTAGACATGGAGAGACCCCACATACCAAGAAAGAAAGGCCACTCCCTTGGCTGGCTCTATGTTAAGACCAGACTGTTCTTCTTCCGTAGGGTCAGGATGAAGGGCATGTCAGGCTCATAACCAATGAGAAGCCATGGAAATGTTTTTCATGCAGAAAACTTTTGTGGAAAGTTCCTTTTTTCCCTCTATTGCTAAGAATTTCCATACGCTGCTGAAAATAATGACCAAGATCATGGACAACATGGATTGATCACCTACAACAGGCCAAGGTCAGGGTTGGCCACTGTCCTACTTGGGTGAATGAGACACAGCACCTGCCTTGGGAGAGTTCCTTGTCTGGTGTGGGAGACAATGAGGTTCTCTACAAGGCAGTTGAAATAAGTCTAGAATAGTCTTTGTATGCACCAAGTGAACAATGGATCTTAGCAATGAATGGGCAAGTGAATGTGAAGGTAAAATTGTCATCCAAGGGCTGGAAATGTAGAGGGCATGGTAGTTTGTTGTTTTGTTTGAGGACAGGCAGAGGAGAATGGATTGGCTAGAGAATAATGGTGGAAGTGACTCCTGACCAGGGAGAAGACAGCACAGGCCTGGTTCCCGAAAGCTGCTCTTCAACGTCACACCACAGTATAGACATTTTAGTTTTTAATAAGAAGTTTGCCTTGTGTGAGAAGATGATGATGAGTCAGCACATTACCGGCAAGCAATCCCAGGCCATTGTGTGAAGGTCTCTGCTCTGGTGGAAATGTGCTATCTCCCTAAAACATCCAGGCGGGTTCTGCTGCTGTCGCTGTCCTATTGGCATGCTTTGGTAATGTTTTATGTATTATGCTACTTCCATGCTAAAAGGTACATGCACGTTCCTGCAAATTTAGGTAAATTATGAATAAATTAAATCTTATCTAAATAAACAAGTGTCTTTTTGAACCAAAATGCAAGCTGTCATGAATGTTTAAGTGGACAAGGATGAATCATCTTTCGGCACACTGTCTTACAGAATGCTTTCTATATTCTCAATTTTGGGAAGGCAAGTGCACACAGCGAGAGCCACAAAATCAAGTCTCACCGGGGACATGCACACAGAGCAATGTGGCCCGGGAGAGTGACACATGAAAACATAAGATCCACTCTGGGGCTTTAAATGATCTGGCTGTCTACTGACACTGCTAAACACTCCTTTTCATGCCATTTTGGAGTCTGAGTTTGAGGACAGCACTTCTTTTCTTTTCTTTTTTAAAAAAGACTTTATTTATTTGACAGCGAGAGAGGGGAACACAAGAGGGGAAGAGGGAGAGGGAGAAGCAGGCTTCCCACTGAGCAGGGAGCCCGATGCGGGGACCAATCTCAGTACCCTGGGATCATGACCCGAGCCAAAGGCAGACACTTAACGACTGAACCACCCCGGCGCCCCAGGCACAGAGTGTCTCTCATATCCTTCCTATCAGCACAAAGAGGCAACTCATGCAAATCTCAAGTCTAGAACTTACTAAAATCCAAATGGGTTTCTTCTCAGTTTATATAGGATTTCTGTAGGAATCTCATGGCCATGGGGACTGGTTCATGCTAGTTAAAATTTTCAAGAATGTTCCTGTGCCAGGATCAAGCCTACAGATGTCAGTGACCATTTTCAGACTACATCTTAGCAACACAGTCCCACTTCCCATGACTCACAAAATCCAACGGTCGAGTTGGATGGGCGGGGGGGGGGGGGGGCCTGGGATTGCAGAATAATAGAGAAGGCCATGCTTTTGCACCTCTATGCTCTTGTACTTTCCGTTCCTCTGTCTAGACAGCCTTCACCACCCCCTTGTCGATCTGTGTAATAACTAAAGCCCTCTTCTGCAAGGCTCGGATCCTTTCCCCTGGGTCCTCATCTGAGCTCCTCAGGAAGAGTGAGGGGTTTTCGTTTGACCATAAGCCTGCATGAAGGCAAGGCTGTGTCTGATCATGTATCCGAACATCCAGAAGAGTGCCAGGCATATAGAAGGCATTATAGTATGAATCCTGCCCCTGGTACCTACAGCTTACTATAGAAATCTATTTATAGTGGGCGCCTGGGTGGCTCAGTGGCAGGGTTAAAGCCTCTGCCTTCAGCTCAGGTCATGATCTCAGAGTCCTGGGATCGAGCCCCACATCGGGCTCTCTGTTCAGTGGGGAGCCTGCTTCCCTCCTCTCTCTGCCTACTTGTGATTTCTTTCTGTCAAATAAATAAATAAATTCTTAAAAAAAAATAAATCTATTTATAGCACTTGTAAGGTCACAGTACTTCATTATTTGCTTCCATGTTGGTCTGGCTCGCCAGACGTCTGAGCCCTCAAAGCCACAAGTCCTACTCAACTGATCTGTATTCCTAGGACCAGGCACTGTAAGTACTTGATAGATGTTTATTTCTTGCAACAAAGTTATATTCATTACATTTCAATTAATTGTAGCAATAAACTTGAAACTTACTAGCTCCTTTGTACCCTATAATATCATCTTTGTCCCTAAGGGAGCTGTCTGTGCTCAGGGTCTAGGTACCCCTTTTAATTATTGTTGACAGCAGTCTTTCCGATTCTCTCTCAATGGGCCAGAAAGGTCTTATTCTTATGTGTACCTATTCAATAACTGTCTTTTTTCTACTTAGTCTGTGCAAGAAAAGACAAAGGCCAGGGTCAAAGGCAGATCTTTGGGTTGAAATGAGGAGGAATAAGCTGCAGTACTAAGCGACTAACATTCCCTCCCTCCCTCCACCCCCACCTCTGTGTCTCCCTGGGGTTTGGGGCCGGGTAAGGATAGGGCAGGGGGGAGAATGGTTGGGCATGTCCAGGTCCACTGAGCTCTGGCTCAGTGAAGAGGCAGGACAGGAGAGAGGAGAGCCCTTTCAGGATGGGGTGGTGGGGAGGACCACTCAGGACAGGAGTCACTGAACCTGTTTTGATGGAGCTGCCATGGGGTGGCTCAGCTTCATCAGCTGCTATATCCAGGTTCTGTGTCCGGGACGATGAACTAAGACAGTGCATCCAACCCGTGAAGCTGAGTCCAGTCTGACCCTTGCCACAGGGTTGCATCTGATCGACTGTCTACGTGTGAACTTCTAAGGAACGTCTACAAACTTTGTTTTAAGGAACGTCTACAAACTTTGTTTTAAGACCTAACTCTCTGTTATGAGAAAACAGTCCCTTGTATCAGGTCTAACTCTCTCAGGATTCTGTGATACAAATTCTTTTCTATTGACTCTGTTCCAAGTGGAGAGCACCAGCATCCGGGTCCCTTCTTCCTTGGGATAAGCACTTACCCACTGGAAGATCATGATTGTATCGGGGCTCACTCTCTTCTTTTTCAGAGGAGGTCCCCTAACATCCACAGGGTCACCCTCCCTTGGGATCGAATTCTAGAAACAGTGCTAGAATGGGTCTAGTGGTACCTCCTCCTCAGGAAGAAGAATCTGCAGAGCTTCATGGTCAACCTTGGCTCTGGCTCCCATGATGGCTTACACGGTGAGGTCCAGGAGATGTCACGAGCTGGTGGCACCACAACTGAGAGGCTGTGAAGGGCAAGTTACTGGTGAGAGGACACGGACACATTCTTAGAAAGAGGACTACCGTCCACCACAGAGCCGGCTGCCACAGACGCTGGGCTGACCATGAGTTTGACTCAGCAGGACATCCCCTGAGTCCGATAGAGAGCTGCCCTCTCAGTCAGGGGAGAACAGGGGCCAAGTTCAGAAGGACCGAGCATCACAGATACATGTATTTTTTATTTCTTTCTGCAAAAGCAAGGCCTTGACTTGGTTCTCTGAAGAACTGGAGAGTTCTGAGTTTATCTGATCCATGGGCTTCCTGCCTAACTGTACACAATCCGAGGCCAAACTGAGAGGCTGGTCCCTGTTTCCATACAACAGCTTCCTCGTTCTCTCCTGCCCTTTAGGACAATATCCTGCACCATTAGGCCAGCAAGGGATGACAAGAACAGCTCCCCAGGAGGAATACACAGTCTCTGAGCAAGACAAAAAATAAGAAAAAACACTAATGGAAAACCCACTGGTGCAGGTAAACCCCACCTCTGAAAGGTAAGTGTGGAGGTCTAGAGATAGAATTTGATCTTGCCTCGGAGTCACAGGGCATTTGGAAGCTCTCCAAGTGTAAAGGTCCTTGTGAAATCCTTACCCCGGGAGAGATTTCACAGGTGTCGGAGAGGGTGAGCTCATTCACTTTATTATTTATGACAGCAGAGAGCCATTCCAGCTCTCAATTCCTGGATTTCATTTGGACCTGCCCAGTCCCGTCCCTCAGGGACTTTTCACAGCCTAATTAGTTGTACTATGAACCCCCAAATGAGCCAAACTGGTAATGGAATACTGGCTACCATGAGCGAGGTCCCAAAGTCTGGCAAAGAAATGGGGTCTTGGGGGAAACGTGTGCAGGTGCGGTCTTCCTCGTCACCCCGTCCCTCCTCACAGGTAACCAACAGGTGAGGAAGAGACAGGCTTGGAAACCCCAATTTCCCAACCTTTGGCTAAAGGGGGGGGCGGGTCTGAGAGAGAACTGATCTAGGGTGGGGGGCACTGAAGAGAAGGGAAGAGACCAGAGGCGGAGGGATGAAGGGGAGGAGGCCGCACCCACCAAGCCAGTGAGACTGTCTTCATGTGTGTGCTGCCTTTTCCATGGCGGCCTCTCCTGAAGACCGAGGGGCTGGGATGCATAATCGTCACTGGGCAGTCAGCTGGGAGGCCCATCCATTATTGGGAGACTGACAGCACGCCGGCAGCCTGTCTCAGAACTTTACTTAATAAATCAAAGCTGACAACTCCTCCCAAATTGATATGAAAAGGCTCTTTAGTGTCCATGACCTGTATACGTTTTATTCATTTCGCTTTCAAAAGTAAGAGGTGAACAGTAATCACAAACAATCTGGTTCTGTCAGGGAGCAGCAGCCCATCTTCCTTCAGCCCCCTAGAAAAGGTGAGGCCCCAGCAGGGTGGCCTGGCCTGGACTGCAGGAGCCAGAGGCAAAGAGACAATGACGGAGTAACGAAATCTGTGGGATTTCGGAAATTTCACCCACATTGTCTCAGGGGAGCCGCACTGCCATCCTGTCAGGCGGACTCCATTCTCTGGACTCCATTCTCTTTTCAGAAGAGGAAGTACAGGCGGAGAGAGGGCACGGCTGCGGTCCTGCACCTGTGGCAGCCGTTACCCAGAGTGGTGCCCTGAGCAGGGGACTTGGCCTCCAGCAGCCTGGCCTCGCGACCTGGCCGGACCCCCAGAGGGAGTCTCTCTTGGTTGGGGGGTGGGGTGTACAGAGCGAACCCAGGCCTCTCCAGTCCTCTACCCAAGCTGCTGCCTCTTCTTGTATCTCCTTGTTCTGGGGTCATGTTCTCCGCACTTTCCACAGGACCAGGGACAAACCCATCGAAGTGGATACGGGCAAAGGGACAGGAGTGAGTGGCCTGCCCCAGTTAGCATCGCTGCTGTCAACAGAGACTACTTTTGCCAGGAACTCCAGAGGACAGTGTTTCAGCCAATGTTTATCACCACAGTCAAAGGGAGAACTCAACTGGCGGAAATGTGGGACCTGGGAATCTAGCTGATGAGGGGCCCCGGCTGTTTGGAGAGTCTAAGGCTGATCGATGGGGGCCCTGGACGACAGACCTCCATCTGGTTCACTCAGGAGACCCCAGAGAACAGCCAGGCCAAAGAAGCAGTGAGAATGGAGGGCAAGAGGGATAAAACAGGACTGAGCCACATAGACACCAACTGAGTCAACGGCAGAGTGGGATTTGCTCTTGGAAGTTCAGATAAATAATATGGGTGGCCCTCATGGGGCCTGGGTGCCCCTCTCCGAAGATGACAGGGCCTTGGTCTGTCCTGGTAGGTGTTCCAAAGTTTGGGAAAGAGAAGGATCCTAAACAGAGAAGACTTTGATCTCAGACCATTTACCCATGTTCCATTTACACAGAGAACCAGACTGCCTCTGTGTGTGTGTGTGTGTGTGTGTGTGTTTTGCATTTTTAGGTAGCCTATGAATGAAAGGGCTGAATTTTGGATACCTGAGTATGTGGTCACGGGGCTGTGGTGCCCTCCCTCAATGGCATGCTGCTATGGGAAAAGTCCTGGACATCACTTACACGCTTGGGGGAGGCATTGCTCTAGATGGTTTCATGGAAACTTCCTCGGTAATATTGCATATAGACACTTCTGGCTTAATTAGAGAAAGCGAGTAATTGTTGAACCGATTTTGGAGCACGCTCTGGGAGTCACTCCAGGTGGTATCTCCCCCTTTCCCAGTCCTCCAACCCCACAGAGACAGCAGACTCAACACCCCCACCCACCCCATCGCCTGGAGTGTTTCCTTCTCTTTTCTGGCCTGCAGGACACAAGAGGTAGACCCCTTAGTGTGAGAGAGTGAGACATCCTGGCAGGGAGACAAGCTCTGTATTTGTTCCTTTTTGATGGGACAGCATAAAGCTGGATCATTCTTCTGGGATCCCTTAGGGCCCACATAGGCAGAGGGATCCAATAAACAGGTCAGGAGACACAGAAGCAGCTATAAAGCAGGCCACGGTCTCTCAAGAGGCCTGGGTGGCTACCATCTCCTTGCCTGCCTGCACTGGCTTTCCCCTTGCCATTCTTTGACAAAGCATGACTTTCCAGGAATTTGAGAGTAAAAGACAGGGAGAGAATGAGGGGAACATTGCTTGGATTCAGATGCTTGTGGTTCTGATCTCAGCCCTGCTATTTATTAGCTATCTAACCTGAGACCAATCATCTAATCCCCCTTATTCAACTTGCGTGGTTTGGGAAGGAGCACACTGACTGCTTCGGGGCACCTATTATGTGCCCGGCATCCTACATATATTTTCTTACTTCTCATCACAACCAGGAAGACAGGAAGTCTTCTGCAGAAGGTCACCCAGCTTTGTGGCTCCCACGCCCGAGTTCTGTCTGCCTTCAAAGAACCAGCTGGGGAAATCCATGACATGGTGACATGGGGACCAGCAGAGAAAACACCTTATGGATTCGAAATCCCTCTACAAATTTAAGACATTGCATCTGAGGTCAAAATATCTGTCGAGCTTTTGTTATGTTCATTGTCAAAGAAGAAGCTGGAGCCAGGGGCTCAAGGCACCGTGCTAAAGGCCCCATAGAAAAGTGTGACTGGCTCTGAACCTGGTTCCCATGCCCTTAGCTTCGTGCCCAGTTCCTGAGCAGAAGCTGTGAGTCGGTCTTCAGGCTGGACTAGAACAAAGACACCCTCAGACAATGTCCAGGGAGAGGCCGCTCTTTCCGTGTCTTTTGCCAAATGCACCTGTGGCCAGAGGAGGTGACTTCCACTGTGTGTGTGTGTGTGTGTGTGTGTGTGTGTGTGTGTGTGTCTGTGTGTGTGTGTGTCTGTGTTATTTCTCCCAGAAAGCTGCTGTCTCCTTTCTTGAGTCCATAAAATCTCACTGGCAACAAAGACCATGTAACTCTGGTGAGGCCTTTGTGTTGTTGCTGACTTCTTTTGGCTTTTGTTTCCCTTTCCTCATGGAAAAATATTTCCTTTTCCTAAACACTATCAACTTCAATCAAATTATGTCTATTGCAAAACCATGAAAGGATGCTAGGATTGCAGTGCGGGGTGGGTTTTCTTTTTTCTTTTTCCTTCACTTTCTCTCAATCCCTCCACTCAGCTCCTTGAAGAATTAAGGTTTGGTCCTTTCAAATGTAAATTAAGCAATTTGCAAAATATGTATTTTGGCATATGGGCAACTTGGCTTTCCAAACAGACTGGGGTTTTGTTGATTCTGTGAACTGCCATCTCATGAAGTTATCCTGTGGCCATAATTTGAGTCTTTAATATGAGGAGTCTGGCCTTGTTTGTAATAAGCTGTGTCTCTGATTTCAACCTACCCTACTCCCACGTCTGGGCTTTTCAGTGGGGAAGAGAAACGTCAATCCTAATACGCTCTTCACGTGTATAGTTTCCCAAGTGTTATTGTTACCGTTTCATCAATTTAATTTATTATTAAAACAATATTTGATGCTACAAAAGAAATTAAAACATGGAAAACATCCACCCACACTTCTGCCAGCCTGAGACAGCTCCTACTTCCCCGACACCCTCCAAATTTTTGTCATTATGCATATGCTCCCTAGGGATTTGTAACAAGACTGTAACTATGATTCTCAAAATAATTTTTATGAAATTCAGGTTTTTTTCAAACTCCTTTCAGTAACTCTGGGCTCATTTTGCAGAAACCTTGATACTCTGTTGCATTCCATAGACATGACAGAGACTTTGCATGTCAGACATTAGCAATATGTTTCTGGGTCTTTACTTAACAACATTGACAGTGGGGCAGAAAATAAATGCATGGCGATTGATCTCCAAGGTCAACTATTTCAGTCCTCTGCATCAGCAAATAACAGCACAGGAATTGTATCACACCAGCCTGTTCTGAAAACAAGGAGGGAGAAAGGGACCTCCCGTGTTGGGGGAGGGGAGAGCTTTTCCTAGGAGGAAACCCTTCTCCCCACATTTGGCTTCAACTCCTCACAGTTGCCTTTTTTTTTTTTTTTTAATTCTATTTTTCTCTTTGATGTTGATATTTCTTTTTCTTTTTTATTGTGGTAAATGTTCATAATACTACATTTACTATTTTAACTATTTTGAAGTGTATAGTTCATGGGCATTTAGTACATTCACTTTGTGCAAACATGAGTACCATCGAGATCCATTTTTTCTTTTTATCAAACTGAAACTCTGTACCAATTACATAATAACCCCCTATTATCCATTCCCCCATTCCCTAGAATAGGCAAGCACTATTCCACTTTCTGTCTCTATGAATATGTCTATTCCGAGTACTTCACATAAGTGAAATCACATAGCCTCTGTCCTTTGGTGTCTGGTTTATTTCCCTTAGCATTATTTCTCCAAGGTTTATCCATGTGATAGCATGTGTCCGAAATTCCCCTTTATAAGACTGGATAATATCCCATTGTATGAACATAGAACATTTTGTTAATCCATTTATCATTGATGGACACTTGGGCTGTTTCTCCTTTGGGCTATTGTGAAGAATGCTATGAACACAGGTGTGCAAGCATCTTTTGAGTTCCCGCTTTGATTTGTTTGGACAGACACCCAGGAGTGGCATCGCTAAGTCATATGGTAATTCTGTTTGGTTTTGGAGGAACCAGCATACAGATTTCCACAGTGGCTGCGCCACATACAATCCCACCGGCAATGTCCCAGGGTTCTGTTTGGTTCCTGGCAATTATTTCAGCCTCTCTCCTCTCTCCACATGTAATAACTAGCCACAGCCCTAATTAAAATAATCCTCCATAGATGTAGATTCATGTTTGGCTTTGATGCCCATGATCGAGATAAGAAGTCTGAGGCAGGGAGGTTCTGCCCCTCTCTGGGAGCGTGGAGCCTGGGGCAGGCAGAACTCCTCTCCAGGCAGTTGACTCCGGAGCTTAGGCACATCATCATCGTGTTACGCCAGCTCTCAGAGAAACTGCTCTTAGGCCAGACTCTCTGCAACCATATTTCACGCAAATTTGCTATTTCACCACTCAGAACTGCTTTGTCAAAAAGCAGCATTATGTCCCTAGTTTGTGGCCCGCCTCAGTGAGAGCCAAGATTCTGCCTCTGTCTTTGGTCCTGATCCTGGCCTTTCTCGGCTTGGAGGCTCCTCCCGCCTGTTTCTCCTGCTGGCTTTGGGTGCGGTCTAGCCGCGGACACAAGGAGCCCCACCTCGGGATGATGGCCCATGTTTTCTTCCCTCCTTCCACCCTTGCTGCTGCACTATTTAGAGGCTCACTTGTCAGAGCTTCTCAGGGTCGGGCTCTCCTGGACCTGGTCTAGGCTGTGGGCGGTGGGCTTGGGCAGAGGCTGTGAACCCAGGCAGAGGCTGTGGACCCAGTGGATACCAACATGAGGAGGTCTGGAGGCAGCAAAAGATGGTCCTGCCTTTAAAAAATTTCCTTAAAGGGCTCCTGACACTCGGACTTCTCTTTGCCTTAAGTCTTGTATTTCCCAAAGTTGGTCCCTGGGATAAAACTCACTCTGCTGCTCCCCAGGGAACAACTCATAGGCTCTCCATTCCATTCATCTACCCAGAAGAGTCATAACGCACTTTCAGACAGTGAAGGCTCAGGGAAACTTCACAGCAAAGAAACCTGCTTAACATCATTTAAGCCACAGTATCCAGCAGAATCTCTATTAAAATGCAAATATGTAAGTAGGGTAAGAGTTGAAAATCAAAGATAAAAATCTATCTACCTCACAATTTTGCCTCTGCATCTAAACATAGGAGTTGGGAACAAGTGAAGACAAGATGGCCTTTAAGTTTTTTCTCACAGTTTTTAATTAAACTACTTGATCTTTCTAAGCCTCAGTGTTTTAATGTATCTTTTTTTTTAAATAAAAAAATAACACTGGCTTGTGATAGAACAGTCAGGAAAAGTATAAAGGTAAAATAAATAACTCATAATTCCAGTACCCAAAGATAATTGTTTTGAGCATGCCGAGTATATTCTAACAACATTTTCTGGGAATCTATGTTTTTTTAAAATGTTTTATGAAATGGTGAGAATGTCAGGGACAAAGTTTTACATCCCGAAATATTTTCCCACTTAACAATGTATCATGAGCATTCAATTTCTTTTTTTTTAAAGATTTTTATTTATTTATTTGAGAGACAGAGCACAGGCAGGGGAAGGGGGAGAGGAAGAGGAAGAAATAGACTCCTGGCTGAGCAGGGAGCCCGACATTGGACTCAATCCCAGGACTCTGAGGTCATGAACTGAGCCAAAGGCAGACACTTAACCAACAGAATCACCCAGGGGCCCAAGCATTCAGTTTCTTACTGCGTGCAACTGTTGAAGGGAGGCAGGAAACCTGATAGGAGTGTAGAAGAGAAGGGAGCTGGCATTTATGTGCATCGCCAGGTGTGGAATCCTTTCCTGAGAGCCATAAAGCTCATAGGTTTGGGAGTGGAAGAGACACAGCTGGTGCCCCACCCAGACCCCTATGTCTTTCTGCTTGTCCCATGTGCCCATCTCTACCCTCATGTGCTTGGCCTGCCCTGGTCTCACCTGCAACTATGGAGTGTGTGTGTGTGTGTGTGTGTGTGTGCGCGCGCGCGCCCTTGGGCCAGTGGAGACATCTTGCCCTGTTATTTGCCCCAATTTGCAGAGAATGAGAAATACCTGAGAGCATTTATGCCCCTTGGTGAGGGGGATGAGTATTTGCTCAGAATTAGATACACTCTAACAAGCATTTACATTCCACACATCTCTCTCTGCAGGATCAGCCCAGACAGGGGCTCTGCAGCTCTGCCTAAAATCGCACTCTTGCTTGGCTTCTTCTTGTCTCTATTCTGCTACCGTTTCTCCTCCCTGCTTCTCCTGGGAGCACTTCATCAGGAATCCTTGCCCAGTGATGGCATCTAAGCCTCTGACCTGAGACAGGAACTTCCTCCAAGGTCATACCTCTTGTAAGCAGGATATGTAGGACTGGAATGGCAATCTTCCAGACCCCAGAGCCAACACGGTTTCTAACACAATCCCTTATCTGATTCCAAAGGAGGCAGTCTCTGAGCTGCCCTCACCAGCCGCAGGGATGAGGCTGGGCCATCCTGCTCGGCCTGGGATGCAGTGGTTGGAGGCAGTAGAATACTGTTAAGGGGATGCAAGGAAGCCCTCCTCTCCTGCTTCCACGCCCCACCTTGGAGAAATTAACCTCATCTAATCTAAGTGGGTGCCCCGGCCCCGTTCCAGACAGAGGAAGGGCACAGAGCTCGTGTTGAAGATGAAATAAGCAATAGACACGCAACTCGATCACACAGGCACCCAGCCAAGGCCCCACTTACAGCACAAACGGCCCCAGCCAAGCAGGCCAGGAGGCTCATGTACCAAAGCCCAAGAAATATTACTGTGGCTTCACACTGGGAAGCAATTTGGTCCATTTCAGCCATCATGTAATGGCAGCAAAATACACAAAAAAACACAAATACAGACCAGACTCATCCAACGGAGCTTTTCTCTCATTAACCTTGGA
The DNA here is from genome assembly GCF_009829155.1 of Mustela erminea. Taxonomy (NCBI): domain Eukaryota; kingdom Metazoa; phylum Chordata; class Mammalia; order Carnivora; family Mustelidae; genus Mustela; species Mustela erminea. Next base: position 22,050,298 of record NC_045622.1, read on the forward strand.
GGACAACGCACATCCCGGCGAAGGCTGCCATCATGAGAGGCTGCCGGGCCAGATTCGATGAGGCAACAGGACTTAAACAGCAGACATTAGCACTGCCAAATGCACTTTCCCTCTCCCTGCCCTAGAGGCCGTCGTAAATGCTGAGAAGGGGTGCACAGGCGGAAGGGGAAGGCTGGCACGATGTGGCGAAGTGCGTACTGCTCGCCGCGGGGTGCTGTTTGCCATCAGCTAAAGAGATTAATCTCTCAGCTCTGACTTCCTCCGAGGTTAGCATGTGTCCCCTCCACCCCTCCGTCACACACGGACACACACACGTGCACACACAGCACCAGTGGGACTCCTCACCCGCCGTCCACCAGGCAGACGCCTCTTTTGGCAAGGCCGCGTTGGTAGCAGAGCATGCGTGCGTGTGCGTGTGTGTGCGTGCGTGTATGTGTGTCTGTGTGTGGTTTTCTGTTGGGTCCTGAGGAGGAAGAAGAACTGGATTGCTCTTGCTGGAGGACATGCCAACAGGCTTGTATAGAGGCAACCAATAAGCAGTCTTCTGCAAAGCGATGCTGATGGAAAGACCGTCTCCCAAACCATCTCAGCCATAGTTCTGTTGATGGCTGCAGAGGCAGGCCTTTCTGCAGCCGCATGTTCAGGCTGTTAGCAGGGGCTGTGGTTTTTGCTGGGAAAGAGTCTGGGAGGGAAGTGAGCCTCCTTTAAACAAGACAGCTGTGCTATTCCCAGCGGGGGCCTCCGGAGTTGGCCGAAGGGCTAGTGTCCTAGGACAGAGGTCCCAGCCAGTGACGGATTCTGGTTTCTCTCAGATTTACTTAACGAGCTGCTGGGGCACAAACCTTTTATTTATTTATTTATTTATTCATTCGTTTACTTTTTAAAGATTTTTAAAAAATTATTTATTTGACAGAGAGAGAGAGAGAGAACAAGCAGGGGGAACAGCAGGCAGAGGGAGAGGGAGAAGCAGGCTCCTCACTGAGCAGAGACCCTCCCTCCATGCTGGGGGCTCGATCCCAGGACCCCAGGATCATGACCCAAGCCAAAGGCAGATGCTTAACCAACTGAGCCATGCAGGTGCCACACAAACTTCCTTTTAAACAAGTTAAACAAGGACAACAGTTGATGTTTGCCGAGTTACCCATCTAGGGAGAGTCTTATAAAGAAGACTTTATACAGTATCAAAGCCCTTGTCCCTGGCCCACAGGTGGGAAGAGGAGAAGACCACAGGCTGTGCAGGTGAAAAATAATTACACTAAAAGCAAATACTTACCCATGGCGATTCTGTGTTAGGTACTGTTCTCAGCACTTTACATATATTCTAGTCTTATTCTAGACTTATTCTAGTCTCACAGAGTTAGAGGGACCCCTGAAGGAGCTTCCATCTTTATCCCCACTTTTACTCATGAGGAAGCTGAGACATGGAAATTCACCCAAAACCTTGTAGCTCCATTTAGCTGAGACTGGAACCAGGCAGTCTGGTTCGGAAGTCTCTGCTTCCAACCACAGGGCTATGTAACCTGTTCGTAAATAGGCAACTGGACTGGACAGTGGACAGCAGTCTCAAAGGATAGGGAGGGAGCTATACCCAGAGAGGCAAGGAAGGGATTGCCCCACGGGGCCTCTCAGGGACCAGAGTCCATTAATAATCTAACAGAGGAAACCACATACCTAATACATATGGAAAAAGCTTAAAACATTCATTAGAACATCTACAAATTAGTTGTCATTAGAGATAAAACTGCTACCCAGTCCTGAGAAGAAACACAGTTGCACAAAGAAGTTTTTTCCCAAGGCCCTCCCCACCCCCCAGCTTCTTGGAAGAGGAATTGACTTTCAAAAGAGCCAGAGTGGAGGCCAGAGAGGCGGGTGCCCCCAGAGGCCACAAGGGGCGAGACTGCTTGTTACAGCACCAACTTCAGCCTGAGTCTTGCTACTTCTGGTACACCCGACACAGTACCTCTTGCTGGTTTACCTGGCTTACCCCCCTCTTTTTAAATCTGTACCTATCCCAGTCGAAAACCAATTTCTTTCCCTTTTGGAATTTTCTTCTTAATTTTGTTCTCCCCAGCCATTATTTAACTTTACGGCTGTGTTGAACTCTGACAGGGTATACTACCGTGCGGAAAAGCACAATCCCCCAAAAGTTGTGTCTGGGTCTCTGGTGGCTCAGCATTCTTATGCCTCAGCCCCCGGATTCCAAGAGCCCATCACAGCCTGGAAGGGAAGAGGCACTCTTGACCTGTGGCTGCAGTAAGGGGGAATTCAGGAAAGGAGTAAGGAGATAAGGAAGAAGAGGGATGACACTGGAATTAATTTCAATGAGACAAACACTTGAAAAACATTCATTATGTGTCAGTGCTTGTGCTCAGTGCTGGGAATGCAGAAGACAGGCTCTCCCTCACCAGGCTGTGAGCTCTGTGGTGCAGGCACTGACACGTACATGCACAACGATATGACAATTTGATAAAAAATTAATGAAAGTGTGAGCAATGGGTTCTGGAAGCACAGAGGAAGGAACCTTTATTTATGTTTCAGGCAGAAGTTCCGGGGATAGTTACAGAAATGGTATCATTTCAGAGCACTGAATGACAGGAAGGAAATCTGATGGACGGAGAAGGGCGTTCTAGGCAGAGGGAAGGGTTTGAGCCAAGGGAAAGAAATGCATGACTTGCTCAAGAGTTGGCCACTGTCCCCAGTGTGGCCAGACAGCGGGCTGGAGAGAGACAGAAGAGCCAGTCTGTCAAGGGCCTTGGATCACAGGCCAAATCCTAAAAGTTACAAGGAGTTGACAAAAGTTTCTAGATGGGACACTGGTTTGGCTGGATGTATGTTTCAGAGGGACTCCTAACAGCGGTGGAGAACAGATGGACAGTCCAGTGAGGAGACCATAGTCTTGGTACAAGTGAGAAAGGATGAACATCTTGGGATCCCATCTTGTGAGTACCAATGCAGGTCAGCAGTGATGGATACTTTGAAAGCGGAGTGAGCCTACACTTGATCCTTCTCCGCAGTTTGGGAAATAAGGACCCATTTCAGCATATTCGTATTCTACCAGGCCCCAAAGCCACCTCTGCCACAGTCTTCACGGACGCTCCCAGGTGTAAACAAATTCTCCATCCTCTCTGCTCCCCTCTTCTGTGTTCGCTTTTCTCTCTGGGTTGAGAACAGATTTATATTAATTTGAGTGCTTCTTTTCCTTGTCCTCACATGGGCTGGGAAAGGGCCGGGTCCTGGAAGCATGAGAATGTATTTTGCACTAGAAGACACGGCACCTCCTACCTATGTTGTCCTGCGGGCTTGGTTTCATCATTTCCGGGAATGTATGGGTCAGGCTGTATCCAGGTAAGCAAAATCCATGCCAGGTAGTCCAACAGGAGAGAATGAGGAAACCCAAAGTTGGAGTCCAAGCCAGGACTAGAGACACAAGGGAAGTATTTCCTCAACTCAAGAGTCAGGGCCAGAGGGTGGGAGATGGGACCACCGAAGAGACACACTTGCCGTCTTCGAGATGCCCGAAAGCTGAGACAGCAGGGTGACATTGCCTGACTGCCCCTCTCCACCACCTTCTCACTCCTGTGAGAGCCTGCACTGGCTGAGTCTGCCTGGAAGTCAACTGGAAGGGAGTCTGGAAAGCAGAGTTCGCAGGGGAAGCGTGGAGAATTGAGCTGAGCTGACAAACAAGGCAAATGACCAGCACAGGTGTCCCTTGATCCCTGAAACAGGAATACAGCATTCCTAGGAAACCTGAGGTAGCCAAAATGACGTAGAGCAAAGAAGCAATTGCCATTAATTAATACAGAAAAAATTCTGAGCATTCATACACCCACCCTCCCCACCCAAATCCTCTCTTAGGCTTTTCTGATTCCTTAGGATACATCTTTTGAATGGATGCACGAAGTAAACTGAGATGGATCACAGACACAGTTCAAAGCTCTGGGGGGTGAATACCGAGATGCTGAGCCAGCGGTTTCTGGGGAAGGAGCCTGATGGGGCCACCAGTGCTGTGTGGTGTTCAGGTGCCGCCTCTGTAACACTTAGCCAACAGGTACTAATGTAGGTCTTTTATTAAAGCAAAGTGGCATACCACGATCTTTCAAAAGGCGGGGGATTCCTGTATAACAAATTCACAAAACTCCTCCAGCTCTACTCATGTCACAGGATATTGGTGAGAACCAACAGGGATGATCTACGTCAAAGCCTGTCATCAATTTCAGAAAGCTCCCCACATGTGGTTCTGAGCTTGTCTGTGCTTATATACTGGCGGTTGTCCAGCAGCCCAAGAGAGCCCACACTTAAGTGTTTGGTCATTAATTCTCTCCCTGCCCGGATCTGGAATCAGGAAGGATGGACAGTGTTTCCCTGGTGCTCGTCCAAGGGACATGTCCACCCAACAGGCTGTCACTGAGGTCTGGGGGCACTCTGTTCATACCCATGTGTGACACATCTTTCTGCACAAGGTAAACACTAAATCACGTGTTTCCTTTTTTTTTTTTTTTTTAATTATTTATTTGAGAGGGAGAGAGAGACGGAGAAAACATGAGGGAGCGTGAGAGAAACCCAAGCAGGTTCTGCACTGAGTGTGAAGCTGAATGCGGGGTTTGACTTCCCGACTTGAGATCATGACCCGAGCTGACACCAAGAGTTGGATGCTTAACTGACTAAGCCACCCAGACGCCTCATCCAGTCACATGTTTCTATACTTTTAGTGTCAGAACTACCTTAATCTGTGTGGCAAGTGGGCATCAGGCTCGGAGAGGGGTCCCTCTAGCCCCCTGCCCTCCTTGGCAGTGAGCAGCCCTCATGAACGGAGCCACAGCCAAGTGAAGAGGTCTGGTGCTATCTAGGTGAGATGGCGTGAGAGAGGGAAAACACCGGAGAATTTCCGGACACATCATCTGCTCTTCATGACAGAAGAGATCCCCCAAATAGGGCCAATGAAGTTGAAACCTTTAGTCTCTTCAGCCCCATTAACCCACATCCACCCAAATGGATTCTCAGCCCATGCCATGGAGATATCCTGTCAGAACTACCCCACGTCATTTGCAGAGTGAAGTGAATATCAATAAAACTGTAATGAGTAATTTTCCCAGCTCCACTGACTCTTACTGGAAATCAAGCCCATTCTCTGCCGTGGGTATTGACAAAACTCCGTTCCTCCTGGGAGCTGCTTTCTTCCACTGGGTAAACCTGAACCCATCAGAGCAGACAGGAGGGTGTGCCAGTTCAACGGGCACGGGGACGTGGATGGCAGGCTTGGAAAGGGCACTCTGGTCCCTGCCCCGTGATCACAGTGAGAAACCCTAATGAATGAACAGGTTCAGTGGTCTCCCTGCTCAGGCTACAGAAAGAGCATTGCACCAGGAAGGCAGACACCTATCCTCTGGTCTCCAGTTTCTCCCAACCACCCCTGCCATCTACTCGAACCCCCGTGGACCTCATTATTTCATCAGCGACAGCAAAGGGCCCTTCCAGTTCCCATTCTCTGATTCCGAGAGACAGAGAAAAGGCGCAGAGAAATCTACCTGCCAGAGAGTGACACATTTGACAGTGTAGACCCTTGAGGCTGAGTCTACACTGCCAGACGTCCAAGAAACAGACAGAGTGGGAGTTTGGCTGGCAGTTTCTCGCTGTAGCTCCCTGACTACAGAGAGCCTGGGCATCGCACCTGCTCCGTGGCCATGACAGCCAGCACTGGGAGACCGAGCTGTGAGTGACAAGGCGTTAATTCAAGGCGTAGGAAGTGTGATGGTTAGGGACTGGCCTCGCCCTTTTCTCGATGCTCCCCACTGTCTGAAAGGCTGTCAGCAACTCCCGCTGATGCCTAGCTGCTGGGGCCTTGCTGCCTTCCTCCTCGGGACCGAGGTGTGGGAGAAAGCACGGAGGTGTTTCTGCAGCAACCGGGCTGCTGGTTAGGAATGGGCTACCTGGAGAAAGGACGGGAGGACTGCTCAGCTGCCGTTCTGTGCTGGGGGCCAGCTGCCCAGGAAGACAGCTCAGCCCAAAGTCTGGGTCCCAGAAGTGTGAATGGGGGAGGGGGGAAGAGGGAGTGGGGCCTGCATGCATGCGCGCACGTAGTGTGGAGCACAGTGTCCATGAGGCTCACATCCTTGCAGGCACTTAAAGCTGGATTTGCAGGGGGAGATTTCTCTGGCTTTTCCAAAACCCCAAGCAGCTGCCATTCCTCTGTCCTGCATCCCTCCTTTGCCAAAGATCGTACAAAAAAGGGAGCCTGCAGGTCTGGACTGGATGCCAAAGCTCTTCCAGAGCCAGCGGGCCATGAGCAAGTTCTATGAGGACTGCTGTGATCTGGCCAGCCCACGTGTCAACTCGGTTCAGAGGACACATGTGGTCAAGTGGGCACTGGCTTTCTCTTCCCTCCTCCCTCCCTGGGCATCCTGCTTGAAGCTAAACACTTGGCAGAAGAGAATGTCTGACCAGATAAAGTATATTATAAAACACAAAGCACACTCTGGTTTGTGAAGAGCCTTTTCCGTTACTTATTTCCCTTGGGAAGTCAAGAAAATGTGGCTGTTACTCCCATTTCATGGATGAGGAGACAGAGTTCCAGGAAGGAACGAGTTACACCTCGTTCTCAGCCTCGCACTCTGTCCCAGAGCCTCTGTCTCCTGAGTGAGAGGACGGTAGCTTCCAGAATGATCCTGAAAATGCTGGTCATGGAGCATCCCTCCCACTCTTTTGCCCTGTGAAGTCTGGAGAAAGGTGGAAGTGCCCTACGATGGCCATGTGCCTCTTAAGACATCTGCCTTGTCACCGCGACATGTGTAGCCACATGGTAGACGTGAGAGCGGGGGCAGATCTGTGGGATTCTCCATGGCCCTGCTCCTTTTAGACACAAATATGAGACTCCAGCTCCATGGGAACTGGCCTTGGGCAAACTCCACTTGCACTCAGCATCAGGTGACTCCCTGCTCACTCTTCTCCCCATAAGAAGTAGGGACCTATGCTTCACTGACGTATGTGTTTTTCATGTATCTGTCCCTCATAATAAACCAATGAGTTTAGGATAGATTTATCTCCATCTAATGGGTCAGGAAACCGAAGGATGGAGGGGCAACGTTGCTCAAGTACTGAGTGCATCCAGGAGTCAAGTCCAGGCAATGTGGTCCCAGGGGGCCTGCTCTGAGCTTTCCGGACCCTTCCTCCCTGCAGCAACACACACATTATTCTCGCTGGTTACCCACAATGGTCTGCTTACCTGCCTGTTTCCCTCCCAGACTGTTGGCAAGGACAGAATGCACCCTGTATCCTGTCTGACACCCAGTACCTAGCCCGGAGGCCTTCCTCTCCCCTCCTCGCTTGTATTTGTGTGCGAACCCTCTGCACCCACCTAGGGGCCCTTCAGAGAAAGCGGAGGCAATTATGGGACGCGCCTCCAGGCACACAGCGGGTCTAGCTCCCACAAGTTTCCTGGATCCCAAGTCCTCTTTGTCTCCTGCCCCCAGGCCACATGGCTAAATATATCCCAGGATGAACCCTTTTACCATCTATAGCTAAAACGCCTCTTGACTGTTCTGCGCCAAGATTAGAAGTCCGTCTAAACATCAATGATTATTTCATCGGCTAAAAGCAAATTGATCAAGCCTGGTCTCCCGGCAGACGGAGGAGGCTCTCAGTCTATTTGTAGCTCAGGCTGAGAGGCAAGAGGCTGCCTGTTGCTTTCTGTACTGATAGGGTTCACAGAGTGGGTCACGGACGTGTTTAGCCTGGGATCAGCAGATGCTGGGGTAGAGGTGGTGTAGGCAGTTGCCTCCCCGGCCTCGTAAAGCAGACGCGGGTTGCTATAGCAACAACCATTCCTGCACACCCTACACGGCCACACTGCAAGACTCTGGGGGTGGGGAGGGAAGTCGATCTGAGCAAATCCATTATGGGTGTCCCTCCCACCTTGACCACCCACAACCGCTCACAGGAGTTGAGAAAGGTCATGGAGAAAGGAATACTATCAATCTAGGGGTGCCTGGGTGGTACATCTGGTTAAGCTTCAGACACCTAATTTCAGCTCAGGTCGGGATCTCAGGGTCATGAGCTCCAGCCCCACCTCGGGCTCAGCACTCAGTGGGGAGTCTGCTTAGGACTCTCTCCCTCTCTCTCTGTTCCGTCCCACTTGCATGCACTCTCTCTCTCTTTCTAGAGTACATAAATAGTCTTAAAAGAAAAAAAAGACATACTGTTAATTATACAGGCCTCTGAAGCTGTTAAAAACTCAGAAACTAAAGAATGAGAATAGGGGTTTAGGGTAGAAGAAACACGCCCAAGGAAGTAGAGAAAAAGTTCTCCCAGCTATAAAGCTTCAGCAGAATGGTCTTAAAAAGGTGCGGGCCAGGGAGAAAGACTTGTATATGTTTCAGTAGATATTTTCCTTTCCTTTTTTGTGTGTGTTTAATTTAAACTTTGTTTTTCTTTGTGATCCCAAGCCTCTCACCTCCACTGAGTTTCTGGCAGTCTCTGTGCTGAATAATACAGTAGCCAGGCCAGCAGAGACAACCCACGGCTAGGCAGGGGCCTCCCAATACACAGGAAAGGGATTTTTCATTTCATACATCATTTAAAGCCTGCTGCAGTGATTTACCAATGTCAGGCCGTCTTTGGAGCCCAGAAAGAGAAGAAAGGGAAATATGTTTGCTTCTGTTGTATATCTGGACTGGGACCCGAGGAGAGCGATTGAGGTATGGGGCATGCTGGGGTTTCTCCGTCGTCTGAGCACTATGGAGAAGCCACACTTCCCAGCAGCGAGAAGGAAAGACAACGAGAGGAAAGCGGTTTGTATCTTGCAGGGAGAATCTGCTTCCCTTTCTACCTAACCTGGGCAGGCAGGGCGTCCTCTCCTTTGCCACAGCCTGTGTGTGAACCCTGTTCTCGGTTCTTGAACTTAGAACCATCTTACACTCCCATCACCATGACCTTCTTGAAACCCCACTACCATCACGCTATTCACCTGCCGCAGGGACCTAAAACCATTTTCCGGGCGAATCGAGTCCCTCCCTTCAGGACCTGTGCTCCTGCCTCTCTTCCCACTCACCTTGCAAGCCCATGGCTCCAGGTGCCTGGAGACGCCCGCCCGCCACCTGCCTTCGCCGTGGAGCTTCTCGTGCAGCTGTTCTCCCCGCCCGTAATCGCTCCCACTTCTGAAACTCTTTCGAGGGCCAACCTCACACCCACTCGATCCTCTGCTCTTCCCGTGACTAAGCCAGCTCTTTCTGCTCATTCGCTTCTCCAGACTTCCAAAGACTCAGAGTCAGCAGTGACTTGAATTAGGTAAGAGTCAGCACTAACATTACGTAATACATAATAATAAATGTCATGGAGCGACTGCTGGGTGCCGCGTGCTTTCCATGCAATGCCTCCACCCGCTCTAACCCATCAGGATGTGCTGTTGATACTTCCAGGTGACCGAGAGGAGGCTTAGCCTGGGGGAGGTCGTTACTTGAGGCTACATTCAGCTGGGAGGCACATAAGGTGGACAGAATTGGAACCCAGAGTTTCTGCTCTCCTTTTTTTTTTTTTTTTTTTAAATGAGCCTTTAACCACTACTTTTACTGCCTCTCAGTCCAGTATTACATCTGAGGTAACTGATTTTTAGGTTTTCGCTTAGATCCACTATAAAACTGTGAACTCCCTAAGGAGGCCACATGTGCCTTCTCGCTCTGAATCCCTCCAGCACCTCGCCTCAGAGCCAGACACGCAAGAGACGTTCAATATAAACTCGATCCTTCATCGACTGGCCAGACAGCTGCCAGACTTGGGTGCTTTTCTCTCTCCTCATTATGGAAAAACCTAAATAATGCAGAGCTCAAGGAAGACTGGTAGGTGCAGGTGGGAGGGCAGAACGAGCTTCTCCTTAGGGAAGTGTAATCCCGGACCACGGCAAAGTCAACCACCGGTCATCCATTTAGCACGTACTATGACATGGCAGACACCGAGGACAGGGCAGAAGGAGAAACCTTCTTGTCTCAGTGGAGGCGAAGCTGAGGCTGGAGGAAGGAGGTGGCGACCAGACAGAAGGCCAGGCCACCTTGGGGGAGGGCTATGTGGCACGGAGCATGGGAAAAGGGAATAATGAAAGGACCTCGCAGATCAGTGTAGGTCACTGATGTGGTAGGAAAGAGCTTCAAGAGAAGCCTGTGGGGCCAGTGGGCCTTTGAGGACAGGGAACATTGCCTTCGCTGGGGAGACAGAGAAGAGCGTGGTCACGAGACACTGACCCCAATACCCGCCTTTACTCTGCAGTGAAACAAAATGGCGGCATTGGGATTCGTTCACACCTTGCCGCTCTTCACGATACCAAGCTGTGGGTCTTGCGCAGCCTCTGTTACAGCTGGTGATGAGGGTGAAGCATGATGAAGTACAGTAGTACAGTGGGTAAGAGAAAGTCCTGTGTATACTTCAGTTTGCTAACGCCTTGCTCTGTCCCTTAAGTGCAGAAAGCTACTGACGGCGGCACCCTTGGCCTAAGGGATCTTTTCCTACCAGGACAAAGAGGAAGCAGTCCTCAGCCAGGGACAGATGAAGGCAGGGGGATAAACACCATGCTTCCCTGACCCTCGGCTGGGATGACTTTGAGGTCTGTTCTCTGGGTGGCCCCATGGTGACTTGTTAGATAATGAATTCTTGTAGATGCCGTCCCTTCCTCTCTCTTCTCCTTCCCACCCTCCCACTGTGGGGTCACCTCCCAAATGAACTACTTGCTCTTGAATTGTGAGGTCTATTTCTGGGAGAACCCAAAGTAGGACACCACAGTCTTCACGAATTGCTGTACATATATGCTGATAGATAAATTTCCCCCAACTGTCCAAGTATAGTAAACCAGGTCCACTCATTCATTCATCATGTCAAGAGTCTTAGCTCTGGGTATTTTGCATGCTCGTAGGACGCCGACAGTATCCCTCTCATGATCCACTCATCTAAGCATCTGCCTTATCAGCCCCCTACCTCCCTTCACTCCCAGCCAGAGTCGTCCAGTCTTTGAAAGCAGGGGCTCAGCCACATCACGTCTTTACTGTAAGTTCCTCTCCCAGAACGGATGCTCTGTGGATAGTCGTTAAATTGGATCATGTTACGCAGAAAAAAACACCCCTCGGTCCAAAAGCAAGCAAATCCCTATGCCTCTCTCTGGCTTCCAAAGTGATAAAAGTTCAGTTGCCAAAGCCACAGTGGCTCGAAAGTGCCTTGTAATGGGTTCATTATTTTATTTATCCTGTTGTACCAACCCTGAGTGGCCTTTCAAATGGTCTCACCAGTGCCCCTTTTCTCGACCAGTTTCAAACGGCCCATCTTAATAAAGCTCATCCAGTCCGGTGCAGACTCTGAAACCAGAGCCCCAGAGTGCCGTGACGAACGAGCGGGAGTGAGCACTGCTGAGTGCGTGGCTCTGGTGCTCGCGGGCCTCGGCAGGGCTCCTGTCCACGGTCCAAGGCTTGTCCTCTCTGCCCTCGCCTCCTATCCTGCCAGGGTGCAGTGCATCCTCCATCCCCTGCCGCACGGCCCATGCCGCACAACCTCCCTGAGACGCCAGGATCTCCTGAGCCACATACCCGACTGCTGATGCACTAGATGCCGGCTATTGCAGAGGACATAATTATCGAAGGGGGCAAGCGAGCCAGGCTGGCTTCCGGGGCCGAGGCCGGCTGGAAGCCCCATCTAGTCAAGTGGGTTGCTGCTCAGAAATGGCTTGCCATCATTGCAGGGTCAGAGCCAGAGGGCCCGATTAGAGCTGGAGTGCTCTCCCCACAAGGCTTCTGTCCCTAACCTCTAGAGATTCAAGTCTCTTGGAAAGTGAGTCCTTCACAAAAAGTCAGACACCATGTTGTGGGAGGCAAACCGCTCCCCAAGACACAGTCTCCTGGCCCAGCCCACACCACCACCCCACGGTGAGCCCGCCTGGCTCCACCACGCCCTCCCTCATGCCAGGCTTGGCAGACCCCAAATTGGACAGACAGATGCTCCCTTAACCTCCATGCTTCCAATTCCACTCATTGCAAAGGCAGCAGCAATAATGTGAGCACGGCCTTCAGGAGGCCCGGGGCGTAGCCACCTCCTGCTATTGCCGAGGAGAAGAGTCACGCAGGGCAGGACGAGCGGGTGCCCTCGCCATAGCCACTGCTCGGTTCCTGCCTTGGGGCTCTGCCCACCCCATGTGAAGCCATGGGCAGAGACAAAGGAGATCCTGGAGGCGTGGCCCTGTGGGGGCCACAGGGTACTTGTGGGGTCAGCTGGGATGTGTGCTTTCTGCACGGGGCAATGGGACTTTTTTTTTTCCTGTCCCAGAGAGAGCCTGGATCCAAATTCTTGCACTTGCCTTCAAGAGGCATGGGGCACTTTTCTCTAGGCTCTCAGTTCTACTTCTGCCCCAGAAGCCAGTCCGGTGGGGGTTGGAGGGGGCCCTCTAGAGCCAGGAGCAGACATCAAGAGGCTTCTTTGGTAAAGATGATGCCTAAAACAGTCCCAAATAGCTCTTTAGAAGCCATCTCCATCCCTCAAACAGCTGTGTTCTCTTGGCCAGGGTGTGTGGAGCATACCGCGGTCTGCTCTGATGCCCAGGTTTATTAGGTTGTGCGTGGGCAGAATAAGCAAGAACCGGTGATCTCCCCACCCCCACCATTTATAAAGAACCTGTGAGTCTGAGTGAGAGATGAACTTGCAGGGCCATCTTTGACCGCAAAGGAAATCAGGGGAGAAGGCCCATGGCATGGACAATAGGCAAGTTGGGTTTTTGGGTCCCATCATGTTACATTATGCTGTATGACTCTGGGTAAGTCACCGACCCTCTCTGCACCTTTGATTGTCCCAGATACAGATATACCTCATAGGGTTTGCGAGACCATGAAAAAGAAGGGAATCAAAACTTACCCAAGGGAAGGGATGAGGGTTCTGAATAAAGCTTCAAATAGTCATTCCCCTGAACTCTCAGTACAAGAGCAGAGTATCTTGCGGATCTAACTTGCAGACCTGCTGTGGAAGAATTTAGATGATCTGAGGGGAAAAGGGCCTTTTTGTCATTTGCACCAGCCTCTCCCTAGAAGGAGAAATCCCCTCTGTGGCATCTGCTTGAGCACATCCATGATAATGAGCTTGTCTCTCTCAGATCGAGAGCGTATGTGTGTGTGTGTGTGTGAGAGAGAGAGAGAGAGATCAGAGGAGTGCTGTTGTCAGTAAGGAGAGGGAAAACAGACCATCGAAAAGAGGTGGGACCTGAGCCCAGAAGAGACTGGAAGCCCCGAGCTTCTGGGATGGAAACCAGCTCTGCCTTCTCTCCACACATCTCCTAAAGGACCTGCTCCATCCCGCAGGCCTGCCTTCACAGAGTGTGCCCCCTCAGGCCACCCCAACATTAGGGAAGGAAGGAAGAGGCATGACTGTGACCGGAGCGATTTAGGCTATCTCTCCCATCTGACTGGGTTGCCTGGAGGGATGACCGAGGTCCCCCTTTGCCCTGTGTGCAGAAAGAACAGCTACACAGAGACCCAAGCCGCCGCTTAGAGGAACCTCTGCCCCTCCTGCCTTTGGAAAAGTTTTCTGGAGCGTCTGACTCTCCTTTCCCTGTATCCACCCCGCCTTACCCCACCCCCAGCCCTGTGTCCATCTTCTCCGGGAGTGTGGCCACGTTCCCACTCAGTGCTGCCAGAAAGGCACTGAATAGAAATGAGGAAGGAAATTAGATGCCGATCAGCCCTCTATTTTCTTGGTGGGCCGAATGACTCCCCTACGGACAGCTGTGGTCCGGGCAGCCTGGCTCCAGGAGCGGACCCTGAAGGCATCCAGGCCATGCCAGTGTTCTCCCACGGATGCTGAGTCATTCAGCGGCTGGAGATCAGCTACCTTCCCTGGCCACTGCTGCTGAAGGCCAAGGGTGACGCGCCACCTTCCATAATCACCTAGACGGAAAATTACGGCAGCCTGCTCCAACCCCGGTTACACATACCAACGTGGAAATTAACAAATTCTTCCCAATTCAATAACAGATACATCTTTGTTCAGCCAGGGTACTTTGATATAAATTGTAGCTTTTTAGGACAGTTCTGTCAAAAGTGTAATATATCACGGAATAGCGGATACAAGTTCAAAAGTACATATAATAATATAATTAAGATAGCTTGACAAGAATGTATTTTAAAAGTATAAAATACCTGCAGGTATAATAGCTTCATAAAGTCTGTCAGATTTACTTCTGCTGTGAAGAAATTTAAAATGTTTTACTTTAATGTGATGCAAATGAAGGCTGAGGTATGCATATAACACAGCCCTTAAAAAATAGGTAGAGGGAAAAGAATAAAAGGCAGATTCAGGCCAAACAAGACATTCAACTTTGCAGGTGACTGCATAATAGATCAAGCAAACAGATTGGGGAACGGCACTGGGCTGTTTGTAGAAAACACCAATTTCCCCGTTTCCCTCCCTTGTTGGTTATAGGAAAGTAAGTGTTTTTATTCAAAATTAATGATTCCCTCTGCACGTTTTTCCTCTTGCTCAAAAGATTCAGGCATAATTCTTGTTTAAAGCAAAAGCAATTTTTATATAATTACTAGCCCATGAAAATTATTTTCCAATGCAGTAAAAGCTAAGGAGAGGAGGAACTCACACCCAGAACAAAGGCATTCAGACGCCTCTGTGTGCACGAGGACCTAGTGCCCCAGCAGCGGGGGTGGGGGTTCCAGGTACCTGTCCAGCCTAACACCACAATCTGGGTGCTGGGCAGAAATTGTTTCCAGGCCAAGGAGTACTAACTGTTTACCTAGTACAAAAAGATGCCAAGATATGAAATTATAAGATGAATCCAATCAGACAGGTCATAGATGGGGACACACACACCAACTCTCACCACCCCCCCGGCCAAAAAGGACTCCTAAGGAATCCCATCTCTCTAGCTCAAACCACCAGCTACTGAGATTAATCCAACACTGTCCATGGCATTGCAACCCTCCGTCCTGTGGGCTCCTGACAGGTGCCAATGGTACTCACTCCAATTATTACTTCAGTGAAGCCCTCTGTCCTGGTGGCATATGTCATACCTAGCTCCATCTCCAGTAGGCACCAGACAGGGAGGACTCCGACCGGAAGCCCCTGCGGCTTCCAGAAGCTCTCCTACCCTTCCCGGCTCAGGTCATACAGTGTAGACCCAGGGCAAAGAAAAGCCCATCATTTTGGATCCCTCACTGCTTACAACCAAGGGTCGATGCAGGCTGAAGCAAAAAACTAAAAATTGAAGATAAATAATAAAAGCTTAAGAAGTTAAAAAAGAGAGACCGGGGGAAGGCATTCAGTAAACGATACCTCTTCTTCAAGGTAAAAATTACATGCTTGAATCACGAAGCAACGTGGTTAAAAAATCAACACCGGTGGCTTCTCTGCGGCTGATGACTACACCCGAAAGAATTTTCAAAGTAAATGTCCTTTCCACCATTATCCTCCTCATTTGCATTCTGTTCCATTTGGATTCTGAAACTCGAGCAGATACTTCATTTTCAGGGTAGGTCTGCGTGATGGCAAACAAACAGTTTGGGAAGGAATTAGCCATATGGGCCTGGGCATTATTTTCTTAATGTGGGAATTGGGTCAACCTGGCAAAATGTTTTCCTCCAATACTTAAACTGGCACGTTTTCTCTTCGAGAGGGGAGGTTTTCGGGATGAAGCTTCCTAGTTGGCTGTGCGGAGAGTCGTGGCTGCAGAGTCCCGTCCCTCGGGGGCTCATGAAATGTTAAGTTTTGTAGCTAAGACAGACGCAGAAGCCCAGACAGGGGAAGTGACCTGGGCAAGGTCACACAGCTAATAGCTCAGTCTACATCATGCTCTCCTGTGACCTTACTGCCCTTCAACTGGCAGAGGTCTGTGTCTGTTTTGTTTACTACTTCGTGGCTTATAAACACGCACTGTCTTCTAGGGAACTCAGTCTCCAACCCTGGGTGAAGTTACAAGACGTTGTGAATTTACATCAACTGATCAACCGATTTATTCTCCAACCTAGCTCCATGTGTGACCCTACGTTCGGGGCACAGGAACATTGGCTCACTTTGCCCTCATCCCCTCTGTGCTCTTCAGAATCTAGAAGCAAAGTGAACAAGCACAGATGAGAACCCCCCAAGAGATCACCATTTTTCCCTGATGACTAGCGGGAAACATAATCTAGGGAATGGGGCTGTCAGGGGTGTCTCGAGTGAAGGATATAACAATACGTGAGACAGACCTTTTAAGGGCAACCCATTATTTTTGCAATTTGCTTAAACAAAACCAAGTGACTCTTTAAACTCTAATTCACATCTCCGAAATCCAATGCTGCTATCTCGTTTCCCTCTCTGGAGTCATGGCAATAATTTTAATGCCAGCAGAAGTCATTAGACATTAGAGTTGAACAAGGCAGAGGGTTCTGGCTTTTATCAGATAATTAAGATGCTACCAAAGTCAAACCTTTATCAACGTTAGACTAAAAATAAGCTACTTCCATCCAAAGGCCTTTCTACAGAACATTCAAAGTGACAGTGCTCCGGTTAAGGGTTTGCTTTTAAAAATGGTTCATTGTTTTCCAACTTTTATTGGTAATCCATTCTCATTATGCCCAATGCATTTGTCTTCATAATATGTGCTTCACAATTACAATATCAAAGAGTTTGTATCTACATCATAAAAATGATCTATAGAATAGTACAGGGAAAAAATAATAACACGCTGTGATCATTAATGAAATGAATACTTTGAGAGAAAACATGGCGTCTCATGGGAGAACTTGTCCCTATATCATAAGATGTTAGAAACAGGCCAAAGCTTGGAGGTGAAATGGAAATTAAATCTCTGATTCCCCAGAGGTGGAGAGCACAGCCTGGCAGGTGCCCCTCCCCACCAGCCACCTTAACTTTGGTGATGGGAGGGGAACCCAGGAGGGTGGTGCTAGGGGACCTCGTGTTGCAAATAGTCACTTCAAAGTGTACCTGTTCTATCTAACCTTCAGAACTTTCTGGTCTAGATATTATGGGCTCAACAGACAACCAAGATAAGGCTGGAGTCTTTTTTTTTTTTTCTCCCAAGAATAAGAATTGGTGAGTTCCATTGAGCGGGCTCTGTTTAGTGGGCCTACAGAGGCGCCCTCCAGGAGGGAATGTATCTGCCAGATGCAGGATCACTGAATCCATTTCCCTGGCTAAAGGCATCGACTAGAGAAAAGAAAAATCTGGAAGAGGTGCTTCCACATGGCCGCCGTCTGGATGGTTTGCTTGTACATGACATTTGGGGAGAAATAGGCACAGACCATGTCACTCTGTTCTTTGCTACTTGATAGCAGCTATCACAGTGCTGGTTCACAGTATCCAGTCAGTAAATATTTTCTAATAAAGGAAAAAAAAAAAAAAAAGGCAGCCTGGGTGGCTCAGTCAGCTAAGCATCTGTCTTCAACTCAGGTCATGATCTTGGGGTCTTGGGATCGAGCCCCACATTGGGCTCCCTGCTCAACAGGGAGTCTGCTTCTCCCTCTTCCTCTGTGTGCTCACTCACACTCTCTCTCTCAAATAAATCTAAAAAATTTTTTAGAAAGGAGAAAGTAATGACTTTGTCATTAAGCCAAAATATTTCATAACTGATAGTCCGTACAGTTAATGACATAAATGTCTAACACAGACTAACACAGAAACGATGTAAAAGGTCAGATTAGTGAGAACAAAGGAAAGGGAACAACAGATAAGAAATGGGCGGGAGGGAGTTTGAGTTTGCACAAATGTAAAAGTTGGCTGTGGCGCTTGGCCAAGAGGGCTGGCGACCTCTTACTGGGCAGATAGGAGGCCTGGCAGATGTTCCGAATGGGAAGGGGGAAGCAAAGCAGATGTCCAACTCTGTTAAGAGAGAAGAGGCACTGTCATGTTTCTTAGCTGGACCAATGGAGGGAAGAGTTCTCTTCATGAGATGGACAGCCAGCCGAGAGCCGAATTACACCCGGAACCTGGCTTGGATCTGAACATCTGATTTCATATATGCATGTATTTTTTTTCCATATCTTCCTATGGCTTCTGTACATTCAGGTCAAATGCAAGTCTGAAGGGACAGGGCTTGGTTGGTAAAAGGTCAGGGAAAGCAGATCATCTGATCTATGAAACTCAGGCCACTTGCTTAAGGTCTCCAATCCTGCAACGGAAAGAATCTCTCTCCTTCACTCACCTCCCTCTTCAACTTCCCAGGCACAACTACAAGATCTATCCCAGAGAAACAAAGTAAATTATCCTAAAATAATATCAGCATCAATTGATTTAGACGAAAGCATTTTTGACTTGGGTATTTGGAAAATTATCACTACTTATCAAACTGATTTGGCTAGCATAACCTCTGTATGTGCAAGGGTGACTTTGAACAGCGAGTGAGAGAGCTTGGGTGAATTATTGCCAAAATATCTCCAGGCACAGAATGCTGTACAAAAAAGCAGGGCTGAGGGAAACAATATAATATACAGCTGTATGTGACAGACAGCAGTATGTAATAACACAGAGATCTTGAATTCACCATTCACATTTGTTTCTTATGCATGAGAAAGCAAAACAGTAACATCATAGATGCGAAACTGTTACAGCGTTAAGGTTGGATTCCTTTTTAGGAATATAGATATAGCCCAGGCTTTTCATTTCACAGATGACAGGTCCTAGGCTACAAGAAGTAAAGGTGACTTGTCCAAGGTCTTAGAGTTGAGATTCAAACCTGGGTTCCCCGGACTCTTAATCCAGTGCTTTTCTATTTTAGATATGATCTTTCAGTCACAGATAGAGAGGTAGGTATGTGGATAGGGGATGATGGATAAATACATATTCTCTAGGTGGTGTAGTTCTCGGACACAATTATTCTGTCTTCAGATTGAATGTCCCATAGGTGCATGAGAAACTCTCTGCAGGACATTTAAACTTCAATGCAGAATTAAAAACTGTGGCAAGTTAGAAGTCCCCTGTAGCTATTAAAATAGTGTGTAGTAAGAAGAACGGTGTCACATACAGGTGACTAATGGGGTTTCACCCCCTTCCATGCCCTTAGAGAGATAGACGGATAGAGAGATACACGTCATTGGCATTTCTAAGCAAGGTGTCCGGTATTCTCAGTCCTGGGGGAGGCAGCAACTGCTGACTACTTTTCTTTTCCCAAAACTGCATTAAAACTTTCTTTTGTAAGAAAAACGAGAGAAAAAAAATCAATAGAGCATGAAAGGACATGAAAAATGCATTTGAGCCCCTGTATATTTTTTTCCAACAGTGCAATTTTTTATAAAGTTCTCTAAAAAAAAAAAAAAGTCAATGTGATTCTCAAAGAAAAAAAATGCAACAAAACCCTGAATTTAGAAGCAAAGGCAAGAGCCAAAATAAACCAAACCAAACCAAACCAAACAAACACACAAAAAACCAAAAATAACGAAGATCTAAAGATCTGACCTAATAATTTGAGGCACAGATGAAAAATGGTGAGAACCTTGGCCACTTCTGGGATAGGCAGGTCAAATGTGATGCGGAACAAATTCACTTTTTGGGTAATTCGGCATATATCCATATTAAAGCTTTTCAGCCTCCGATCACAGTGAAATTACTCCTAAAGTAGCAAGAGTTTCCTTGTGGACCTCACTGCACTTCGGTTTTCTCCTTCAGAGAGAAGTGGCACAGCAAAGAATGGCAGCCATCCTTTCCAGGGCTCAGGTGAAAAGCAAAGGGGGAAAAAAAAGTGCAGGTTAAATGCAATATTAAAAACGATCTCTCCTAATCAGTGTATCGTTCCTCCTTGCAGCTAAGCAATCTTTGTCAATTACAGGGCATTACTCCGCAGGCCAACTGGCAATTACAATGGCATCTTTCTTCCCATCCCTGACAGCAGGAGGAGGAAATATTCTGAGTCCGGCTAAATGTAAAGAGGGAAAGGGGAGCTCATTTTAGAGGTAATGTAGAGGGAACCTATAACCAGGATGCAGATGCTATATGCAGCTGTTATGCAAAGAAGCTCCTGCTCTAAGAGCTGATGTGTTTATTTAGACTAGTGCTAAAGCCGAGTTAATGCCAATTTCCAGAGAGGATTAATATACACTAACGTGGAATTATTGAACCGTTACACACATCTGGAAATGAGTATTTTAACTGTTTCTTTTTTGTGGCTGCCAGCTGCACCAGAGAGGCAGCTGAGAAAGTTGCCATCTCTCTTTAGACCCAGCTGAACAGATGTCACACTGTTGGGACAACTAGAGGCCCTTCTGATGGAGACCACGGTCGGCGCGCTCTTGTGATCCTTTTGCCGTTCCTCTTGGTCTTTGTCCAGATGTGAGTTTCCCACCTTCATTTTCAAGCTCAGCCTGCAATCTCTTCCATTTCTCCCGATTTTCTCACTGCCAAACTACTTTCTACGCAACCGTGAGTTCTGCCAAAGGGCTTTTTGTCCCAGAAAATCGAACAGTTTTGGATTTTGCCCAGGTTTTTGTGGTCAGCCATTTAATCTTGGTACCTTGATCCTTGAGTGGATCCTTGGAGAGACTAATCCTTTGGCAGGGAGACCACTTAGATTAGTGGTGAAGGTCATCTCAAGGACTCAAATGATTTCATGACCCAGAAGATTCTATTTCTGGAGACCTACAATACGATGCCCTTTCCTGAGTGCTCAGCCCTCTTTGGGGCTTCCATCTCTGAAATAGACTTCTGTCCCCCACTCCCCATCTCAGTCATTCAAGAGAGGAGCCATGGTACTTACTGGGGAGCATCTTAACAGTGAAGAACTCTGGAGGTAGAAAAGCTAAAGGGATGAGCTATTGTGAGAGTCGTATGCCCCCACCCCCCACCCCAATACTTCCCTGTGCCTAATCTTTCTTGAGTGGAGGCTAACCCAGATGTGTACACGACCATTACGCATCCTAGAAAGGTTTTGCCTGCTTGACTTTGGCTACAGCTGCAAGGGTTTACTCATCAATAATTACAAAGCACATGATAACTCAAAGTGCCTTACCAATATCAGTCATAAAAGCAACTTAAATTTTGAGATTCTGTCGGGGGCTTTCAACAACTACTTGCTTCGATCCTCTCACCCCCCACCTTTTGCTCCCTAGACATCCAACTGTTCAGATAGATCCCACCGAGTGAACATCACTCAAACCATCCCTTCGGCTCGGTTTCCCAAGTTCCCTGCAATCATTTGTGCTTTCCTCCAGCATACCTTTCAGTGCCACATCAGAAGAGCTCTTTAAACACTAACAAGAACCAATATTTTAGATTCTACTGCTAGGCGCTTCAGCTCAAGTCACTTTATTGCAAAATTAGATGTCATTGTGAAAAGCATGGATATAAATACAAGGGCAAAAGGCCCCATTCTTAATGCGGAAACCAAGGTAACAATATTCCATTTTTCTTGTCATCAAAAGTTCTTTTTTTTTTCTTTTTTTTTTTGGATAGCTCAGCCAATATGATGCACTGAATATTTACACTTAGCATTAAATAACTATTATGCAAAAGCACTTCACAGTAATATCTAAGTATATTTATGGAAAGCTAAATTATATTGCCAGGTTTATTTTAGACCACGGAAGCCCCTGGGAAGGGATATTGTGTATTTTAAAGAGTAAATGTAAACTATTAAATAGAGAGAGGCTTTGTGGAATGTAACACATTCTACCTAGGTAAATCACAGAGCAATTACACAGTAAACTTTTCTTTGATGAAGCACTGAAGTGATGACATGTAATTACTTTTCCAATGCTGCACCATGTGTTTATCAAAATGTTAATGCAAGCATAATAACAGGCTGTATGTTTGCGCCGAGAATGTCAGAGCCATCCAGCTGTCAATCACATCTGAAAATAAAATCGCAAATAAGCAGGCAGCTTGATAACAGGAGTGACAGCCAATACTCACTCAGCTGATAAGTACTTTGCTCCCTCCACCAATCACAGTGACAGTGTAATATACCTAATAGGGGAGTCTATCTTTTATTAGCCGGAATGGAACCGAGTGGCATAAATGGGCTGAACCTTGTGTGTGGCTCCCCCTCTCCCTCCTCTATGTTCTGCTAATGGGGCATCTCTCAGGTGCCAGCCAATCCCATTTTCTTCCTCCAGGCTTCTCCAGAGTGGTGCCCTTGTGTGAAAGGCTGCAGAGCCCACAGCCGGGCCGGCATTATGCAAACTCCATTCCGGCCTGGCTTCCCAGCCAAGGGGCCTGGTTCGAACCATTAAGAACAAGCCTTGCTGCAGCTTCCTTGGTCATGATCCCCAAGACAAGAAGTCCAAAGCTATGGCCTGCTTTAGAAACTGGCTGTTTTTGCCTAAAGCTCTTAATGCAACTCACAGAAAGAGAGAGAAGAAAAGGTGCCCTGTTTTGAAAAACAAGTGCCCAAACTGCCAGGAAATCAGGATGAGCTAAGCAGTGCCTGGAGATTAGAAGCACCCCTCGGGAGATTTCCTGGGGTCAAGTCCTAAATGGGCCCCTCATAAGGTCATTTTCCATATCATTTTCTTGTGCTATGGAACGTCTGGGAAATGAGCACTTTAGTTCTGGAAACCTCGTGTTCACCCTGACTCATGCCCTCTTGACATTCTCTGAGAACACTTTTCACTAAAGGATCCTTTCCAATGTATCTAAAAATTGCCAACCACTTGTTAAAGTATGAGCAGGTGCACACATTACCTTCTCATTTAGATTAATAATTCCAAACCTTCTTTACAGTATGGGACACATTTTTAGAATTTCATCTTGCTTATGCACAGTAGGGCAATCTGGTTGGAAATAAGTCAAACCTTCTAGTTATGAAGGTTCTAGTTACGATTTCCGCCTTCTCTGACCGCAGTGACTGCTGGGAAAATTTCTATCACGCGCTTCGACTAATAGGTATCTTTTGACAGATAGTTTTTTACAGAAACTTCAAAAGTCACCCAAACGAGGAAAGCTTTGGAGTTTCCAGGGACCATGGATTCAGAGACCCTTGCCCTCCTTGATACGACCTTTTGGACCCTCAGGGACTAGGCAGTGGAGGCAAGAGGTAAGAATTTAGACAGGGGAGCCTGGGTGGCTCAGTGGATTAAAGCCTCTGCCTTCGGCTCAGGTCATGATCCCAGGGTCCTGGGATCAAGCCCCACGCTGGGCTCTCTGCTCAGCAGGGAGCCTGCTTGCTCCTCTCTCTGCCTGATTCTCTGCCTACTTGTGATCTATCCGTCAAATAAATAAATAAAATCTCAAAAAAAAAAAAAAAAGAATTTAGACAGACCTCAAAGGTCTGCTTGCCAAGCCCATCTGCTCATATCCCGATTTCAAGGCACATGCTTGCTTCTCCCACCACAGCAAGTATCATTTCCATGAAAGGCGATGAATCTCCTTGGGTTTAAGTGAAAGCAGGTAGGATTTGCTACTGTCATGTGCCTTGCTCTTCTCTTCCAAAAAAGGAACGGAGTCAAATACTGACTCAGGGCCCTAAGTCCCTGGTAGCTGAGCAGGAGATAGGAAGGTCATTACATGTTGGAGAGAGTCCTCAAGAAGCCAGCTACAGTTCAGAGGAAAAGGGACAACAGGAAAAGACCAAGCAGGGGACCAGAGGTGTCAGGAGAGGCATCTTCCAACAGCCTAGCATTGAAAGCCCTTTACAGTGTGTTCTCAACAAATGCATCCTGCCTCACTTCATGTCACCTCCTTCTCCCACATCCAAGTCTTCTTGGTCCTAGGCACACAGAACTTCGCACTAGTCCCAAGTGCACGGTCACTGTCATAATCTCCATGACTCCTCTCATGTTGGAACCTATGCTTAGAATGCCCTTAACTCATTCTCTGCACTTGGAAAAAAATTCACCACTCTTTTCAAGTTTCGGGAAGGGGACTTAATCTGTGGTGAATGTTCTAGAATGCTATGAATTCTATCGCACTTGTTGCTCTCACCTCATCACTCCTGGAGCCTGTCTACATTGGCATTTTCTTCCCTAGGTATATGGTTTCCTCTTCCCTGCATCACACTATGAAGAGCTCAGGGACAGGCATCAGGTCTAGAACTTTGGTTTGGAATGCCCAGGCCCTCCACAGGCTGGTTTACGAATTCACAAAAGGTGCTCAAAAGTGCTTGATAATTTGAATGTATAACCCAAAATTAGCATGTTGTACAAAAGAAGGACTGTTATGCATTTATTCAGAGTCAAAAACTGGAGTGGAGAGGCAGAGATACAGTTTTTGAATCAGCACAAAGATCATTACAGCAGCTCAACAATGGAAGTCTCTTGATGTCACGAGATCCCCAGCTCTACAGGTATTAAATGGAGGGTGTCTGGGCTTCTTGGGAGAGGGCACAAATGCCCTCAATGATCCCCATGAGTCTTTATGATAATTTTGACTTTAAGACACCATGAAGCATTAGGCCTATATAAATGAATAAAAAATAGTTTGGGTCTACTAGTTAGAAGAAAAGATCTGTAGTGGCATGGGTCTCACTGTACCTAAGATTCACTTGTGAATCCTGTTAGTAATCCTGGACTCCATTCTGAACAAAAATTCTGCGCAGCAATGTGGAGAAGGTCGCTGGAAATCTACATTTTAAATCATCACTTTAGATATTTTGTTGGAAGTAGCTCCAGGACTACCGTTGGAGACAGACTGTTCCAGAATGTGCCGATCGATGAACTTAAACCTTGTTATTTGACTTTATGTTGACATGAACTCAACTCAACCTACAGGTTTTTACCCACACTGAGATGTGTGTGTACAAAAAATTTATAATTTGGGCTCAAGATCCAAGTACAGAGCAAAGTGTAGGTCTACAAAGCCAAACTGCCAGGATGAAGGGCTTTCTCAGAGTAAAGGTGCTTGAGGAGCTCTGAGAAAGCAGAGGTGGGTTGGTCAGGACACAGCCCCAAAGTCCTCAGGGTAAAATGACAAATGAGCAAGGAAGCCAAGATCACAACCCAGAAAACGAATTAACTGGTCAACTAGATGGCAGATTCTGAGGCATATTCCCAGAGAAATGAGATAAAGAGATTTGCCGAGCTTGCAGAGAGCTCAAAAGCCATGATGTCCTCTCTCGGGAGAGGCTAATGAA
Source organism: Mustela erminea (assembly GCF_009829155.1). NCBI lineage: Eukaryota > Metazoa > Chordata > Mammalia > Carnivora > Mustelidae > Mustela > Mustela erminea. The sequence goes on from NC_045622.1 coordinate 22,075,310, forward strand.
GTGGAGGGGGTCATTCAGAAAAGCCCAGCAACCATATTTTTTTTTTTTTAAGATTTTATTTATTTATTTGACAGAGAGAGATCACAGGTAGATAGAGAGGCAGGCAGAGAGAGAGAGGGAAGCAGGCTCCCTGCTGAGCAGAGAGCCCGACGCGGGACTCGATCCCAAGACCCCGAGATCACCCGAGCCGAAGGCAGCGGCTTAACCCACTGAGCCACCCAGGCGCCCCCCAGCAACCATATTTTAGCACAGAGGTGGCGTGAGGGTCTGAGATACACAAGAGGACAAGTGGCTGCTTAGCAATTCAAGAGCTTCAAACTGGATGACCAATACATGACAACGTTTGCAGAGTTAACGTTGTTTGGAGTTGATAATTCAACCAACCCTCCTTTGGAATACACGTTGAGTGAAGGGGCAACAGGTTGAGTCAGTGTATTATTATTTTTTAAAAATTTTACTTATTTATTTGAGAGAGAGAGTTTGTGCATGAGAGAGCCTGGGAAGGGGAAGGGAGGAGCAGAGCGAGAAGCAAGCTCCCCGCTGAGCAGGGAGCCCGACATGGGGCTCCATCCCAAGACCCTGGAATCATGACCTGAGCTGAAGGCAGACGCTCAATTGACTGAGCCACTGAGGTGCCCCAGATTATTTTTTAAATGTATAAACCCTTCCACAGACTCAAACTTAATACAGAAGATCGACACTGAGATTGGATGTAGTCGGATATAGGGTCATTTCAAAGACCGCTAAGACCTTGAATATGAGAGAGGAATCTGGCGTCCATAGGTACTATAGTCTCCAGTCTTGGACAGCCATCACGTCTTCATTTTTACATCTCAGTAGTGAGAAAGATCTCAAAGGCAGAAGCGTATCAAGTTTGGAAAGATTCACCTTCCAGTGCTCTTGGATCCGTAGTAGAAATATGGTGGGAAACAGAAGGACCTCAGTATGGTGACATCTTCTGCAATGTCCATGTTGCCTTCGGTATTATTTTTGTTAAGTTTTTTTTTTTTTACTTTAAATTCCAGTGCAGTTAACGTACGGAGTTATATTACTTCCAAGTGTATAACACAGTGATTCAACAGTTCCATACGTGATTCTGTGCTCCTCATGGTGAGTGTACTCCTTATGCCCCGTAATCCACCTCCCCTCTGATGTGCTTTATTTTAAATGGGTGCCCTCAGTTAAAGTTTTTATTTCTTTTTTCCACAAGAACACTTTCATGTTGCCTTCATTATGGGCACAGACTTCCTTGAGAAATGATGGCAATGTGGAAATCTTAGACTTGTTTCCTGAAATGGACGTTCTGAAAAAATTTTAGGTCTATTTTTTATCCAATGTATTAAATTTCTTGGGAAAGGCTGTTGAAGTACAGATCACCCTAGAATCCTAGAAACCTTAGATCTATTTGAGTTTTGTTTGCATTGTTGGTAAATGCCCAGGATCATAGTAACCATTTCCATTACTGCCATCACCATCATCATCTCCATTATAAAGCCTTCTTCTTCCAATTGAGAAAAAGCCAGCACTACTGAGTCTGTTTTTATTTAGAATTTATTTGTTAATTCTCTTGTGGAAACTGGGACTCCCTTCTTTTCTGAATTAGACAGTTTCAATTAGCTGGAGCACAGAGCGGAGGACAACCAGCTGGCTTACGAGCTACCTCAGGTTATGGGCCCCAGACCTGCCCCATTGTCTTGTGTAATTCTAGAGTATTTGGAGGCTTTGAAAAGAGGTCTCATTGTTCTATTTGGCAACAAATGTTCCATCTAAGAAACTGTGAGGCTCACAGGGTAAGCGTGATTTCACCACTGTCTGAGATCACTGGTGATGGGTTATGGAAGCAAATTGGTAAACATGAGGAATGGGACCATGGGAGACTTCCTTCTCTTCCACGCTCAATCACTTCTCACCCTGAGCCTGAGCTCTCTCCTCTCTCTCGACCCTTGCTCTTTTGTTCTGCTCTATCTCGAAATTCTGACTCTTTCACACCCTCCCCTGCTCACCGTTCATTGGACATCCTTGCCCCCATCCCACTCTGCCTGGTCTTAATGAAGATGCTAAGTGGTGTTAGCCCATCAACAGTCCTTCATGATAAGCACTTTCCATGGTGGAACAAACCCAGGGATCTGAAGGAGGGAGAAGCTGGAAGCAAAGAGTGCGGGAATCTGCAACATTCTGAGTGGGAGTCTCAATATGGTGACATCTTCTGCCATGTCCATGCGGAAGTATATAGTGAAATACACTAATCCTGAGCATTGCTTCCATCATGGTATCAACAGAGTCATTTATACGCATCTGAAGCATTCCCTGTCTTCCCCTTCAGAATCCCTCCCAAGGTCTCAGTGCATGAATATTTCATTTACTGCCTTCGTTTATACTCCCTTAGCCCTTGCTTGATCACCTATCAGTGTCAATAAGAGTGGTGTATGGTTCATTGGACAGTAGAGGGCTTCACTCTGCTCACCAAAGACAAACGTTTTACTTAAACTGGAGGTCTTCTGCCTGAAAATACAGCCATGTTTCCGTGCTACATTCCAAAACAGGTGTTGGATAATTCAGTAATTAGTATGCATGTCTAACTCCAGGCAGCTTCTCTTGATCTCTCAATTATAGTTAGCTGGGTCCTCTGAAGTTTGCAATAGTTAATTAGACCATTAGTGAACAGTTGTGCTAGAGAGCCAAGTTCTGCATTCGGTGGACACCTTGGTCCAAAGCACAGAGCATCAGGCCGGTCCTTGCCTGGGGAATGCCAGTCTGAAGGGTGACCCAAGGCCGGGAGGACGTAGATCGTCTTTTGAATAACAGCTGGAGGGAAGTCTCTTTTATGAGCAGAGAATAACGGCCACATTCTTTATTCTGTCCCACCCTTGACAGGAAAATTCACATTCCAGTAGTGATCAGTTTTATAAATGTCTCCTCAGGGGGGAGAAAAAGAAACCTTTAACATTCAGAAAAGAGGATAATGGTTCTGAGTGGGATCAGGAAAGTCAAAATCGGAGGTTAGCCCAGGAACCAGAGATCAGCCTCCCTGTCTGACCCTGCTTCACCTTGACTACCCTTCTGGGACAATGTGGGAAAGGCAGGGGGCAGTGGTGGAGGGGAGTATGCAGGGGTCCCTGCAAGGTAAACTGGGCACAAAATTAAGGATGGCAGTTCGGAAATGGTTGCTTTGGGATAATTGAGGTATCATGTCATCTGCAACATCAAAGTCTGACTATCCAAAACTCCTGATAATTGCTCAGGTTCAGCGTTGAATGTACCCTATGAATATTAGAGCAAGCGTGCATTCATCACTCTAAGACTAAAAGACAAGCGTGTCTTGTCAGTGGAACAGTGGGGAGATGCTTTGGGGATTGGAGGCTAAGGAGTAAGGAGCATTACTGATGATGGTCACGGTCAGCATGCTTTCCAAGGAGGATTCTCTTATCTGCCCAGATTTAGCTTCCATGCTGTTCTTTTTCCAAATTCATTAAGTCAAAAGGGTCACTGCTCATTCTTCACCAACTTGGGAGGTGTTATTCCACAGCCCATCCATATTTGCAGTGGGGGAGGGATCTGGGCTGGTCTACTGAGCAAGTTTACATTCCTCACCCTCTCCTCCCCACCACCCCCAAACACCCCAAGGTTTCCCCAATCTTGGCCCAGAATGTAAAGGCCACAGAATGACATGCACAGCAGAAACAATGTTTAAAATGAACCGAATATTGGAGATGAAATTCGTACAGTGGAAGAAGGCTGCATTTGGTAGGACCAATCTCTCTTTGGCCACTGTGTGACCCCATGTAAGTCACATGACTTCTTTCTGTTACATGGGCACCATGGGAATGGGGCATCATGTTGCCTTCAGAATGCATTAGCGAAGGTGATGTCATTCGTCTCCTTGGGGATGGGAGGCAGAGCATAGGAACAGAGGATAGAAGGTAGAGATTTGACTCTTCTCTTACCTCTGCTCAGTGAGGGTCCTTGAGCAAATCTTGTTCCGACAAGGGCATCGATTCCTTTAACCATAAACTGGAATCCTGTAGGGCCTGTTCTACATACCCCCTTGAACGAAGGTGAGGACTAAACGTGATAACTTTGTGAAAGTATTTTGGAATCTGCAAAGGGCAACATAAACACACAGCACAGGCTGGAGTGAGGCAGGTGCGCAATCAAGTGGGCTGAACTGATTGCTGGGAAGCTGGGGAGAAAACTCTGAGTTCGGGTTGCTAATCCAGACAGCAGCCACAAAGGCTGGTATCAGACAATTTACAATTCAGAGCTTACCAGAGCCTGGAAGAGTCTTTCAAGCAAGGGAGCTCAGCTCAGTCCCTACCTCAATTCCACTTCGCTGTGCTGTGAATTTAAAGGGCTCTTATCAGATTCTTACCAGGCTCTCTACAGATCAATTCCTACGTAGGAGAAGAGCGTAGGGAGAGCACACCAAAACGTTCTAGGATTTTTGTCTCCATCAGCCAAGACACCACGATCTGCCTTCATTAAGCATCCTTTATAAAGACAGGGCCAGGGGCCCCGAGTCAGGTGCTAGACATCATTCTGTCTCATCTGTCTGATGCTAGGATGGGGTATCTGCACTCGCTTGCCTCCCTCCTATTCTAAGACGTACCATTTCATGATTCCGTGATTCCCTACCAGAAGTTCAATGAATAGGGGCGCCTGGGTGGCTCAGCCATTAAGGGTCTGCCTTCAGCTCAGGTCATAATCCAGGGTCCTGGGATCGAGCCCTGCATTGGGTTCCCTGCTCAGCGGGAAGCCTTCTTCTCCCTCTCTTATTCCCCCTGCTTGTGTTCTGTCTCTCTCTGTCAAATAAATAAATAAAATCTTAAAAAAAAAAAAACCCAAGTTCAATGACTAGATAATATTTAGACTCTGTGGTGCCAAACAAGGTTTACTAAGTGTCAGATGTCCTCCTTCAGTTAAACAACGATAGAGTACCGGCTCTCCTCATGGTAGCAGGCTAAGCCCAGAGCAATTATTTTGAATCTTTTCACTTATACAGTGGTTCAAGTTGATGAAGACCATTTACAAATTTATTAGTATACATATATATATGTATACACACACACACACACACACACACACCTGGATTGTTATTTTCTCATGTTGATGGTTCTAATACCCCTGTGGGACAAGCCTTATCATTTCTATTTTGCAGGTCAGTAAACTATCATCCAGAGAAGTTAAGGTTACATACTTAGTCAACAGGGGAGCCAGGACTTAATAAAGGGTGTGTATTTGCTTTGATGGGTTTATTGACCTATAATTAGCATATAGTAAATTGCACGTGTTTAAAGTGTACAATGTTAGAAGTCGTGACATGTGTCCACTATGAAGCCATCACTGCCACTAGGATGACGAACACATCCAACGTCCCCAAAGTTTTCTGATGCACTTTTCTGATCTCTCCCTTTTGCCCTCCTGCAGGAAAGCAATTTTCAGCCTTTTGTTTTAAAAAAGAGGTTTGCCATTTCTAGGACTTTACAAAAATGGAATCACATAGTAGAAACTCCTTTGGGGGGATGGTTCCTTTCACTTGGCATAAGTATTGTGAGATTCATCTACATTGTTGTGTTGTTAGCACTTCAGTCCTTTCTGCTGCTCAGTACCATGCCATTGTGTGGATGTACCATGACTTGTTCTGATTTGGTGTCCAACTGTTTGTTTGTTTGTTTGTTTGTTTTTAAGTTTTCCTCTTAGAACAAAGAACAAGCAAAAAAAAATTTTTTTAAAAAGAGGCCAGTTCCTTCTATTGCCCTTACAACTATACATGATGAAAGCAGCTCAAGTCTTAGGTCTCAAATATCTCGTGATTCAGTGAGAAGAGGCATCAGGACTTCGCTCAGTATTAGGAAGAGTCGTCTTGAGTAGGTTGTGTCGGGGCCCATGCACTGAGACAGCAGCCTGTCGCTTACAGACAAGGAGAACTCACAAAGGCACCAACAACAGAGAACTTTGGAAAAATTAAGAGAGCAATTTAGAAACGGATAATTAGATATCTTTTACAGGGTATTTGGGAAATTAAATTAGCTTTTTTTTTTTTTGAATGAAGATTTGGGGGGAATCACTTTATAAAAAAATACTGCTGTGACTGACTATTTTTCTAATATCCTCTGCCTGCCTTTCTTGCATATCCCAGAAAGTCGCACTTTAGCCCTTAGCTGCGACAGCCAATCATAGCCTGTAATTGCATTCACTGCATAAATTGTCAGTGTCATGAATAATAAAATTAGTTTACATAAACCCCCAGCCACAATCACAAATAAATCTGGTGGAGGATCCCATGTCCTTTCATTCTGGAGGGAAGGGTCAGTGTAATCTCTATAGTTAAATTCTTGAATTAAAACAGAAACACAATTATTAGAGGACATTGGGGTGGAAACAGGAGGAGAATGGTGGGGTGCATAGCAGGCACAACAGAGAACAGGGCTCTCACTGAGAAACCTTCAGAGAGTGCTATGTCCCTAGGATGGGCAGCCCTGACTGCCATGATGGCCAAGAATGGGTCTGCTGTGGTCATCCCAGCGGACCAGCCCTCACTCGGCGAGGGCCCTCAGGTTCTCTGCAGGAGGAGTGTAGAGGGAAAGCATGGAGCCCCAAAGGCAGAGCCGTCCTTTTTTCCACCCCTGCTGTGTCCTACTGTAACTCCCTGCATATTCCCCAATCCACATCTGAAACCCATGCAGGAGTCTGACACCATAATCAGCTACATCCCATTAAGAACTTCCCCCTTTCGTAGTGACTGAGCCCCCAGTCTCCTACTCCCTGGCTGTGTGCAGAGGTATGCTGAGGGTTCCAGAAGTCCCTGCTCCGCTTCTGTTTGACTGAGTGACTGCATGCGCTAGCACAGGGCTTCTGGGGACCCATTCTGACGGCCGAGCAGTTTTTGTCAGCTTCTCTTTTCCCTTGCAGGCCCTGCTCAAACGCTCTGCCTTCTTGAGACGTTACTAAAGCGGCCAAGGGAAGCCGAAGAGGAATCAGCGACCCCACATTTCAACTCGGAGTGCTTGTCGACCCCAGTCGGTCAGCATGGTGGCCTGCCTGTGCCCTGTGCTCTCCCAGCATCCCCCTGGCTGCATCCCTTAGTGCTGCTTCTGTTTGGGTCACATGACTGTCCCTAACACAACCGCTTCTTCCACCCCATCCCCCCCACCCCAAACCCCAGCTCCCGGACAGAGTCAGTTGCGGCACGGACCGTCCCCTCTTCCGTCCCCTCTTCCGTCCCCCACTCGCCTGACTCCAGTTCCAAGCCCACTCCTCTGTCTTCATTTAATGAGGTTTATTGTTTGTGCTTAGTACTTCTCAAAGCCCCGTCACCCTCTCTGCATTTGCTTTTAGATCTTCAGCCTGCCAGAGAGGTGGGCTTTTGAAGCTGCCTTCTTTAATTCAGTACCTGGCTTCTGCATTTAACGGCACATGGGTTTGAAGTATACATAAACCACAGTGGAAACATCTGAGAAGCATCCCGAGACACCGCAAATTATAAAGGGCGATTAAGAAATAGTGTGGTACTCTAGCTCCTCGTGCCTTAGAACTTGATTCTTTGTATCAAAAAGATGCAGGGATATCAAAATATCACTGTCTGACTCTGATAATGACTTCCTGGAGTTTCATACATTTGTGGAACAAAGATATAATTTTAATTATCAGCAGCTCCATTTAAAAAAAAAAAAAAACCTCTTTGGCTGTTACAAAGGATGGGGGTGCGGGGGTAGGAGGAAGGACGAGGGGGAGGAGGAAGAGGGAGGTGAAGTGTCCCCTCGGGGCTGCACTGTGAGGACATCCTGCCATCGCTAGGTGGAGGTCTCGAGGGCGGCAGGTGGAGGGCAGCTCCAGCGGCCGATCTGTCTTGCTGGTACTAACAGTGTAAGGCAGCGAGTGACAGGAGCCTCTCTCCCAGAGAAGCCAGGTGGCCTAATCATCAAGGCAAACGCACCGACTCCAGCAATCACACTGAGCCAATTTCGCTTCTAGAATCCAGCTCTGACCAGCTGAGTCAAAGAAGAAAGGCCACCAGGAGGGGCCATTCCTGGAGCCCGGGCCGTGTGGGAGGCTCCGGAGGCTGGGACAGCAGCAGGCAGAATATGAGTGGCCCCCCACACCAAGTGAGGTCCCTGCTATCCTTGGGAAATTGAGCTCCATGAACAAAAGCTTATTTAAGAAGGCCTAAGACTGTCTGTAAAAGGACGGCTGGAGAGTGATGTCCTTCAGGAAGTCAGCAAGTGTGCGCTGTAAGGCGTCACCGACTTTGGGAGCCGTGGGTGCTCCTCGTGTTCCTTGAACCCCGACTCCGGGATGGAACCCTGGATCCAAGGGGCCCAAATTCTGATTCTGGTCTTGCTGGGGTCCAGGTGCACCTGGGGGAAATCCCATAGCCTCCCTGGTCCTTAATGGCCTCTTAGTGACTTTCTAGCTATTTTTAGCCTTGGAAGTTTTGCTTTTTCCAAATGAAATGTGACACGTACACTCGATATTTAAAGTAGCTAAAAGCCTGGGTGGAAGGGGGCTCCCTGCTCTGTTTTCCTCTCCCTCCTTTGCTCCTGCCCCAGCAGAGGCAGCGGGACCTCGGAGGAGCCCTCACCCTCCTCAGAACTGAGCAGGAACACAAAGCTCTAAACTAGCTTTACGACCACTGCTGGTTGTAAAACTTTATGACTTGATTTTAATCTGTACTGTTTAGGACATACTCAGGAGGGCCCCCAAGAGAGGCACAAGTGACAGGCTTGTTTCTGGAAAAATCAGCTATCATTTATTCTGAAGGAGGAAAAACACCCTGACAACCCTAAGAAAATAATTTCTCTTTCACAGCCTTATTATGAATGTTGAGCACAGCTGGAAGCAAGCTGTGTGTGTGTGTGTGTGTGTGTGTGTGTGTGTGTGTGCAGGCACGCATTTCCAGAGGCTGGGTGTGGTTGGAGGGGCAACCTTTTTGACTATTTTTGATATTGTCTGCAAGGTAAAGAGACACTAGGACCTGACCCGAGCTTTGTGTCCCGGGCACAATGGCCACAGCGACCCTGAGTGGGAAAGGTGCTTGGAGTTTTCTTAGAGTCCCACGCAAGTACTCCCCGATCTTCCTCCAGGGTGAACAAGAGACCCAAGCAGAGTTCATCTAGTGGACAGATCCACTCCTGAACACAGAGGGCTGCCTGACGTCCTGGCTGCAGGTCTGGGCTGGGAGAGGGCTGAGTCTTCTGATTGCCTGTGAGAGAGAATTTCGCTGTATCCCTGAACACCTGTTTTCATGCTGGGGAAGGATTTTGGTGCTACAGTAATTTCCCCCTATTGTTTGGCATCCCGGCGTTCACATTAGAGAAACACAGGAGAGGAACAGTGTTCTCAGGAGAAAATTTCAGCATTTAGGATTCACACAAATAAATATACTGACTGCACATGCTTCCCCCACTTCCCGCAAACCACTCACAACAATTCAGACAAAACATCTTTTCAGATGGCTCTTCCCCTATAATTTCACTTGCTTTAAAACTGGCGATGGGGTTATATCTGATGTCCCTGGACGTCCATCATGCATTTATTTTATCTAGCTTAGTGCTAGGCGGCAATTAGCAAAGGTAACACTAATTAGGTTTTACAATGTAATATGTGTCCCTCTAAACTTAAGTCATAGCATTTTAAGCTTCTAATGATTGCAAGGTCATTTTGCTATTCTTCATAATAGCAGGGATGCTAATGAGTATATTTGGTATGCATGGGAATGCCCCTATTTCCTCTTGGGGCTTATTAGCATTTATTGGGGACACTTTACTTAATTTGTTGCTCAGCTCATGCCTTAAACGGAACCAGTGAACCAGCCACCTGAAGGGCTGCAAGTGGGATCGACCCTCTCAAAGGCCAGGCTCTCCGGGTTATTGCTAGAAGAATCACCTGTTTTTCCCTGGACTTGGAAGGTTCCCATCCTTTCTATCCAACTCCCTTAGCTGGACAACCTTCATCTCCCACCTCCAAATGCACTTAAACGTGCTTCTTCCCGATGAGAAAAAGATTGTATTACTAAACGAGGTATGTCATAAGGACCTTCACATCCATAGTTTTGTGTTTCCATTATGCGGTCAGCATATTCTGGGTGTATTTGCTGCAATCAGTTTCTGTTTCTGAATCTGTAAGCTCTTGGGAGGCAGAACAGAACACAAGCCCGAGAGCTGGTCTCGGTAAGCAGCCACCCTGACCCGCATGGGGCTCGGCGTTCGGGCTGGGCTTTTGGATACCGTGGGGGACCATGGGCTGGGGGAAGTGACGAGGATGAGGCACAAGCCTCCTGAGCAGACATCTCTCTGGGTTCAGCTGGGTAGGTGTGACAAAACATATTTGCATGCTTGCCATGCCCAAACCATCATGTTGGGGCGGGGGACGACCTCAGGACAAAGTGGTTTTGAGAGACGCTGGTGAGCCTCGGCCCTCCTGTCTTCCTTCCATGGGAGTGAAGGCAGTGATGAAACTAGGGATTATGCACAAACTGGAGAAAGCTAGGTTGTCTTCATTTCTTTAGTCACTCGGTAAGGGGCTATCTCCGTGGGGGTGAGACCGGCCTTCTGAGGTTACCTTCCAGGGTAGGGAGACCACAGCAAGCAGCTGACAACCCAACTGATTTTTTACTTTTAATCATGTGTAGGAAAATAAAAAGGTGTTTTGCAAGATGGGGTGCTATGACCTGACCTCCTTGGGGGAGGGGTCGGGGGACCCCGGCAGAGAGCGAGGCTTCAGCTGAGCTCTGAGGGATAAGTTAGGATTCCACGATCAACACGGAGGGAAGGGCGGTCTTGGGAGGGAGAGAAGCACGCGGGATGGTCTAGGGCAGAAAAGACCAAAGAGTTGAAAGAACAAAAGGAGGGCAGCCCTGGGTGCATCTGTCCAGTCAGACTGGGGTCGGGGCAGGCAGCGCCCTGCGGGCACGCCACAGACCTCCACGTGTGCACTTGGCCGTGGAAGGCCCCAAAGCATGGAAACAGGCCAGTGGCACAGTAACTTACACCTTCCCCAAGAGTTTCCTGACCAGTGATCACACAAGCTCTCGAGTGTGCTAGATACTAAGGTGGGAGCCATCTTGCCCACCAAAAGTGTGAGATAGATCATTCCTAATGTGTTCTTCTTCTCCGGGAATCTGCGGGGTGCTGATCTCCAAAACTTTCTGCAAGAATCGACAGATCAGCACCGGGGGCGTGGGGGCACGGAGAGTGAGCTTCTCAAAAGTCATTCCCAGGAACAGAGATTGTCACGTGCGGCAGAGAGGCTCCTAGGGGAAGGCGGGAAGAGGAAAGGGACCGATGAAACAATGCTATCTCACAAGGCGCTGGAATTTTCCTGCGGTCCCTTTAAGGATACCGAATGCCAGATCAGGAAACAGAGATCAGTCCCAGGCCTCAGACAGAGCAAGGGACTGAGTTATGAGTCTCTTAGTTATTGCAAGCCTATGTAAATAAAGCGCTGGGTCCTTCAGCCTCTGGAGCAGGTGGGGGTGGGTGGACACTTGTTCTTTCACTGCCCTAGGCCTCCTTTTTACGGCTGTCCTGAGCCTGGAACAGAACTCATTCTGTCGGGAGTCTCAGTGGCCACATGGCCCAGCTGCCCCCCTTGGCCAGGACGCCTCAGACCCCAGGCAATGAACACCCCTTGCTGTACACACTTCCTATGACATAAAGAGAGGACACTGCAGCCGCTTTGTCCCTTAGAGCGAATGGCACATTCTCATAGCCAGATAATGGAAAAATAAAGTGCATTTGTAATAGACAACACAGGGATTATCCCCCATTCATTTCAGAGCACCCTTCATTCCACTCAGGGATTACATTTCTCTTTACTTATCTTGCAAATAGTTTTTTTCTATTCTTGTTTCCTCTGAAGAGCACATGCACGGCTTGTGGCAAATGGAAAAGCAGAGCTGGGCCATTTTAAAGGCAAGGCCTCCATTAATCACAGGGAAGTCGTTCTCCGGGATACCGCGAGGCCTCTAATCCACTGCGAGGTAGCTGTGTATCTGAGAAACCAACACGGTGCCGACCGAGGCAGAACTGGCCCTTCGCTCGTCTGTGAAGAGAAGAATGATCCCCAGGGAGCAGCAGCACCTGAGCTGGTCAGGAGGCTTCTGTCCGCTCCACGCACCTGTGCCCTCGCCAGAACCATAGCCGGGCACACGTTTTAAAGACTTCTGCTGGAGATGCCTGGGTGGCTCAGTCGGTTAAGCATCTGCCTTCCGCTCAGGTCATGATCCCAGGATCCTGGGATCGAGTCCTGTATTCCGCACACTGGGCTCCTTGCTCAGCAGGGAGCCTGCTTCTTCCTCTGCCTGCTGTTCCTCCTGCTTGTGCTGTCACTCTCTGTCTCTTTCTCTTTCTGGCAAATAAATATATAAAATCTTTTTAAAATTATAAAAATAAATAAAAGTAAATAAAGACTTCTGCCGTTCACTTGGAATGGAGAAAACATCAAAATCCCGGAGGCAGAGCTGAGGGAGCTCCCAGGGATGGAATAATGGCACGGATGCCCTGGGAAAGCATGAAGAATGTGGGGTCTGTCCCCACCTGGGCTTCAGAACCTGCCATCCAGCATGTGGGAGACTATTTGAATAGGCTGAGCTTCCAGGACCTTCTCAGAGCCTGGGCAAGGGACAGCGTGACCACAGCATTTCCGCCCAGCCATCTCCAGCACTGTATGTCTCATCTGTATAATTGTTTGCCTCCTTAGGTCTTATCCAAACACAATTCCTTTTTTTTTTTTTTTTTTTTAATTGTTCGCACCCCTACCTAACCCAATCACGTGTGATTCCACACCTCGCCAGAAGGGGGCACTATAGTAAGCACTGCTGTGGTTTCCCGGGGATGCTGCTGACTCCTTTCCTTGTCCTCCAAACCCGTGCACTCACAGGGCACTAGGGAGCAAGCACTCAGGGAAGCAGGGACCCAGGGGTCTGTCTTGTGCCCAACTCCCCCACACAGGCTGCCTCGACCTCTCTCTCCCCTGTTCTTGCAACTACCCACATGACTGACAGAAGAAAACGATCTCTGGAGTATGCACTGCAAACACCATCACCATCGCCACTACCACCACCACCGAAACAAACCCATCGGCCATACGGGGTTTGCTGAGCACGGGGCCCCACTGGGAAGAGCAGGGATTTGACCACAGGCCCAGCCGGTGGGGGAGGGAGGCTGCTGGATGTTCTTCCCAGGTTGCCACATGAGCAGGTCAGTCATGGAAGGTGCGGGGAGGTCACGCAGTTCAGGACCGACCACCCCTTCGGGTATCCCACCTGTCAGAGGACATTAAAAGCCTTCACCAAGTGTTCTGATTCTGGAAAAAGACAACCAGTGACTGTGCAAACCAATGGGACCTCAGTCCATCCGGAGCTTCCAGCCTGGGTCCTGCACGTGGTCAACTCCTCCCCACCCCGTCCCTGCCTGCCGGCCGGTGGGAAGAAGAGGGAAGCCCAGCGTGCACAGAGGGTTAAAGTCACAACGTCCTCCTGCTCGCATATAACAGGACCATTAGCGTGTTTTTATTTCTCCTCTCTCTGTGTTGCACAATGCCACATCAAAAATACATTTGCAGTGGAGCTTATTTTCTGAAGATGGATAATTTGGTTAAATCTCTTCCACTCTGATTTCCTCTCTAGTTTCAGGCACGCGGTGGTACAACATGCAGTGGCAGAAGCCCATTTTATTCTCATAAAAAAGAATTTAATGACCCTTTGATATAAAATTGATCCTCTGATAAGATGGCACTTGTGGGCCACTTGGGCAGAAACGTTAAACCAAGCAAGTGTGAGCACATCCATCGATGGAGGACCCCTCGAGCTGCAGCTGGGACAGGGAGGCGGTGTCACTGCCTCTGCATGGGAGTGGGGAGGGGACGCTCGGGTTGTCCAAGTTGCTCAGACTCCACAGAGACCCTGCAGTCCTACAGGGTCAGCACTGTTGTTGGGAAGCCTGCCGCTCACACAGGCTGGGAAGCTCCAACAGCTGCCTTATGAAGCCGAGCATTTTATTTCAGGCACTCCCGGATGATATTTGAGTAGTAATGAGGAACATGAAAGTAACAATGAAAGAGTGCCCTGTATCAATTAGGTTAGCAAGGTTAGAGAAGCGGGGGATGCCGAAGGTCGGTGAGCACATCGGGAAACAGGCATGTCGGAGCACCAAGGGCAAGGATGTAAACTGATCAATTACTTTAGAATACACCTGGCAACACTTAATGCCATTAGGTATCCGAACGTACCCAGAAATATTATCCGGTGGTGTGAATGGCAGAATTCTCAAATAGGTTCACGCAAGTAGGGCATGGAACTAGAGGCAACTTAGAGATCAAAAGGGCCTAGCTAGATAAAACCTTGTTAATACAGTTAGAGACGTTAGAGACGAGAACTGGGTAAAGGTCTAAACATATGAACAGTTCTTAAAAGCCAGGCTGGGTGGAAGAAGAAACAAACATATACACAGTACTATGTCCTTTAGGTAAGTTAAAATCATTCAGAGAAAATGCCACATATTTGCATGTGTTCATGTATTTACATGTATTCAAAGACATATGTCAAATAGAGCACTTACCTATGGGAAGGGGAAGGGACATATCTGAGGACCAGGGATAAAGGTAAAAACATCTAGAGCACAGAGTTCTTAGATGGGTGATAATGTGCCAAAAGTTGAGAACAATGATTAACTCGAGTTTTTGCAGCTTATATTCAACTTAAAAAATAGTACATACAGGGGTGCCTGGGTGGCCCAGTGGTTTAAGCCTCTGCCGTCAGCTCAGGTCATGATCTCAGGGTTCTGGGATCAAGCCCTGCATCGGGCTCTCTGCTAAGCAGGCAGCCTGCCTCCCCACCTCTCTGCCTGCCTCTCTGCCTACTTGTGATTTCTGTCAAATAAATAAATAAATAAAATCTTTAAAAAAAAAAAAAAGCACACACCTGAAAACATGGAGTAGAGATGAGCATAAATGGTGATTCTGATAGCTACGGTCCAGGCTCCCTTTTACAACTATCCTCTGAAATCTACTTATCCTTAACATCAGTAGAGATGTTATAAGATGAGGGGATTCGAAAGCAGGTGGAGAATCTCTCCCGTTCCTGAGCTCCCCGTGAGTCAGGTAATAAAGGCTAACAGAAGGTAGAAAGTCAATTAGAGACGATTACAAACTAACTGACCCACCAGGGTGGGAAAACAAAACAAAACAAAAAACAAACAACAGATGCACTACGCTCCTGTAAAATGGAGATTTCCTATACAGATGGCTCTAATTTGGGAAGTACACTGACTTTTTGACTTGGGCGTGATGATCACCTGGAAATACTGAACGAAATAAGAACCTGTCTGAATTCTTTACAGGGTTTCACTCCTTGCAGACATGAAGACAGCCGAGTAGATGGAGGTCATCCTCGTGAACATGTGACCCAGTAATCATTAAACACAAAATCTCTGATAATAGCGGGGGGGGGGGGGGGGGGGAGGTGTCATCCTGACAAAGGAAAAGAAGGAGCTAAAAGTTAGACGTGGAACACTGATATGCTTCCTGTTCCTGGAAATATAATGGTACCTGCTTTTCTCCCTCTATCTAGCCAATTTGCAAGAGTGCCCTGAAGGACAAAACTTCCCCAGCGCTGGATCACTTTCAGCCCTTGGAAAGCCACACCATTCTCACCAACTGGCATATCCAACCACAAGAATCCTAGGGCTGAGGTTCTAGAGGCAGCGGGAGGGAAAGGTGCTACCAAGAAAAGGGCTGAGCAGAGACGTCAACGAAGCCTAGGGCTAGGGAAGCCGTTGTCCCTGGTCTATAACACTTGGGATACATGATTTAGTTCACTAGTGATCCCCAAACCTGGCCCCAACCAAATGTGTCACGGAGACCTGGTGGCTGAGTTTTACATATTTGAGCAGAAAAAAATGAGCAAGTGGGGGCCCTGGAAGAAGTTGTAGACATATGGCATCTATTCAGAGACTCTCCCAGAGTACAAACCTCCTTCTACAATGTTACAACCACTCTTCAGTTTTGCGTAGTCACCGGGGAGGGTAGCAAGAAAGAGTCCTGTCAATCACCGGGTGGCTAGTGCTTTGGAAAAGGAATAGTCAGTTGGTAGAACATTTTCTCTGCTCTTCCAATCAGTTGTTTTGCACGATGGAGACCCACTGCCAGAGCCAAGGAGCTAAATGCAAGCATATCTGTTCCCATCTGTGCAAATACACAGTTCTCGTGCACCTGATGCATACCAAACAGCTTAATACCAGAACATGACTTGCGCCTGATGTATACCAAGTAGCTTAGTATCAGAACATGACTCCTTTGGTTAGCCATCCCCCCCTTCTTCCAACCAAAGACCCCTCCATCACCAGTGATCAAGGGAGGCAGTGGATTTAGAGGGGGTTCAAAACTACACAAACGACTTGACTGTAGGGTTCTCACATGTAAGAAATGCAGAGAAGCCCAGGAATAGAAATGACCAAAAAAACCCCCAAAACTCCCCAAAACAAAAAAGGCATATTGTAAGTCTATCAATGGCCTCCCAATCGGAATGCACATTCATCTTCCAATACCACACTCCCACCCCCTTTTGCAAAGGGTTAAAGAGAAAAGTAATTAAACAATGATTTCTTTATAAGTGCTGGACTTCTGAGGCCTGTTTTCTCTGCTGGAAAAAAAAATAGATTTAAGATAATGGCCCTATTCTCCTTAGAATAAATTAAGCTCAGAGATAAAGAATTCCATTACTAATGCCTTTCAGCAAAGCCCAGGCATCCTTTAAAGTCAAACTTTAAAGTATAATGTGCCGCGATCTTGTTGAAATCTTTCCTGTAATGATATTTAAGTGATGGGCAAGGGTATCAATGGTTCAGGCGAAGTATTGATTGTATATCTTCAGGGCTGCCGAGCTCCTGCAGGATATTCTGTTGGAGGGGACACACTGCACTTACTTAAAGGTGCTTTCACAACAGTCCAAGTTAAGTCAAGCAACTGCTTTTTCTTGGAAGCTGTAGGCAAAGAGGGCAGGTTGCGAGAGGTAGAGGACAAGAAAGGAACATGCAGGGGCAAAGACCAACGTACAGAACCAAGAAAGGGGATCCGGGATGTTGGCTCAAACCAGGGCACGGGACCTGCTTCAAGTTACAGATTCTTTTTAGTGTTCTACTCTTATCAGTTTTTCTCTTCTGTGGGCAGCGCTGACAAAGGACTCATTGTCACCCTTGGGGCAAGAAGTTGCCCCTTTCCCTTGGGGAGGTGTGGCTTCTTCAGGAGGAGACAGCACGTTGCTAGTCTGGAAAATGTGCAGTCTCAGCAAAGGCAGACCCGTTCTCTCGGGAAGCAATGTGAAAAGGGAGAAGGAGCCCAGGGACGGTTCAATTAGCAATGAAATAGGATCGTGACCAGAGAAAGAGTGGGGGTTGGCTGGGGACAATCACGACCCTGCAAGGAACCTCTTAATGGGGCTCAAAGCCCTCGATTCCCCCACCCAATCATCTGAACCCAAGCCCTCCCGATTACAGTCACGACTTGAGTGTCTGAAGCCACCAATATATGATGCTGACAAGACGGAGGCTAGCCCCAAACATGCAGTTGTGATTTCAATTCATCTCTCCTGCATAACTGTTTCTTGAGGGTAGATATCCAAAAAGTCCTTTTCTCACTTAACAGGCTCAGTAAAACGCACGCCTCCGGACAATGCCTGGGACAAACTCCTCCCATACCTTGTCGTCCTCCTTGAAACAAAGAAACCACCAATGAATTTGCCTGGCACTGAGGCCATCCTAGAGTTCACAGCTAAAGCGACCCCCGCCGATTGCCCGCTGGCCTAGCGTGAAATGTCTCATCAGTGGTGCAGCAGAGCCTCCGTGACCCCACTCTTTATTCCCACAGCTCAGGGGAGAACACGTCCCCCTCCCCCGCCAGTGCCCAGCTCTCTGGGACTTACAAAACACATTCTGAATCCTGGGTGTCCCTTTTCAGTCAAGAAGACCCACAGAGTCTTGCTCTGGTGGGGTGACCTTAAAGGAACATGCAGAGGGCTTTGGGTCCTCTTGGCCAACCAACTGTCCCACCTAAAGGGGCTGTGGTGGACACAGGCAAGAGAGGACCCACTGTGTAGAGGGCTGTAGATAACTAAAAAGACAGATTCAGTTCCTGGGCAGATGAAACCTACTTTTTTTCTTTACTAGGAGGAGAAGGAGTTTCTTCCCATTGCTTAAAATCTCTGGCTTGCTCTGCGCTTGATTCTTAGGATTGAATTATTCTATTTGAAATACACACACACACACACACACACACACACACACACACACATATTATTTACATAATGCAGATTTGCTCATCACTTTCAAGGCCACATTTCCTGTGAAATTAGTTTGTAAAAGGGAATTTAAGAGAATTTACTCATAACTCTACCACCCTACACTGGCAAATTCTTAAAACAAACATTTCTTTGGTCCCTGCTGAGTTGTCTGGTAAAGAACTAATTCTGGGGACACGGAAGTGAAAGGCTTACTCCTTTTCCTTATGAAGCCACAATCTGTGGGGGCAGGTGTATGAGAAAACTGAAGATAATGTCTTGTATTAAGAAGTGGACAGAAAACTGGGCGAGCGCTAGCACACAGCTTCCTTCCAATATTCTGTATGAAGAAACCTAGTTCCCATCACAGAAAAGTTGCAATTTGGTGTTCTGTTTTCCTCCAACCTGTGTTTAAATCACATTTCTTTCAGAGGCTATGTGGATGTGACTTCCCTCTCTCTTTGCTTTAAATAAACAGAAATCTGGTTACCAAAATGCTGTCATCCAACGTCTTTGCTATATTTCCTTCATTCCATCATCCCAACAATAATAATCTTTTAAAAAAGGAGCCCAGGATTCTTTGACCTTGTGAAATAAGCACACACACAAAATAATAGTACCATTGTTCACCCAGTAACATATTGCACTTCTGCTTTTTTGGCTTCTTGCTTGTCTAATTATTTGAAAAAGAATAGCTCTGGTAAAGCACCCTCTTATCGGCAAATACGCTTTTGATTTAAGAAATTATTATAGAAAAATGCTGGAAGCCTTGTAGTCATCTTTGCTATATTGAGAGGGAAAATAATGTCCCTCTACAATTACCATTTGGTATGAGGTTGATGCACTCATGTTTTTCTTTTCTTTCTTTTCTTAATCTGTTTTTCTTTCTTTCTTTCTTTCTTTCTTTCTTTCTTTCTTTCTTTCTTTCTTTCTTCCTTCCTTCCTTCCTTCCTTTTTTTCTTTTTTTTTTCCCCTGGGTTAACAACGAAAGGACCACAGTTGCGCACTTACTAAGAGGAGGCCGTTTGAACTCCTCCCTTGGTAGATACAGCGTCTGTAACAGTGTTTAATTACAGAGTAAAATGGAGGAATTGAATAATTGAGGTTGTTAATGAATTTGAAAACTCAGCAAAGCAAGGATCGCTGAGCATTTTTTCTGGCCTAGCTTTCCTCTCTCTGTCCCTCTTCTCATTTCCCCCTATAATCACGTTTCTGACCTTGACTGCTGAGTTTATTACTACTCATAACCCTGGCCTCAGTGGAAACAGAAAAGCTGTAGCCTCTTTGCCGAGCTCCCAGAGTCATTCAGTCTGTTGGATTTATGGCATGTTCAGAAGTTTGCAACTGCAGGAGGCTGGCAATTATGAAAATGAGATACGCTGGACCACCACCACTTCCCAGACCCAGAGTCACCTTAACCAGTCAACATCACGATGGAAGCTGCCAGCAGGAAATAGAAGAAGAGGCTCCTAAAGGAACGAAAATTCAATATACCCCAAGTCATGCTTCCACCCCCTTAAAGGAGACTGAATTATCTGGACACCTTGCTTGGTAGGCTTGCATTGGCTATAGGCACCCAACCATGAGTATAGTCCCTTGGTTCCCACTGGAACAGAACCAATCCTCCCCAAGGTGACCCTGTGAGGGGCCTGCCCTGGGTAGACAGCATATTTCCAACCTGGCCTGGCAGGGATTTTTGCACTGTGAAGAGGCTGGATTGTAAGACCCTGAAAGTCTTTTGCTATGATTTTATGAAGATGGCACAGAGCAAATTGTCTGGCTTTAAGAGGACCATCCCTTTTGAAACCTCTTTTTAATACAAAGGTGAAGCTTTTAGGACTATTTTTATCTGTTGGACACTGTAGTTCGGATGATACATTTCAAGCTTCATTTGGCACAAATTCTCGGTGGTTTCAATCAACATTCAAGGTAAACGTCTGCATTTTTATGGCCAAAAGACCCCCACGCCTGTGATTATTTGGTATTTTGCAGTTGCTAGTTAAATTGTGCCTTGATATTTACTGCACTTCCAACTCTAATCAGACTGATTATTCGTAGGGATATTACAGTCGAACAAAGAGACTAGGTCTGGACCAACACTGGCGTTGCAGACTTGGTCACGAAATCTTTTACGAATAAGGGGTCACTCCTAATAACATTTCCTTAGCATTTCCTAGCCACGCTTCTTAGCTCGGCTGCTGATGGCTTTCTACTGATGACTTTAAATATATGTCTTTGACAGCAGGGAAAGAAATCATCTGTTTTAAGACTATTCCTACTTGGACCAAGAAAATCTGTCCCCTGCCACTGCTTAGCACATCTGTAGCTTGGGGGAAAAGGGGTAAAGGGAGGAGGTATGCATAATGCACATATTTAATCTTGCCTTATCTATTTTCATTCCATGTTCACTCAATATTTGCAACATTCTCTTTGCGTCTGTAAGCATCAGTGCTATCCCTCTGAGACACGGAGACCCCAGAGAATTTAGAAACTGTGAAATGTTCTTTGAAGGTATCTAGGACAGCTCCCATTGTAGCCAGAATACATGGTAAATAATTGTCTGTCGATGGTGGTGATGATGTCAAAAAGATGAAGAAATAGTAGGTAACATAAAAACCCATCTTCAGGTAGGTATTTGTGGCAATGCTTCTGGGGCGAAAACAATCTGGAGGAGTCTGGATCATTCCCTGCTTTGGCACCAAGGGCAGGATGAGGCTCAGTGTCTACGCAGTATCTTGTATCACCCATGGAAGGTTCTGCCGATGCCACAGGGCTTGGCTTCCAGAAGGAGATCCTGACTTGATTCAGAGTGTTTTCTCTGTGAAGATCAGACTTGGCTTCCAGTAAATTGCCATGCACAGGTGGAGGGGGAGAAGGGGGAGGTGTTAATGTTTTTTTAGTAAAGGAGATGCTCATATGTGGGCTGTTAGCCGAGACTCTGATATAGGCTTCCTGTGAGACAAACACAAAACCTTTTAAGAGAAAGTCTTAACTCTCAAGTGCCTTGTTTTCTTCTTTTCAAAATGTTACCAGGGGTAGGCGGTCCTAAAGACCTTCCAATCATCAGCTCGGTCAAGAACCACACATTAGGCAGGTGTGCCCGTCATTCTCTTTCTCACCGGGATTCTAGAGCCTAGGAAACAATATGTGGTATTTACTATTCCTCGCTCAGGGGTCAGACGGTAGGGAGAGAGGGTCTTTCCTTGGAGGCCTTATCAGACCCATCCCATTTGTGACCCACAAACATATTGAAAGCCTCATCCCACACACTGCATTGGCATGTGATTTCACATGCTGAAAAGGCAGCCCCCCGTTGTCTAAACTGTCTGGCCGTGAACCCATAACAAGACGTCAGAGATGGACGGGAAATGGAATAATCACGCACCCAGCTCCTGGGCCTGACGTAGAACCCTATCTGCCGGTTGTCAGCCCAGGTTGGTGGCTAAGGAGCCCACAGGGAATGGCTGCTGGGGGGTGGGCTCCCCAGAGTGCTGGCAGGGGGTCCCTTGCACACTCACCCACCTAGCCCAAAATTCCTAGTGCCACAGAGCAGATGGGAAGACCAAACAGGTTGATGGGCAGAGTGAATCTGTTTGGGGCTTGTACACAAAGCTGTCAGTTTACGTCTCCAGGTCAAAAATCATTTCATCTGCTAAAGCAGCTGCTTTGTACAACCAATGACTGGCCAACTTCAAGGCTGGGAGGTGGGCCCCAGGCCCCAGGCTCCATTCACATTGCTGTGGTCTCTAGGCCCGCCCAGCTCCTCCCTGGTGCCCTCACTATAGACCCTGGCCCCTTTAGCTCCCCGTGTTCTCTGTTTCCTTTGAAGACTGTTTGAAAGGCTCTCTCTCTCCCTGCTGACCACTGGAGAGGCAGGAGGCTCAAAGACACGACTCCCAGTCTCCAAATCAAAGTTATCCTGCCAGGTATGGTGAGAGAAATGCTTTTTGCTGGTGGGGTTAATTTTGTTAAAGAGAAGCCTGGAAAGGTAGGGAGCCGTGGAGAAAGAGCTGGGATCCTTAATCTTTTATCAGTAGAGAGAAACTGAGGCCCAGACAAGGGAAGTATTAACAGCAAGTCTACTCCCACAGAGGCAAGTTGTAGACCCCACGTGACAGCAAGGACCTGAATAATGATTTCTTTGCTGCCTTGATCAGTACGTTGGATCTCCCTTCAGCAGAATAAGTTTATGTGGATTCTCCTGCCCCAGGAATCACATACCGTTTCCTTTCATTGTTTTTAGCACTTTGGGGAGCATTATATTCATGAATAATCAGGAAGAGTATTTAAAAAAGAAGATGTGCATTGCACACATTATAAAACAAACGAGACCCTGAAGTGTCCGATCCCTTTGGACCCTGAAGCCTTCCAGGGTAGCCCGCCAGATGCGGCTGCACTTGGCCTCCTTCCAGCCTGTCTGCCTCACCGTGGACTGTTCTGCCCTTCTGAGGTCTGCAGGAGGGAGTCAGAGTGGTTTGGCTGAACCCCAGATCTTCTGCTTCTGAGGTATTCTGTTTGACAAAGGAAATGCACGAAGAAAGGGTCATCATTTGGACACCCCAAGGGAAGAGGAAGCAAATCTATGAGGGAATCTGGAGTCCTCTTGTTTTATTCAAACACAGGCTCCCCTCTCATGCCTGTGATTCACTCCACACGGGGCCTGGCACACAATCCACAAAAGAATCCGTCAGGAAATGGTGCGACCGGGACGACTGTTTTGAGGGCAGTTGAATTTGGACTTGGTGAAAATGTCAAACCACCTCTCTTCCAGCTGGAGACGTCCCTTAAACTCTTTCCCCAGACCTCACACTAACAAGACATGGTGAGTGATCGAGCACCCCGTGCCTCCCACGTCTGCCAATATGCCCTCAACACAGAGCTACCTCCTGCGGGGGGCGGGCTGTCTGCATTTTATCAAATCATTATCTGTGTCAAATATAGTGATGAGTCTTTTCACCAAAGAATATCATAGTTTTCCCAGCACTTTGTGTTGGCTGCAATAGAGAGGAAATTGAAATGGAAGGTCATTTCCAGTGGCACCTAACACCCTGAAATATAAGAAAAAGACATCTTGCAGACTCCAGGCCAGGTATTTCACTGAAAGGACAGGTTGAAAAGCATAAGAAAACTTCAGCCAACAAAATCTTTTTTCTTAAATTAAGATTTATTTATTTACTTGAGAGACAGAGAGAAAGAGAGAGAGAGAGAGAGAGAGAGTAAGTGAGCATGGCTCAGGGGAAGGGGCAAGGGAGAGGGAGAGAAAGTCTTAAGCAGACTCCTTGCTGAGTATGGAGCCAGGCTTGGGGCTTGATCTCACCACCCTGAGATCAGGACCTGAGCCAAAACCAAGAGTCAGATGCTTAACCGACCGCGCCACCCAGGCACCCCCAGCCCTCTCTCTTCATGGGATGCTTTTCCCCCAAGTGTCCCCATGGCCTGCTTGCTCAGTGTCTTCAGACCTTTACTCACGTGTCACCTTTTCAACAGAGCCTTTGTTGACCACCTCATATGATATTACGCCACCACACCACCACCCACAAGACCCTCCAAGTCTCTTTCCGGCCTCCAACGCACTTAGGATGGAACCTACCAGATCTGTTGTTTGCTTTGTTTACTATCCTCTCCTCCCCCTGCCCCCCCGATCAGAATGTAAGTTTCATGAAGGCAGGGATGTTTGCTTCTACTGCATTGTTTCCAGTTCCCAGTGCTGTGATGGAAATGACCTTCCATTTCAATTTCCTCTCTATTGCAGCCAACACTATTTCTGCTATTCCACAGAATACACATTTGAGAAATATTTATATATTTATTAAATAAATGAATCTAGGTGGACATTCCGATTGTTGGCTTCAAAATTTCTAAACACCAAAAGCTAAAAAGATCTTTGTGCAACCAAAGCAGGGGCTCTGGAGCCAGATCACTTCGATTCAAACCTGGGCTCCGTCTCTTACCAGCACCATGACACACAGCACCATGACCTTGAAGGATAGGAGACCTAATCTGTATTCTGAAGAGGCTGAGAGGAAATGGGAAGGCATCCTTGGAGAAATGGCATGTCTATTGAGACTTGAAGGTTGAGTATAAAATAGCCAACATAGGGCAGGGCAGGGGTGAGGTTGGAAAGGAAGGAGTTAACAGAAGTCATGGAATCAAAACCCCGGTCCCAGGCTCTTTACATCACAGCACTATGGCCATGGGATTGAATGTGGACTTCTTCACTAACTTGGCACTTCCTCAAAGCAAGAGAGCAAGGCCTCTTTCATGAAACACTCTGTATTATAGAAATGCCTGGCAAGTGCCTCCAAGAGGTACCCAGGAGGAAAGGCAGTACCTGTTCCTTCAACATTCACTAAGGGGCAACTCATAGGGCGTGGCTCTGCCAATGAGAGGGTGTTCAAAGTTCAGGGATGCACCCCTCATATCCACCCCAGGGGGAGGTGACAACTGGAAATGAGCTGTGCTGACAGGGGCAGGGGGTGTCACCATAGCACCCATCCCTATGGTGCCTTCCCCTCTTTCAGCAGGTGAGGAGTCTCTTGGGAAGCCTGCCAGAAGAAGGGGAAATGCTCTTTGTTCTCCATAAACCTAGGAGAGCAGTATCCAGACCTCCGAGATGACCTTTCGCTATTATCCTCTCAGCATTCACAGAAATAGCTGTGCATGGAACCGAAGCACCGCCATTATAAAACACTTGGTTAAAATATGGATTAATCCCTGGGAGGGGGTTATGCAAGATTCAGATATATGGTCTGTGATATGGATAGGATATATTTTTTTATTGCAATAATAAGTTTCTCAACTCCTAATGGAGCCTGTATTAACTGAAGATGACAGGGAGCAAGGAACGGAAAGGCAACCATTTGTTAAGCTTGCAGAGCAGCGGTTTCAGGGGTTGTAAAAGATAAAACATTTCGGAGTCATTAAAATCACCCTAAATTGTCTATCTGAACTCAAAGCAACAAACCTAACTCAGTCCCGAGTCTATCACCAGGCATCATTCTCTTTATAGCGTTTTGACTCCCCTAGACCTGGCAGACGGTTCAATCTTCCACTCCCAGGAACACCCGGGCTTTGAAAAGACCCATCTCACGCCTTCCTGGAGGAGGTGGACTCTGTGTGCTCAAGAAGGGGAAGGAGGTAGCTATCTGGTCATACGCAGCCCTTGGTATAAAGGTTCTCTTTCAAAAGAAGAGGAAGGGGTCAACCAAGGAGTACTCTGTCTGGCTTTAGAGAAGGGATCATCTGGGGAATCTTCAGGCCTTTCTGGAGTTGGGGGTTAGCACGTCAAAAAGGTTTTTAAACCCTTGATTGGGACTCTGGTTATCTCTATGGGTAACAAGGGGCCTAACAGGGATTTGAGAAGAACTATGATCAGACTCCTGAGTCAGTGGGTAGTTTTGATGATAAATCTTGCTACTATTTACTAAGAGCTTACTAAGACCAGATGCCATGTTGACAGATTAGCATAAACTAATCCATTCCATTCTTACACAATACCAGGAGGTAAATCATATAGATTCTCCTTTTTCTGGAAGAGAGACTTGGGCTAGTTTCTCAGCGTCTTGAAGGCTCAAAATCAGATGGCTAACAGGGCAGCTGGATTGGGGCTCAAACCCCAACAAACTAATCTACATTAATGCATTACCCAGATCATGCTTCTGTTCCCAAGAAATAGTGTATTTACTCTGATGGAATATAGGAAATTCTCAACCCTTTGGCTCCATTCAGTTGATAGAAGCCAACATGTTTAATGGAGGGGAGACCACTGGCTATCCTTGTTATCAGGTGATGTCAATAGCAGAAGAGATCCAGCAGTGACTCTGGACTGGACCCTTGCGCTTAGCAGGGAACCAGACCGAAAGGTAGATGTTCCAATTGCCAGGAGGAAGGAAGGGTAGGCTTTCTAATACCCCTTCTGCAAACTGCTCTGACCCACAGTCATTTTCCCTGTATTTTATCGCTTGTGGGGGAGAAAGTTACTGTGATCAGAAGGAGATGGGAGGGAGGGGAAGCAGCCAGAAGCATGAAATCCCAAGGGATGGCAGGAAGAAAGAGTGGTAGCACAGATGACAATGACAAAAACCTATTTTCAGAACCACCCTTCCTCTCGAAGTAGGAGTCATGAAGGGGGAAGGAGGCAACCAAAGAAAAGACAGTCCTCATGCTGAGATTCCTCTTTGAAAATGGCATTGTTGTCAAACTCGGAAAACAGTTTCTCACCCCGAATAAAAAACTGACATTTGTCTAATTAAAAAACTTAATGGAGATTTTGCAGACAGAGGAAGCGGCCAATGCATCTGCTGATAAAGTCTCCATATGGTCCAATCCAATGTGTGTCCTGTTGCAGAGACAGAGAAGGGCACTCTGGTGTTAAAGCTGCCCAGCCATTAAATTACCTCCATGGCCTTGCTGGCCACTGGTAGCCAAAGAAGGGGGAACTTAGCCAGATTTCTGTTTGTCTTACTCCTCTCCCCAAAAAAGGCATGATTTGACATGTGGACGAAGCCCCAGGAAGTGGTAAGGGTAGGGTGGTGGGGATGGGGGTGCGGGGAGACTATTATGAAGGAATTTCCTCTTCTGGTCCCCAGTGGACAGTGGAATAAACATTCCACTTTCATAAGGATAAACATATACTTTCATAAGGATAGCACATGGGACAACTCAGTAGAGACAGGGCAAGAATTCTGAGCCCCGACCATGACTATTGTTTTGGGGACATTCAGACCATTGGCAAGAATGAGGCTACATCTGGAGGCTCAGCAAAGTGAATCCAGCTTCTGGAAGATGAGTCTGGAGACCAACTCTCTTTTCAGAAAGACAAGGGAGAGTGAAAGCACAGGTAGTCAAAAGCATGGACACATCCCTTGGAGATGTGCTCACGGATCTGGTCCCCTGAGCAACTCACCCGGCCAGAGTACATCTAAGGACCTACAGGTGATGCCCACGTGTACCCTTAACTAGTGTTCCCTCCTCAGATGCTCCTGTCTTTTCAGCTTTCTGGATCATGCATGCTACCTTCTGAAGTATCTCTTCACCTCCCTCTACACAAACTCCCCTTTGCAGGTCACCCTTCTTCAGTGAGTTTGTTCAAAGATTTTCAGAGGCTCCAGTCAATTCCTGGTACCTGTCACACCAGGCATCGACCAAGAAGATCACACACACACACACACACACACACACACACACACACACACCTGTGCGTGCAACCCACCATGAGCTGTGAGATCAAAACAAATCATCTTATCCATTAGTTTGGAATAAGATCCTGACGAGCAGAGGAAGGAAGAAGAACTGTGCCTTCCTCCAGAAGGCCATGCTGTGTAGCTACGGGGCTCCTGCCCCTGACATTCATTACGTTTCCAGGGTTTTTGTTTTGAATCTGAGGCACCGCAAAGCAGCCTGCTATATCAACCTAATTACCAGCCTCTCTCTTCATTCCCGCTGGCTTGGCAGGTGAGGCATAGCCAAGACGGATTTGATGTGATAATGGAAAGTAGGGATGAACTTCATCCATTTCTATAATTACCAATGTCAGTTTATCATGATGACCCACAAGAGGGTGCTGAGTGGTGACGTCTGGGGTGCACCCGTCAGCACAGGCCAGAGAGGCCATGCCCTTGGGAGCCACTGGCTCTCTTGATGAGATTTACAGCCGAGTGAGTATGGTTCATCGCAGTAGCTGGGAGGCAGGTGAAATTTGGAACTTACCCCTGGTCTTACCTACCCAATGGGATTAAAATACTGTAGTTCTTGAACACCTGTCTCAGGGGCCAGGAAGTCTGGGCTCATGTCTGCCATCATCCTATAATATCCCTTCTCCATGAGATACTTGGGATCAACGGTGACCGCAGGTGATACCAGATTTTCCAAATACGGTTGGGGGATGCCACTGACTCCCCCAAATCTACTCGACTTCTCCTCCATCAAATAGCAGCACTACTGCTTAGGGAAGCCCAGCTCCCTGAATGAGCCTGATTGGTTTAAGAGCTCTCCAATCCCCCTTCTCAGTAATCAGTTCAGAACTGGGGCCAGTGACCCTATTTAGATCAAGGAGATGCAAGAGGGGGACTGCTTGCTGAAGGGTGTTTGCAGAATGATGGGTGTAACTTAGCCGCGTACTGTTGTTCCTGGTCACTATCCTGTGACCAGGAAGGAGGCCAGCATGAGGGAAGGATGGATAAGACAAAGACAGAAGAATGGACCCAGTACCTTCATTCAACAGTGCCTAGCTCTGGATTTCTGGTTTGTTAGTCAACAAAATTTCCAATGGCTGGAGCCAATGGGAGCTAGTTTCCATTATTTGAAGCCCAAACACTGCTTTCCTCCTCCCAAGAAAATACCTCTTCCCAAGTCGGCCTGGGAAGAGACTGTCCCATATGAGCACTACAAGTGCTCATATCAGGGCAGGGTGCACATGGATTGTGAGAATTGCCAAGTGGAGGCAGGGGTTTCTCTCTGCGATTGATACCTTTGCACATGTTTCAGAGGGAGTTCTTGACCAGGAAGAACCTGAATCCATGCTCATGGCGAACAGGTCACCGGTCTCCAGCTCAAGCACACCGAGAATCAGCAGGATTAGGATAGACCAGATCTTGTTCCCAACACCATTGCCCTAGGACACGCAGTGTTCCCTCTAGGCAAATCGCAAGAACACGGGCTAGGACAACGTTCAAGAACGGATGAGCCTCGGAAAGTAGTGGGGTTAACAACAGGGGCCAAGGCCTGAGCAGCTGCAGGTCCCTACAGGTCACAAGCCGGCGGGCCTCCATGAGAGGAAGTGCGTTGCAGAAGCCCCGGGACCGTAGACCACCACTCATTTTCTTCTGCCTGCTGAAGGCAAAGATGCTGAGACTTTTGCTTTCATGTTTGAATGGAAATATCTTAGTGTACAAATTATCACTTTACAATTAATTATGCAGAGCAGGCAATACACATGAGACCTCAATATTATGACAGCTTGGAAATTTACTGTTTTCGAACTTAACATGCAACAAGTCTTGCCAAATGTATGTTGAAAAGTAGCACAAAATTAGACAATTAACATTTCAACGTTGTAGATTCACAGCACATCTACGGGTCAGTGTAACCATCACAATCAACTCGGCACAGGATAACTTGACACCCCCCTAAGACTCTAACCTTAAAAACTACCGTTCCTTAATTAGGCCTTTCTTTCCCCTTCTGCCCTTGGGGAGAAGGGATTGCTATGAAAAAGATAAGATTACATCACATTGGAGTTCACCAGGCATCTCAAATGGTTTGAGTTTGATATAAAAAAAAAATAACAGATTTCATTGCTGGAATCTTCCCTTCAGAACCTGTAAGCGCCATGTGGATATCAAGGGGGATTTCATCAGTATGTTTCTGATTCCTTTACCATTAAATCATTAAAAGATTTTTGAGGGTTTTGAAGTCCAAAAACTCTCCTGAGCTACTCTTCTCCCCCAAGCATATTTTTCATTTCTTTTCAGAAAATTTAGGAAATTGGATTTTAGCTCTGGATTTAAAAGGTGGGGGGCGGGGGAAGCTGCTTGTCCACGATACTGGCCAAGGATTAAAACCCCAATTCTAAAAGTTTGTTTCGGGGTCTGTCCATCTGAGGAACAGCTGTCTATTCTCATTGGGTCCATATCTCAGATGTTAGAGATCTGGCCACTTATGATTCTGAAAAAGAGTTCAGGAATTATCAAGACACTTGGCTCTAATGGTTTTGTGCAAGACGAGCCAGAACAGTAGACTTGCAGGGAGAGGGCAGAAAGGTAGTATCTGGATGAGATAAGTAAACTGGATGAGACCTAGAGCACCAGCCATCCAAGTCTCCTCTGTCATCAAAGCAAGGCCCCGCTTGACAAGCATCATATCTCTCCCCCTGTGTTCTGTCCTGGTGGCCAGTACAGCTTTATTCACATTGTAGTCAACTCGGTCCTTGTTATGCCTGACATAACCTGACCTTGCTCTTCTCAGGTGAGAGCATGTCACATTTACTCATTCCCTTGAGAGCTCTGAACCTAATCTTGAAATGGGTCCTCTAGTGGTTTGCAAATATCAGAGCGTTTCACAAAGGATCCATCCTGAAGCGCAGGCCCCATGACAGCAAAAACCCCATCCGTCCTCTTCCTGTAGCATCCCTCCCGCCCAGATCAGTGTGTGGCACAGAGAGATGATGAAGGATATTTTGTTAAATGAACGAACGAACAAAGTCTAATCATATGTAAGATATATTCAACCTTTCACCGCACGTCCACACCTACTGATGTGCTGTATTTGGCTGGTAGTCTGAGTGGGTAACAAAGGCAAAGTCATCCTTAGTCCATTTATAAAGGAGTTGAAGGCCGGCTACTGTGTACATAACTGAAGATCCCACGGCTGGTCACTGGGAAAACAGGTCACCTGATTCTCAACATGTGCGACTTTCTTCATGGAAGTCAGTGTTTCTGAAGGTTTGGCAAGACTTAGAACCACCTGGAAGATTTATGAGAACCCAGACTGCTGAACCCCACCCACTGTGTCAGTTCACAGGTCTTGAGGGAGGCACAAGAATCTGAATTTCTAGTAAGTTCCTAGGTGATGTCGATCCCATGGGTCTTGGGAGCATGCTAGAGAATGACTCATTAAGCTCATACCCTCTCAAGGGTAGGAAAAGGCCCATGAGAGAGACACACGGTTCTGAACCTTCTCTGGGACTATGACTAAGTTATGATGCTCAACTGATCAGTGTGAAAAGCCAGGCTATGCAATTTAATTGAGGAAGGCTTTTTTCCTCTTCGTGAAAAAGTAAGATAAACAAACTTAACTACCCTTGATCATGGGATGAGGGATGCCGACTTAGAATGAATGTTAGCTAAAATTTGACTGAATATGAACATAGGTCTTGAATAGACATTCTGGAGCCAGAAAGGACATTAGTGACCCCCTGGTCCAACCTTCTCAGTTTTACACCTGTAGAAGGAAGATGAAGGTTTAGACAGATGACCTGACGTCCCAGGTTCTCTTTAAGCCTGATGCTTCCACCAAAGGCCATGATGGAAGGCAGGTGGGGCTTCTCCAGCAGCTGTTCCCCTGGAGACAATGGATCACCACACAGATGTAAGTTTTGTGGGGATGAAGAATGATGAACTGGAAAAATCTAGCTCCCATTATGAGGTTTTTGGTGGCTGCCATGATTTCTGGTTCCAGTTCTTCTGTGCCGTCTCCTAGTTTCCTAAGCTTAGGGATGGACTTCAGAGTCAGGGTGAAGTTTCTGGAGAATGAGATGATACAGGGAGTGAGGTGTCTCTTCCTCCGTCCAACCGGGCTGTGCTTCTGGTCACCGCTAAACCCTCAATCTCATTTGGTGAGTGATCATGCGGGTCACGGGGATAGGGCAGACTGTGGATTTTGTGATATGTCCCCTCAAGCGAGGCTTCCAGAAGACTCCATGCTGATCTCTGGCACGTTTACTGCCGCCTGGGAAACTGGTTTTGTGCATTCTCAGAAATATGAGGTTAGCATACAGTGATATACGTGCCTCTCGGAGGAGACACAGAGACCCACGGTACAGTAGTTGAAGGACACACAACTTGAGTGAGATGGACGGCACAGAAGCAAAAGGAATGTTTGTCATTCATTTGCTCATAACGCCGCTCCCTTTCTTGTGTGTGCCCAGCTGAGCCTCAGAAGCATCACCGGATGCTGGGGACATTCAGTGAATTGCAAGCAAGCAAATAAACATGATTTAATAGTAGAAGAGAAGAATTTGCCACACCACAAAACTTCCCCCTTCATTTATTTTGACAATTTGGTGTCTAATATTTATGACAGTGCTTAGACTGTCCAAGTCGTTTTAGTGTAAGGAGTGAAGTCTTTGTAAACTGAGTTGCTTATTCTCTGACAAGATGATGAACTAGCTTATGGGTTGGAGGGCAAGCACCAGATTTTAGCTACTAGTTAAATGACTCTGTTTCTGCATGCATACCCTTCACCAGCATCATCAGTAACTCATGACATAAGGTACATTTACACAGAGAACTAAGATCATCCATTCCCCGCCACCTAGAAGTTTATAATCTAAGATTGGGATTGCAAGCACCTAGAAAGGGTACTTTATTCCTCATTCCTGTGCCCGTGGCAGACATTACTAATCAAGGCTAGAGTTCCTTATCAGCATCCTTTCCTACATTAATGTCAGGCAGCCACGACCAATTGATTGTAGCAAGCCTGTGCCAGGCCTTCCTGGTCTAGTTTCATTAGAGAGAGTGGGAATTAGAAGCGTAAGACGTTCCTACAACACTAGCCAGGGGAAAGAGTATACAGCTACAGACCAAAGGAAATAGAATTTTATAGCGTGCCCTAAGGTTTTCACACCTTCCCAACAGTAAATAAACATGGTGTAACTTGTAGAATCGAGGCATAGGAGCTCTGCGAGTTTCAATACATCTGATGCCTCAGTGTGGATGGTCCAGCGTAGTGGGTGGGACAGAACACTGTGGGGGGCGGGAGGGGGCGTTGTGGCCGTCATAAGTACCTTTGCTCCTGGGAAAGGAGAATTCCGGGCCCTTTGGTTAAACACTGATCACAGCCACGTATTCCCCTCACTTTCTGTAGTTCTGGTCGAGTAATTAAAATCACTTCTGTTAAACTACTATGGTTGGCTCAATAAGCCAAGGGCAAGTTTATGGATCTGGAGGCTGGAAGCTGCTTTAAACCTTGGCAGCTCCGGCCGTGGTGTGGAATAACAATTAGAATAATTGATACCCAGGTCCTTGATGTCGAGCCACCCCCCCCCCCCCCGCAAGGCCTCAACACAGCGGCAGGCCCGCTTCTCTGGCTTGAGTAGATAACAGAGCCGAGAGTGGGTGATTTGGTTGTTCAACCTATGGCGCCGAGGACAGGCCTCGGTTCAGCCAAGCCCGTTGCGCAGAAGCTCTTTGAACTCACACAGTCAGCTGCGGTCTGGAAGAGAAATGCTTTGCCCAATATGAGCTAAACAGGAGTACATGACTTTCGGATCAGATGCCGGGGAGTTGAAGAGTTCCATAGAGGGCAGGCAGGAGTGGTAACGCAGGGCATGTGTTGGGCTGGCTTAGCGGCAATGGGTTGGTAGCCAGACTCTTAAGTTCTCCTTCTTTCTGCCTTAACCAGTGATGGCATTACTACCCTCCCTGACTGCCATTTATTGAGCAATTACTACATGCCTGACATGATGCTAAGGGTGGTTATAAATCTCTTCTTTAATTTCATGATGATTATATCATTTAGCCTTTGTATCAATCCCACAAAGTACTCTTTCTCCCTGTTGTCTAGAGGGAAGCTCTGAAACACTGACTCCCTTTCCTAAGGTCAAACTGATGATAGATGGCTAGGTTAGGAATAGGACCCCCAAATTCCTGCTCTGAACAACCACATTTTATTGCCTTCACACAATCTGATATGATCTCCCACCCCAGACTCAATCCATAAGATGTCTTTTTTTATCTCCATAACATGGATGTCAGGATCCTGAGAGACCTACTGACTGGACAAAGATAAATGCACAGCATTAAAATCATGCTATGGAATCACTGCACTGTCAAACAAAAGGTGCAGTTAAATCTCCATAAATGCAGAGAGACTCACTTCACTGTGGAATTTCATCCATTTGCTCTCTGGATTTGGGATTCCCATGAAAGAAGTCAACAAGTGAGGAGATACTATTGGCATTCTTTTTTTTTTTTTTTTTCCTTCTTGTGGGCAGGGCCATGACCCTTTTTTTCTGGAAGGATAAATGGAGACATCTTACTTCATGTTCACAGCTTCCTAATTTCCTAATCTCACTTGGCTATTTCCCAAAATAAGTTGTTTCTTTTTTAAGATTTATTTATTTATTTTTAGAGAGTGCGAGAAAGAGCGCAGGGGGAGGGGCAGAGGGAGTCTGACACAGGGTCTGATCCCAGGACCCTGAGATCATGACCTGAGCCGAAGTCAAGATTTGGACACCTAACCAGCTAAACCGACTGAGCCACCCAGGTGCCCCTCCCAGAATAAGTTTTAAGACAGATGTGTTCTTGGTCACCACTCTGTGGCCTCTACTTTCTCCCTAACCTATAAAGCTCTGCACATTCACTTTCTTCCTTATCCAGCTCAGATCCTGTTGTCCATTACTTCAACCACTGCACTGACCACTCGTCCTTACATCTTACCTTCCTAGAAAACCCCAACCCCAGATCCCTTGATGATCTTCTCTGTGCCTAATTCTGGGAAGTTGAGAAGAGCTGGATGTAATGACGCCAATGCTCAGATTGGCCCCACTTTAATGGATGATCTACAAACCTCTACTGCACCCCTCAACCACAACACCATCTCCAACACCTCTGAGCTTCTATGATCAGATCTGCCATTCCCCACAAAGGCTCATACAAACCTTCTCCACTCTTCTCAAACTTTGGCTCATTCAAACCTTCTCCACTCTTCTCAAACTCTACTTTCCGGGGAAAGCAGATGTCAACAGGTAAGTGTTTTCTCAATGTCTTGTATCCAAACCCATCATCTTGATATTACCCATCCCAATCCTTCCCACCTTCCCTCCTGTTACATGAGAAATGTGTACCACTGTCCAGATAAGGCTAATCCCTCCATCCCTGCTGTGGATTCTCTTTCCCTCAACTCAAGTTCAAGGGAACTTGTCCTGTCAATTTTACCCCCTCTCCTTCTTCTCCATAGGATTAACATACATGAAATCTCTCCCATCTTCAAAACAGGGCAGCAGCAACAACTCCCCCTTCACTCTGGATTCCTGCAGCCACTTCCCATTGGCTCCTCTTTAGTTACTGCAGGATGTCTTGAAAGGGTTGTATACCTTTAAGGGACCGATTTCTCACTGCCACTCCTTCCTCAGCCCACAGTGTTCCAGTGTCCATGTCTACTCTGCCTCCTATATGTCTTTCTCTGTGGTTTAATGACCTCATTGCCCTGAATTCCAACGGCCACTGGTTGTCTCAATATCACTAGGGTCATTTCTCTCTCACTGAAACATTCTTGCCTGGGTTTCTAGGACAGCATCCTTTCCTGGCTTTCTTCTTACTTTTGTGGACATCTCTTCCCCATCTGCCTTGTGAACCCCCCCTTTTTTTTAACCCCATCCTTAAATGTTGGCATCCACTAAGAATTCTGCCAAGGCTCTTTCCATAATCCCAGAGAAGGTTCCTCTCTTGAGCTTCAGCCCCACAAGCCCAAATTTTTTCCCGGACATCTCTAACTAGAGGTCCCATCAGCAACTCCACCTCAACGTGTCCAAAATGAAACTCAGAGCTTTGCCCCCCCCAAACGCTCTCTTCCTCACATGATCTCAATCACCATGAGGGGCTATTCTGTTCACCCAGTGGTCAATGTCTTCTTCTTTTTCCTATGACCCATCACTGCTTTCTTTTATCATACTCATAAATATTGCTGTCTATTCCCAGCATCTATCATAGTGCCTTATAGACAGTCAGTAATCATTAAGTAGTTTTGTGGCTGGCGGGTTATTCATCTTCTGACTCTACCCTCTGCTCCTTCTCCACTTTCTAGCTCAGATCACCATATCTCTCACCTGGAAGAATCCATCCAACTGATTTCCTGCTTTAGCTTCCTCTTCTGGCTCAACCATTCTTCTCAAGGTAGAGAAGGACCTTTCAAATCACAAATTAAATCTTCTAACTCTCTTGCTTACATCCTTCAGGCAGCTTTCTCCCAGCACCCGACGTAGGACCCGATGCTTATCATGTGCTGCAAAAATATTTGTTCAGTGAAAAAAAATGATTGGGATCTAAAAGAAGAGGATTTTGAGAAACACAAGAAGCCCAGTGCCTATTAATGTTATGTCATTATTGTATTTGTTCATTTGCCATAAGGCAGAAATTTGGCTTCACACACCCCACTCACTGACTACTCTTCAGCTTCTGTTTGCTCTCTCCCAGAAACTGGCCCAGAGCAACATTTATTAAAAGGCAGGGTCATCTGGGGATTTGGAAGAAGGGTTAAAGAAAAAGAGAAGCTCTGCTTCATTAAAATCCTCATCTCTCCAAGCAAAGTGCCTGTCCTTATGCTTCCCCTCACTCCTGCTGTGGCTTGACTCTGGGCACTAACTGGACACCGGCTATGGACTCGTCCCTTTCCCACAGACACGCTCACCTCATTTCTCTGCCCCTCCTAGTGTGCTTCTCTGGATATTGGGAATGCAAGTTCTTATTAGTATGTTTCACTTCCCAAACACAAGGACATTCACTGTGGCTGTGGCTGTGTGTGTGTGTGTGTGTGTGTGTGTGTGTGTGTTTATGGTGGTACAGGAGACAGCAAAAGAAATAAAAGGAAATCCCTAGGGGGTGTGCTTTAGGGAAAAGAAAAAGGGGTGCACACAGTCTTGAAAGAGGTTGTTCTAGAAAGAGCTGTGCATTTTTCCAAGCTCCTTCCTTCCACAAGGAAAAGGGTGAGGGTTTATAGGATCATGGCAGCCCTTGCAAAGGTACCACTGCCATCTCCCCCCACCCCCCCCCCATTACAATCCACTGATAACTGGAAGGTTCTCCTGCCCTTTCCCCCGGCTGTCAGTGCTGTGGGATCTACTGCGCATGTGCACACATCCCGACAGGTGAATGGAGGCCACACACTCATGACGAGTCTGCCAAGCAGCAGCAAGCATCTGTTTTTCTCCAGCGTGTAAGTCAATGATGACAGCCTACGAGGGAAAAAATGGATGGAGTGGAGAGCAGAAAAATTCAGTGGCTGCCCCATGACACAGGCACAGAGTCACAGAGGCCACCTGAGGCATCACAGGGATTTATGGATTAAATGGAAGAGGCCATTGGGCTGGAATGAGCTCAGCACGAGGGCTGAGCTGGAGAGCAGATGTCAGTGCCTGGGAGTTTGCCCAGTCTGCCCTCTCCCCCCTGGCATTAAGTCTTCCTGCTGTCAGTGACCGCCAGTCCCCCAGCTTCATTCTCCACACAGCTCAGAATAGCCAACATCCCAGAGCCACCACCAGGGACTCGGCTAAGGTAAGAGCATTAAAATCATCTCAGCTCCATCTTCTTTCCCTCCCATCTCTGCCACTGCTCCCTGGCCAAGGCCCCATGAGTGCACGCACCTGTCTTCTCTTTCCCCCTTCTGCCATTGTTTCTCCAGCCCTTCCTCTCCTCACTGTATCTACAGCCATCAGATGACAGGGCTCTCTGCCAGCTGGAGGCTTACAGAAACCAGGCACACCTGGAGCTGGGGCATCCATTTTCAGAAGCGTAACCTGTCCTCAGTCGGGCAGTCGTAGTGCTGAGAGGCTCTGGCTCTCTTCCCCTGGCATCCAGCCCTGCACGACCCTCCCCTTCCCTCACATCCCCTGGCCTTGGACTCCTCAACCACACATCACCTCAGGCCCCCGCCCACCTCTCCAGGAGCCAAGAAGATCCTGGTTCACAGACAAAGGGCAGGTGCTTGGCGCAGCTGGCTTTGAAATCTGGACCACCACCTGCTCGCTGTGCCCCTTCAGCCAAGCAATTTAGTTTCCTCTTCTGGAAGATGGAGAGAAGAATGCCGAGCTCGAGGCTTTCGAGAATAAACGTTTACATGAAGCATTCCTAGCACACGCTCAGTATCATCAGCGAGCCTCCTAGGTTAATCTGAGGTTTTTTTCCGTCATAAGTGATCGTGCAGCTCCCCATGGAGTCACGACAGAGTCCTGAGGGCTCCCCTTCCAGGTCTGCCCCGGACAGCACCGTGGCTCTGAGGGGCAGTTGTTGGAAGACCCCTTTCCCCTGGCCCCCTGAGTAGCGTGTAGTGTCAGGGACAGCTCCCTGCTGAATTCCTATCTTTACGAGCCCTCTGTGCCCCCACAGAAGGCCCTGGACCAACGGCATCACGGCCCCAGTGCCCTGCTGCCCGACTCATGCCCGGGAGCATGCTGGAAGGCACCTGGCACCGACCCGAGAGGAACTGCGACGTGTCCGGGGAGGACGTCTTTCCCCACTCTGGTTGGGATGCTGTGCACAGCCGAGCAGCGTGGAAACCTCTAAGGTTTGGGTAGCTTCTGAATACTAATGAGGGCGGGGGTGGGGGGGGTGGATGAAAGGGAAAGGAGAAAGATGTCTCGGTCGGAAGTTTTTCTGATCGCTATGGATTTTCCCCCATTTTAGTGGATTGGAGAGAAGGTGTAGGAAAAAAGAAGGGAAAAGAAATCAAAAGCAGATTATTACCCTGAGCCGTGACAGCAGCTCTCGGGCGGCCCTATCTGCATGTTAAAGGCTGAGGAAAGATGCAGGCAAAATATTGACAACGGAGCCGAGATTATAGGTTACTTGGATCTTGAAAGATAGAATCAATTAAAGTGGAGCTTTCCACTCACAAGGTAGATTAGCTTCTGGAAAAAAAAAAAAAAAAAAAAAAAAAAAAAGCTGTTCCCCTACGCCCTGTGTCTAGAATGTGCCAGACAGAGGAGATGGGGTTGTACAAATTACTGCCAGGAACAGCACACATGCGTGTACACATGCGCGCGTACACTCTCTCTCTCTCTCTCTCTCTCTCTCTCTCTCTCTCTCACACACACACACACACACACACACACTGCATACCTGACCACCATGTGGTTTCTCAATAAATACTGGCGGAATTTCTGACTGTGTGTGTACACACAGATATACTGACGGGTACTACTACCCAAGGGCACACACTATTCTCTATCTTTTCCTACTCAGCAATGCTAGGCGTGAGATCTGTTGGACTTCTGTGAGATTCCACCAGGCTTACGTTTTTCTTTCTGCCTTTGTCGTTAAAATAATGCATTATTTTAATAAATGAAAAATGAAAGTTCTCCTTTGACCACTCTCCCTTTGGACTGCTTTACAGAAAACTGTCAACAAGCCTTTTACTACATTTAATTAATAACAGAGTAGAAAAGAAACCAGAATTTCAAGGGCTTTTCCCTCACTGCTCCCAAACCTGCCAGCCCCTTGAACCTGCAGCAAGAGTCATAGAAGAGTCAGGGACGGGACTGGTTTTGTCACTCATCTGGAGCGCTCCTGTGTTCTCAAAATCTCCGAGTATCCATTCTTAGAACCTGTGACCTCAGAGAGAGCCTGTCTTCCAGAGGAGGCCACCTGAGCCATATTTCCCGACCTTCTGTCTCTCATTTCATTTAGGTCTTGCCACCTTTGGGATCCACAGTCTTAAGTAGGTTATGATGAAATCTCACGGCTTTCCCATTACGAGCGGAGAATTGAGCTGAGAAAAAGAGTAAGACGTGAATCAAGCATAACAAGGGCAAAGTGTTCCCATTTGGGGTGAAGTTTCAGAGGCGGCACTTCTGAAGGGGGTTGCGACCTAACGCGGGAGCCAGAAACGTGCCCACACACAATGTGCTGTGGGAAGTGCTTCAGCCTGGTATTTTGCAGGAGTCCAGAGAAGGGGGGCTCAGTCTTCATGGGAGCTTCATGGGCTTTCGAGGATAAGTCGGAGCTCGCGAGGCAGAGAGGAGATGGGATGGATTCCATCAGAGGGAAGATGCAGAGCAAGGACTCAGACATACGCACGCGCACAGGGCATTTAGGAAGAGCAGGTGTGTGACTGGACGGTGGAGTGGGGAAGAGTGGCTGGAAATGAGAGAGGGGAAGTTGATGGCTGGAGGCCAGATTTCCCTGGGCCTGGAAACGCTTCCTACTTCATCTTTAGCTGTTGCAGGCCCACAGGCAGGGAATGCTCCCACTCAGGTGCGGGTTCCGCAAGAACTCTGAAATCAGTGCAGAGAGTGGCTCAGAAAGGGGAGGCCCCCCCAGACTGGCCCTGTGTCTGGGAGAGCGGCTCCAAATGGACTGGAGAGGGCAGGGACTGGAGCTCAGGCCTGATGGGGGCAGCAGGAGGACAGGGACGGTTGCGGGCTACTTCAGAAGCATTATCCACGCACAGAGAGTGGGGTGGCGTCACAGCTAAGGCCACTGAGGAGAGGCAGAAGCTGAGTTTAGTTTTAAAACAAATGGTTTCGTAGTGTTGATGACCTACATGGCTGGTGGTACCTCACTGGTTCCTCTGAGCTTATGTTAGAAGTTAAGGCCAATGGGTGGCTCAGTCGGTTAAGCGTCTGCCTTCGGCTCACCTCATGATCCCAGGATCCTAGGATCGAGTCCCGCATTGGGCTCTTTGATCGGCAGGGAACCTGCTTCTCCTTCTCCCTCTGTCTGCTGCTCTCTCCTTGCTTGTGCTCTATTCTCTCTCTCTCTCTCTGTCAAATAAATAAGATCTTAAAAAAAAAATTAAGGCCAAACTACAGGCTCAAGAGTCATAAGAAAAGCTCTTGACTGGCAAAAAGAAAGGATGAATGAATAAAGGAAGGGAGGAATGAAGTCAGGAGCAAACAGAGAAGGGGGCGGGTGGTAGGTGTTGAGTCCACATGTGCTTTTAAGAACCCAGGCAGGGAACAGAAGTCAGAGTGGGGAGGAAGCAAGGGTGGTGAGGGAGAGGAGAAAAGGGGCACGGGAGAAAGTTCTCTTACAGGCAGAGGAGAAGAGTGTTTCAAGTAGGACAGAGTGTTCAGGCCCCAGGAAGAGGTCAGAAGAGACGATGCCACCACAGCCTAGCGCTGAGTCCTAGATTCTCCCCACAGGTCTAAAATGCACCTGAGGACCCGAATGCCACCCAGATGGGGAGTGAGGGGGAGAGCTGTGGGCATGCATGTGACAAGGATGTGTTTAGGAAAAGGCACACAGGGTCAGGGTGAGAGCAAGACCTTTTGTGCCTAAAATGCAGGAGGTCAAATCCACACACACCACCATCGGGAACGAGGCATTTCTGACTTGCCTCCAAAACAGCAAAACAGCAAAGCCAAACCGATCGGACAGAAAACAGTCACGTAAAACAACAACAACAGGAAGTCCAATAACACAGGACAAAACAACATAACGCCACCTCTTGGAGCAGGAACAGCACACGACCCAGTTTTGCAGCCCAGAGACCCAGAGCTCCATCCAGGAAGGAAGCTGCCAGAGTGAGTCAACCAGCCCCAGAAACCAAAAACCCTCGCTCACCCGGCGTCCCCGTGGGCACGAAAGTTCCTGGAGAATCTATTCACGGCTTCCAATTTCCCTTCGTCAGACTGCACATTTGCCTATGAGTGATTTCACACTCAACATAACCCAGCCCAAAAAAACGCACCCCCTGTGCTTTCTTTCTGGCACTGAACTTCAGCTCGGCTTTAAGTAACACCTCGCGGCAGAGCACAAAGAAGTGAAATGAGAACTCGTAATTGCATCAGAAGGCCGTGGGAGAGCCACCCACCTCCCACACCGACTCCAAACCACGCTCGAGGAAGGAGGAAGAAGGGGGGTGTAATTTCTTCATTTCTTACATTTTATGGAACACTTCACTTTGCTTTCAGCGTAATTATTGTTGTACTTTTTGCTGCTTCCCATTTGCTGTGTTTGAAAAAAAATAAAACCCTTCACTCCCCCCTGCACACTTTTCTTAATGCATTAAAATTAATAACTCGTAACACTGACCTAATTTGCTTTGAGTACTGTAACTCAGGGATTTTTTTTTTTTTTAAATTCTCCCAGATCCACAAAACCCTTGACATGTTACTGTGGTAACAGGAGCAACCTGGTAAGTTCATGAATGAACCCCATTGTGCTCTCCAAAACCTTCTTTTCCTCTAGTCTTTGTACTCTGGATTCCACCCTTGCCCGTTGAGCCCTGAGTCTGGTGCATTGGAATCAGGCCACTCCTGACTGTTTCCAAGTCCATGCCGGGTGCCCATGACCTTCCCGTTCTCCTCCAGAGTTTGGGGCAAGCCTCTCCTTACCTTCCTGAGCTCTCTAGGACCCCGCGGCAGAGGTTTCCCCTTCCTCCCTCAAAGTTTCTCTAAGCAGAAAACCTGTTTCTGTTACACAGCCGGTTGCTTGGTTGAAGCCTTCTATTCTTCCCTGCCATGACTGTATGGAACCCTCGCCAAGGATCCCACTGAGGACAAGGGATGGGTCCCTGGATTCTCTTCATTCCCAGGTCACCACTCAGTCCAGGCCAGTCTCCTCCTTCATACCAGGCTCCTGTCTTCCCTCCTCCCCCGCCACCCATGGACACCTAATGCAGTTAGAGGGTCTTATGACACTGCTCTCTGCTCATGTAATCACTCCCTGGTAACAAACCCATATGGCCCTCCATACTCTCAGGACTGCGTCCTAAATTCTTCACATGGCCTCTTACCAAGCTCTTCGTGGGCTACAGACTGACCACCAACCTCCTGACCGGTCACTCTCTACTCCATGCTCTTTTCCAGCCACACTCACGCAGCTTGAAATTGCCAGGGTTGCCAGTCATTTTTCTCCAGGCTTCTGTATACACAGAAACTGTTTATACAGTTTCCCCGTCCATCTCCCACTCCCACACATGACAAGGGTTAATGTCACCCTTCAGAAAGCTTCGGGGGAACTGAATGCCCTCCCTTTGAACTCCCACAACCCTCTGTGACTATCCTGACACAGAACTTAAGCAGATCCTTGCTGTTTGTCTATTTACATCCATTGTCTGCCTCCCCATCTCGTCAATAGGCTTCTTGGGAGAAAGGCCTCTGTCCTGGGTGCTGCTCTATGCCTGGCCCCTACCTACTGGGGTGACTGGCACACAGTGTGTTCTGAAATCAAGCCTGAGTGAATGAATGGACAG
This sequence comes from Mustela erminea, assembly GCF_009829155.1. NCBI lineage: Eukaryota > Metazoa > Chordata > Mammalia > Carnivora > Mustelidae > Mustela > Mustela erminea. The sequence continues at coordinate 22,118,208 of NC_045622.1, forward strand.
AATGGAATCTCTTAGCCACCTTTCCTCCCTCCCTCTCTCTCTCACTCCCTCCGTCCTTGCTCCTTCCCTTGTCAATCACTCTGCAGCATTCCCCATGCTCATGTGAACAAGAAGGGAATTCCAAAGAAGAACCTCCTGCATGGCATTTTTGGGATCCAGGCTGGGGACAACCTTCTAAAACGTTTCTTTAAGGGGGCGCCTGGGTGGCTCAGTGGGTTAAAGCCTCTGCTTTCGGCTCAGGTCATGATCCCAGGGTCCTGGGATCGAGCCCCGCATTGGGCTCTCTGCTCAGCAGGGAGCCTGCTTTCCTTCCTCTATCTCTGCCTGCAACTCTGCTTACCTGTGATCTCTGTCTGTCAAATAAATTTAAAAAAAACAAAAACAAAAACAAAAAAAAGTTTCTTTAGAAAACTCCCCTGAAAAGACACCCTAGGACCCTAGAATGGCTATCCTGGAGAATGAACCTGCTTTGTGTCCAAATCCGTCTTCCAGCAGCAAGGCTAAGGGTGACGATCATGAGTAGTACCAGTTGTGTCAATAACTTGAGTGTGGAATGGAAACAGCCATGTACGTGTATTCATTCTTCCTCCTGACATCTTAGAAAAGACTGTCCCTGGTTTCCAGATGGGAGCAATGAAGGAGGAAAGGCGGAGTGAGCCCCTCACAGCAAGGGGGAAAGACCATGAGGAAAGATGCACAGGGGTGAGGCGTGCCACCCCCTGGAGAGAGCCGGGAAAGCAAGTTTGCTCTCACCTGCATGGGTGTGGACATGGCACACTTGTCCCAAGGAGAGAAGAAGGATTTTATCCACAGCTAGCTGGAGAAGGAAATCCATCATCACCCTCAGCAGACAGCAAGAAAAGAAGAAAAGGAATAAGAATGTGTCAAGGAGGCTGGGTATTGATTTTAAAATCCGGGCTGACAAGAAAATGATTGGAGTCCATTTCCATTTTGCGGCTGAAGCGTGGTGCTTTCTTTGCCTCTGTCTGACCTCTCAGAGCAGAGTTCATCAAGAATCTCCCTGGCTGACACTCTAATTCTGATTTTCAAATAGCCTCGCCCTGGTTTGTCTAGAGTAAGCAAGGACATGAGTGGGAGCGGTGTCCTGGGTCTCATCTGGGAAGCAGTCAAGCGGGCCTGTTTGGGGGGCCCTATTTCAAGGCTGATTTAGAATAATACATTTTAAAAGCCCTGCTTAGCCTCACACAGATATGGCCGTGACCGTCACCACTCATATCCTGATGGAGGTTTCCGGCCCACACTGAAGGGCGAGGCTCAATGCATACGACCCAACAAGCGGCAGGTCTTGCCTTGGGCAGTCCCAGCTCTGGCCTGCTCCCCGCAGGTTCTCCCTGCCAGGAACTGTGCATCTGCTGCGAGTCTCTTCTCTTTGCATGACCAGAATTCTAAGTAAGGGCAACAGGCCTATGTATTTAATTTACTTGTAAGTGAACAGCTTCTGTGTGTTAGAAAAAAATTAACTCAACCTATGAATTTGTAATTGCCTGAGATTTCACCTCCTGGTCATGCTTCTCTTCCTATGGAGTTATTAAAACCCACACAATATGGTCTAATAATTTATTAATAGTCAACATAAATAGATAACAGCTCACATAGCAGTAATAGCCATTGCATTTTAAATAATGAGGCATTATTTAAAAGGAACTTCGCTGGAGAGGAGGAAGCATGGCTGTTCAAGGTTGGAATTACTGTTGTGGTGGCAGATAGACTCAAGGCCTTCTCCACAGTTCGTTGGCCAGTTCTGTGTCACTATTTCTCCATCTCCATTCGGAAGAGTTGAGGTGCCAGCCAGTCCTTGCTTAGCAGAAAAAGACATCCAGATTAATGGGAGAGGAACCAACCATTTCTTCATGGAACAAGTGGAAAAAAAAATATTGGAGTTGTTCCATTTCACTAGGAGGGCCTCAAAAATAATATGTCTCCTGTTTCTCCATCGAAGTCCCTACCATCAAACCCAGGCATGGCTTTTGAATGGTGGTTCCTTCATGCTAGCACCTTGGGAAATGAATAGGGAGCCTAAAGTCACTAAAGCCTAAGGAGAAACTTCCCATCCCTTCTGCCACCGACCTCCAATTTGCAGGCCCTGCCTCCCACCCCAGTCCTCATCTGGTCTCCCCTGGAAACCTCTTCTGCACTCTTTGTGAATGTTTTATGACATTCCAATCAAATAACAGACACTTGGCAACCAAGAAGAAGGAAGGAAAACCGTTTGCATTTGTAGCAGATCCTAGAGGTGAGAAATCCTAAGCAATCTACAAAAAAATTGGTAGGATAAATGATTTCAATGAGCTCACAGGATATAAGATCAAGATACAGATATTAATTTTCTTTTTAAATGCTGGCAATAATCCAAACACAAAAATTAAGACATTCAACATCTTCAACAGCATCAAAAACAGGAAAGCACTGAGGAATGACATCTAACAAAAGAATGAAAAATTCATACACTGCCAATTAAAAAAATCACTGAGAGAAATTAAAGAAGTTCTTGGTAAGTGGAGACTTTTCATGTTTGTAGATAGGATGACTCAATAATATTAAATGGCAATTGTTCCCAAATCATGATATCATTAGAAATATATTCCTACCAAAATCTCAACAGAGTTTTGTTTTTTTTTTTTTTTCAGAAATGTGGCATCCCAATCCCAAGATTTACATAGAAATGCAAGAAACCCCTAAGAAAACAATTTTGAAAAAGAACAAAGTTGAAATACTATGGAATTTACATCTCCCAATTCTGAAACATGTTACATTAACCCACACAGTCTGGTTCTGACATAAGGACAGACATTTAAATTGATGGAACAGAATTGAGAGTCCAGAAGTAAACCCTTATGTTTATGGCTAATTGACATTTTGAAAAGATTCAAAGCAATTCAATGGGAGAAGAATAGTTTTTTCAACAAATGGTGCTAGAACAGTTGGATAGTCACATGCAAAAGTGTGAATTTACACTCCTGCCTCACACCACACAAACTGACCCAAAATTGATAGAGAACTAAGTGTTACAGCTAAAACTACAAAACTTTTAAACGGAAACAGTAGAAAACCAGTGTGACCTCGGGTGAGGCAGAGTGTCTTGATAAACAACAAAAGCAGGATCCATGAAGGAATACATGAAGAATTTGGATCTCATTAAAATTAAAAACATCCACACTTCAAAAGACGAAAATGAAAAGATAAGCCACACAGTGGAAGAACATTTTGAATCAAATACTTGATAAATAACTTGTATCCAGAACACAGAAATAACTCCTTTAAAATAACAAGAAAACAAACTACCCAATTTAAAAGGCAAAAAGAGAATGAGAAGACAAGTCACAGACTGAGAGAAAATATGTGAAAGACGTATCTGATAAAGGGCTGTTATCTAAAATATAAAAGAACTTTTGAGAATCAGCAATAAGAAAATGAACAACAAGGTTAACAAATGAGCAAAAGACCTGAAGAGACACCTCGCCTAAGAAGAAACACCCATGGTGAATACACATATGCTTCTTATCCTATGTCATTATGGAATTGTAAATTAAAGCAACAAAGAGATGCCACTACACACCTATTTGAATGGTCAAAATCCAGAACACTGACAACAGCAAGCGTTGGTGAGGATGTGGAGCCACAGGAACTCTCATTCATTGCTGGTAGGAATGCAAAATGGCACCAACAATTTGGAAGTTCATTTGGCAGTTTCTTATAAATTTCTTATAAAATTAACATATACTATGATCCAATAAGCATATTCATATTTACCTACTTAGGTAAATATTTAGGTTGAAAACTATGTCCACACCAAAACCCCTGCATAGATTTTTATTAAAGATTTTATTTATTTATTTGAGAGAGACAGAAATAATAACTAGGCAGAGAGGCAGGCAGAGAGAGAGGGAAGCAGATTTCCTGATGAGTAGGAAAGCCCGATGTGGGGCTCGATCCCTGGACTCTGAGATCATAATCTGAGCTGAAGGCAGAAGCTTAACCCACTGAGCCACCAAGGTGCCCAGATTTTTATTTATAGTAGCAGGTTTCTTCATAGCTGGCAATACTTAGAAGCAATCAAGATGTCCTTGAGTAGAAATGGGTAAGTGGATAAATCAATGTACATCCATAAATGGAATATTATTTAGGGCTGAAAAGAAATGAGCTGATGAAAGCCATGAAAAGATACAGAGGAAAGTTAAATGCATATTGCTAAGTGAAAGGAGCCAATCTGAAAGGCTTTATACTTTATGAATAACTACATGATATTCTGGAAAAGGCGAACTATGGAGACGGTAAAAAGATCAATAGGTGCCAGGGGTCAGAGGGAAAGGAGAGATGAATAGGTAGAGCACAGACGGTTTTTAGGGCAGTGAAACTATTCTGTACAATGCCTTAGCGATGGACACATGTCATTATACATTTGTCAAAGCCCCATAAATAGAGTGGACAACACCAAGAATGAACCCTATAATGTAAGTTATAGACTTTGGGTAATGGTGTGTCCAGGCAGGTTCATTGATGGTAACAAATGTAGCAATGTGCTAAAATGTGGAAAACAGCTTGATGGTTTCTTAAAATGTTACAAATAAAGTTATCATATGAGGCACAGCAACTCATCTCCTAGAGATCTACCCAAGGGAAATAAAAATGCATGTCCACAAAAAGACGTATATGTGAATGTTTACAGCGGCATATTCATAATAGCCAAGGGTGGAAGGAACTGACATGTTCGTCGACGACTCTTTATCCCTACAATGAAATATTATTTGGCAACACAAATGGACAAACTAATGACACATGCTACAACATGACCCTCAACAACACGCTCAGTAAAAGAAGCCAGACACAGAAGAGTACATGTTGTATAACTGTGTCAACGTGAAATGTTCAGAAAAGACAAATCCTGAGATGGAATATAGCTCAGTAATTATCTGAAGCAGGGTGAGGGTGGGTGGGGTTGTGGGGATTTGGCTGCAAATTGGCAGGGGTCTTCTTTCGGAGGGAGACTGAATTATTCTAAACCTAGATTGTAGTCACGGTTGCACAGCTGTGTAAATTTACTAAAAATCATTCAATTGTGCACTTAGTGAATTTTATGGTATGTAAATCATGCCTCCATAAAGCTGTTAAAAATAGCAGATGCTTATTAAGGATGTCAGGAGGGTATGTGAATGGGAGGGCACACATTAAGGAGACTACCTATGATTAATTTAACATCACCCCATTACTGGCAAACGAGCCTTTCAGGAATACCTCCTGCTGGTACTAGAAATTCGCTGTATTTATCTAGGACGTAGCCTCCTACTTCTATCAAGCAGAGACAATTGAAGTCACCAAGCCCAATTCAAATATCATCTCACCGGCAGAGTGAGGCAGGATAACCCCCAGCTTGGTCAGAAAGAGGATATGACCTATGGGCTAGTACTAAAACAACCATTGCCTTCGGAATGCCTTCCATTTATCTCTGTGGGGGTTAAAAGGCCTGAACAATACAGTTATCACTTACCAGTAGACTGGCCTCTCCTTTGTACAAGAGCCAGAGGAAGGATAATAACTTACTTTTGTGAAGCTCTTACAAAACGCTTTAACATACACTGGCCCATCTGTTCTCATGGCCCCATCAGCAGATGTGAGGCAAACACCGCTGGCTGACTGGCCTGACCCTCATCCAGCTGCAGTCACTGAGATGTGGGCATCGGTTTGCTGGCTGGGCTCTGGGGAAAGCTTCGGCTTTCCGGACCCAAAGAGGCAGATCTGCTGTCCCCTCCTCTTCCGCTTTCTCTGTGCCTAGAACAAGTGATGGTGCCTTTAAGGGACAGCAGACATATTGGAAGCACAAGAGGAGAAGCCTGTACAAAAGGCCCAGAGGGCCCCAGAGAGCCCCCAGGATTGCTTGTCCTGACACGGTTAACTGCCAGACCAATTCTCACAGCATCTCCCTGGAAGACATATTAAGCGAGATGAATTAAGCTTGCTGCTTTAAATCACGGTGCTTGGGTTGTGTTTGTTGTTGCCAAGCCTCTCCCTACCTGGTAAGGTAGAAATCATGATATGTGTTTCACAGATGCCAAAACTAAGGCTTTGACAACCTCTGCGACTCATCCAAGGTCAAATGGCCAACCACTGGAAAAATAGCAACTCGCACCCAGTTTTCTGAATCTAGTAATACAGCAACAACTGTGACCATGACAAAAGCCACCTATGGAGCACCGAGAAGGTCCAAGGCCTCTGACTTCATGAGGTACTTGCCTTTTCTCTAATTCTTGTAACTGTACAAACTAGGTAGTATTATACCCATTTTATGGATGGGCACACTGAGGTTACGAAAGGTCAAGTACATTGTTCAAGTGAAGTGTCAGTGCCAGGATTTTGAACTGGCATGTGTCTTGTCTGCTATGAGGGGGGGGTCTAGAGGAATAAAAGCACACTCCCTAGGATTAAGTGACCAGCCGATAAAAAGAATTACACGCCTGGATATGGGGCTGGATGATTCCTAGCTTGATTCAGGTTGGCGAGTAAAAGTCATCATGCTTGCATCGATGTGGCAAAGTTCATACTTTAAACTCTCACTTAAAGAAACTTTCTGGACCGGATTCTCTTTTCACTGTTTACAACCACTTTTGTACCTTAAAGTTCACCTCTTCCAGGAAGCCCACACTGGTGGCAGGCATCAGAGGGCAATGAAGGAGCTCTCCACAGGACAGGTCTGATTCTGCTTCCTTCTCCAAATTAAAACGCCGCTTTCTGGCAGCACAGGCCTGAGGACAGCGGTCTGGAGGCTGGAGTCAGAGCGAGGAGAAGGGAAGCTCCATGTCACCGTCAAGACCAGTCCCAGGGAAGGCTGCCCGGGCAGAGGCTTCCAAGAGAGAAGCAGTTCTTGGCCAGCATTCTAAGCCCGAGAACTATAGTCTGGCCACAGAGGTACCATGGGGGTCTGGGCATGGAGCTGGAATTGGGGCAGGCTGGCGAAAAGTAGTTCAGAGGATTTAATTGCTAACTGCTGGCTCCTTTCAGGAAGTAATGTCCCCCTTCTGAGATGGCTTCAAGACCATTCATCTCCATCAGGCCCAAGTGGGTTAGTCAGCCTTCAAGAGCTTAATTAGTTTTTCTTTCTGGGTTCCCTGCCTCCCCAACAATGATGGAATAATTGAGTCATTTAAACAAGGGGCATCCAGGATTGATGCCTTTTCAAGGGACCGTGGAATTCTGGGTCAGGGAGAAGTCAGGTCCTCAGGACAGTCCAGAAAGTGCTCTGAGACGGGGCCACCAAGAGGCTCCCCCACTGCCTTCCTCGGGCTCCAGGGCTAATGGCCTCTGCTGCCCACCCAGATAGCGGTCTTCTGGACCCAGATGCCTCTGACAGGCTCTGTCTTATGGGGTGACGCCGTGGATTGCTGAACTTGGAGAACCGCCCTGTGTTTGTGTGAGCCTACTCTCCCTCCCTCAGACACACTCGTGGAGGCCCAAACTTGGCTCTCTCCTCCCAGATGGTGTTATTTCCCTATATGGGATGGATCCAGCACTTCCACTTTACAAGAAACTAGGAGTACAGCAAATCTTAACTCCATGAAAACAATGAATGTTCCTGGCCAGGTTAGCATCCTGTATCCTTTAGAGGTACATCTTTTCCCCCAGGGTCACTCTGAGCCGGCCATAGGGTCCTATAAGTGTCTTGGGAAGATTGGAAAGGGAGCCCAGGGGAAAGAGTAATCTGATTATGCTCTGGGGAGCTTCTGCTCTTCAAACTTCCCACCTTTTCCTGGAGCACAGCACACCCCCCACCTTCCTGCCCCTTCAAGCTTGAAGCTATTCTCAGAGTCCGCCTCTAGAGGTAACAAAATGGACTCTTTTAGCTTGTTGAACAGACCAGCAAATGACCACTCCCCTAGGACAAGAAGCTGTTTGGACCACAGGCAGGTCAGAACGCCCTGGCACTTTCACAAAAACTTTCCCCCCCTCCAAAGATTATCAAACGTGGAACAAACCAGTGTTCTCCCGTCAAAAGCATCATAACTCATTTAACATGAAGGGTATTTTTTTTTTTAAATCCTTTTTACTAGATTAAAAAAAAACAATAGTTGTTTCTTTCCTTTTATTTCAGCAGGGTTCCAGATAATAAAAAGATTTATAATTAAGCCAGTAGATTTACTTTTGCTATGCTGCCCTAGATTATGAAAAAGTATAATTATATGCAATTAAAAAATGAACAGTATTTCTTACCCGAGTGAAGCTTTAAAAGTCATTATGAATCCATTAGCTCAGCAGACCTTACAAATGGCCTTCACTACTCCGGACTTCATTTAAATTTACAACGGAGAGAAGTAACTTTTTCCCCATTTTGATGGAGTGCGTGTGTGTGTGTGTGCATGCGTGCATGGGTGCGTGTGCCCATGCGTGTGCATCTTTGTTCTCCTCTGCTTGACCCAGAGGGGCCAGACATTCATTCCACATGCTAAGACCATGATCTTGATACTGAGTTTGCCACACTCTTCCCGTCACATGGCTCACAATGCTTCACACAGGGAATCCGGCAGCTGGAGAACCGAGGAATGGTCTCAGAATTCTTCTAACTTACCCTTGTCCCTACCTCCCTGCTTCCACAGGCAGTGACTTTATCCTTTCTGGCGACAGCATTAAATGAGGCCATGATCGTCACCAAGCTATTTGGACTGTGCTCTGGTTCCCTCCTCTCCCCCAGCCACATCAGCCTGAGTTGTCCCAGCGAATTCGCTCATGGCTGGGTGACTGCAGAATTGCTTTTTGCTACTTTGCCATTCTTAGTTGCCTCACTTATCCAGATAATGACCTCGCATGATGGGTGCTTTATCTGCTGACTACCAGGGATAACACATAGAGGAGAACGGATCTAGACAATTCAGACACTGTTCATGATCTCATTTCAACTGAGCCTCCGTGTTTGACAAGAAGCTGTAATTATTGAAAATTTCACCGGCATTAAGATAACAGATCTTACCCATAACTCCATTTTCTCTGGTTCCTTGACATCAGACTCACCCTCAGCGTCGTTGCTGGGGGGAGCTCGGAGGTAATATCGAAAAACGTAACAGAACAAAAGTCCCAAAAATCTTCCACCACCATTTTTTCATTTAACTGACCATCCTTGTTAGCTGATCTTTCCCCCTGTTGCTGCGCTTTTGCCCGATGACCTCAGAGCCTTCAGGGGTGGCTCTGATGCTGGTCGATAATCAGAATCACCTGGGAGGCAATTTAAAAAACAGAGATGAACAGCAACCTAGACTTACTGAATCAGAAGTTCTGGGAGTAGGGCTTAGGAATCTGCCTTTAAATTACTCTCCAGGTGGTTCTTACGCAGCCCCACATGGGAGACTAAACTGGCATTTACATCCATTCTGCTGGGCACACTCAGGTGGATAAGAAAGAAGGCCCATCTCTGGTCATTTCCCAGTTCCCTAGTCTTCATTCTCTCTGAGTGTGTTCAGATACAAGGCTGGATGAACAGGGATCCCAGGACAAGACCCAGACACGTCCGTCCCTCACAGCCCCAAGGCAGGGCAGCTCCCATCTAAGATGACGGGTGCCTGGGGAACATGGCGGGTATACCAGCTCTCCAACTCAGGCCAACCAGAACTGCTCAATGGGCGCAAGCTTTCCCCTGGGTTAGTTCCATCACGTTTCAGTTTCATCTCCACTCAAATCACCACCAGCCATCAACAAGTTACTTAAAAATCTTAAAAATAAAAATCCTTCAACACACCAAACCAAGGAGAACAAACGTGCTCAAACTTTTGTACAGAACAAAGCACAGAATTCAGAAGAGCAGCCATTAACACCTGCGTGGCCACTTCCCGGCAGCCTCGTCTTACAGAGATCCCTTGCGTGTTCTAGGCTGCTGTTTTTTCACCTGAGTAATGAGAAAGGTTGGGCCAGATGATGTCCGAAATTCCTCCCAGTTCAAGTATTCTGTGATAAAACACACTCCAAGGGAGTTCGGTTCACGCTTCCCCAGTGACAAATACGTTTGCATTCTACGTCACTAAGGAGCTTTATAACTCTGATCGAGCTATTATTAATCTCTTGGAGCCTCAGTTTACTGGTCATAAAAATGGAGTAACGGTACTATCAAGTACTGAGTGTAAGGATTAAATGATCCCTGCATCTAAAGCCCCGGAACATGGTAAGCCCTGAGTACGTGGTATCTCCATCATCATCACCACCATCGCCATCATCTTCGTTCTTATAACGAGATCTCCAATGTTCCGAAGAGCTCAGTCAACACCGGCCGCTGTGCCACTGCAACAAAGTGACCCCCAGGTTATAAAGGATCTGGACATAACCCTAACCACGGACTCAAACAAGGGCTGACCCCTTCCTGCAAAAGCCTCAGTCCCCTTCCCTCCCCTGCTCTCCCAGCTGCAGAGGGTCACTGAAGCACCACACAGTGGCAGCCAGACGGCGACAGGGACCTGCATTCATTCGGGGAGCCTTGTGGCATGTGCTAGAGGGTGTTTCGCATATTATTTTAATGAATGGGGTCCTTCAGTGGCATGCAGTCTCAGAGGTCCTCCCCGGCTCTCTCTGCGGGGTCACTCCAAGAGCCAAGACTCTCCCAGGGGGCTTTCCTTGAGTCCCAGGGATCGCAAGGAGGCGGCCTCCTCCTCCAGGCCTGCTGCTCTCAAGGCAACCTCATCTCCCTTCTCTCTCTCTCTCTCTGTGAGTATCTCAAAGCCAAGTTGTTTGCAAACTCCCCCCACACCAAATGGCTCTGTTCCATGGGCTTGGCTCATTAACACGCAGGCTGTAAAGTACGCTAGGAGCTCTGATCTGTCATATTAAGGAGGCTATATTGCTGTGCAGAGGAACATTAAAAGATTTTATTCTAAGATCTCCCCCTGACTCCTCACCCACAGCAGACAAAGTCTCTTGGGACAAGCCTCTGTTCCAAAGCTCTCATTCACACTGATTTCTGATAAATGTTCCCATCAGTGCCATAGGCCCTGGTACTGCTCTGCTGGGCCTTTCCCTTGGGGGTCTCGGGGACTGGCTTTTGAGACTGGCTCAAGGCTTTGGGCCTTGCGCAGCCACCGTGGTAAAACATGCATCTTCATCCTTCCTCTCCTCTTGCCTGCTCGCTGACAGTGAAAGCCCCGTCCCAGGGAGGGATGGAGGGAGATCCCATCTCTGCCACTGTACGCCTCACTCCTCGATCTAATCACAGCTTTTCTCTGCCCTTTTCGGTACAATCTGATATCATTATCGCCAACATCTTCAAAAGAAGGCCCCTTTAGAGATTGCATTGTACAAACAGAGTCACCCAGAAACGGCTGACTTTGTCTATGAGGAACGTAAGAGCCTGTTTACACCATACCGTGGTGCACGGGTACAGGACAAACCCAGGACGAGATTAAGTCAACAGAACAAAAGATAAATGAACAATAATGCATGAATATCGAATACATTTCTGGGCCTCAGTGCCATGTGGGTTGTAAGGGAGGGAAAAGGGCACGACTGCAGGGTCAGTGGGGCCAGAATGACAGATGTGAGGGGTCAAGGTCAGGCACTTCCTCGAAGCCAGGCATTAAAGACCCCCCTCCGCAAGTGGAAGGAAGGCTCCCCCCATGGCCCCCCATGTCCTCTAGTTTCATTAACACTCTGGTCTGTGGAAAACAAAGTCTGGGGACGGCTGCTCTTCAGGTTATCAGGGGAGGGTGATACACTCATTGATTCGGGCTGGGTAGGGACTTCTTAATTGTGTTGTTGTTAATTAAGGTATAGCTGACGTCCAATGTTGCGTTAGTTTCCCGCGTATGACGTAATGATTGGACGACCCTATCCATTACACCGCGTTCACCGCATGCATAGCTACCATGGGGTGGGGGGCAGCTGGTCAATTACCAGCCAGGAAGCTTTGTCCAGGGCTGACTGGGAACAGAGAGTCCTGCTCCAGGTTGGCAAGAGGAAGGTGAGAAGATGAAAGACCACATTCCCTCAGAGGGGATGGGGTCCTTTGCAGCTGAACCCTTCCAGAAGAAGTGGGACTCACCTTGGGCCTTCCCGGAGCTGGCTGAGCCAAGCTACGATGTGACTGAGGCTCACACTTGGAGACTTGAGTGGCGAAGCCCAAGTGGGGCACCTCGCACCCACACCCACCACCCTCCCCACCCCGGCCCCCTGCCGCCTGCAGCCACCGCTAACACCTGCATGCCTTGAGAGAGCCACGCCAGCCTCCCGTGGCTTCTCTCTGTCTAGACTGGGGCAGAGCTGGAGAGAGCTGAATCCCTTCCTGCATCACTCCTGGGGCTGCTAATTCGTGGTTGCATTAGCTCTCATTTGGTTAACAGCATGGGGGATTGTCAGATATTGGCTCTGACCAAATTTAATCTCCAGGCTGTGCTCTGCCCTCTTTCCACTTGCCTTTTACTCAAGACCCTAATGAAGACATTTCTCTGATTGGTTTACCCGAGTCCTATCTGGAATGAAACGCTCCAGCCCCACACCCTCCCGCCTCTCCGCTGTCCACTCCAATCAAGAACGGGGGCTCTCGTGACTCTCTCAGTTCTGAAACAAATTAAATCTCCCTGACAGACTCTATCTGCCTCGAGTTCTCCATTATGCTTCGCTTTGGGTTTGCTTTCACAATGACAAAACTGCTTTGACACGTTCGAAGATTCTCATGGCCCTGATCTATGCTGCCCCACCCCCATCTCACTGCTGCCCGGTATGGATAATGACAAGACCACCAGCATCCCTTCTCAGGTGACCCGGCGTCTGCAGCTCCTCAGCCACTATCGGTGACATTCAGCCTCGAGTGTGATGTAAGGGGCTGCTTTGGGGGCCGCAGAATATCTCCGCTCACTTCGTGGAGGGAACCCAGACCCATTTCAGCTCCTGCTTTCTTCACCCTCCTTCCAGCCAGCACATCTGGTCCTTTGGAAAGAAGTCGTTCTCCCCCAACTACCCCCAACCCCCCGCCAAGTGTCCACAAAGTCCCTGGAAGAATGTGGCCTGGGGCTGTTCATGATCTTTTGAGTCTGTCCTCCTGATTCAGCAGGTCTTCAGATATGTTCCATCAGGTCATGGGGAAGCACACCTCAGGTTTTCCCCTGGTGCCTTCAGAGGAAGCTGCTAACCTCTATACCCCTTAAAAGTCTCATTGTTTTGCACGACAGATAACCCCGCCTGTGCTGGGCTTCTACACTGTAGCCTTCCCATTTCCTTGAGGTAGCTGGAAAAGAGGGGGAGAAGTCCCATGCAGGCCACCAGCATGACTGGGACAACAATAAGCATGCCAGTGATGATAAATTCTTCATTTTCAAGCTTCTGTTAGTATTTGAGGAGTCACCTTACTGGAATTAATAATTTCAACAATACTGGTTATAGTCATCACTTGAAGTCTATTAAGGTCCCTTTTTAGTTCTAAAATTCTATTCATTCGTGGATCCGTGGATTCCTGGATCCATGGACTCATTCATCCATCAGATACATTTTGAGGACTTGTCATGTGTCAGGCCTTTCTCTAAGAGGTCCCTGGATTGAGGTCCCGAAGGAATGGGGATGGGGGTGTGGGAAGGACTACAGGAAACCAGGACAGAGGGGAAATGTGACCCAATGCTTCTTGGATGCAGGCCCTCACACACCCTGCCCCTTCGTGTTCTGGTGTCCCCCACAGCCACCAAATCTTCTCTTCCCAGGTCCCTGCTTCTAGGCAAATTCCCTTTGATCAACCCACCACACCAGCCAAAAAAAGTAGAGAATCACTGTCTAAAGAAGCACAATTACCATTTCCCTCCCCAAATGCATGGACTTGTGACGGGGTTCAGGACAGCCCCCCCCCCCCAGAATGTGCCACTTTGGCATGTGGATTATTTTGAGCTGAAGGCAACTAGACCCTGAGGGTTCAAGAGAAACTTGTGTCCCTCCTGTAAACACATAGAAGAATCTAAATTGGGGGTCTCTCCCAGAATAAGGTTTATTAACAGTTGTATTTTTGCTGAGTGACCCATTTATGTGTAGGGCAAATGTCTAATTATCAAACATCTGCTCTTCTTATGGCCCTGTGAAATACCTTCTTTTTCTCTGAAGTCCCAGACCCTTACTCCCTTCCCCTTAGTTTGGGATAATGTATGTACTTCATTTTGCCTGATGGTCTTTGGAATTTCCACATCTATATGGATTCCCCATGAAGGTGCCTATTAAATCTGATTTTCTCATGTTAATCTGTCTCAGGTCAATCTGATTCTTAATCCTGCTATGAGGACCTCAGTCCTCAACACCTCTTTCACCTCGTTCCTGGCACATTTCATGGCCCCGTCCCACAGCCTTTGGTGACTACCGCGAGATTGGGGCCTCTCCAGATCTCAGACCCTGAGCTGGTGTTTTAGAAATTCAGATGGAATCCAGAAGTCTATCTACTTAGAACTACCAAGAATTCGGCCCTGGAACCCAGAGCCCTAGAACTAGGGCTTGTGAGAACAAGAACCCTACATAGTCGGGGCCAAGTGGTTGAGGCAACAGACTAGAGAAGGAGAACCATGAACTTAGATACCAGGTCTCAAGTCATCGTTCTTCCTCAGAACTGAAAGGGAGTCCCCTGGAAGGGAAGACTTGGTTGCTGCCATATTGGGAGCTGCATATCCGGGGCTAGAATTCTGGTCTGATCCTCCCATACTGGATCACCTAGCCCAAATCACCTAGCCTCTCTGGGCCTCAGCTTCCTCATAAACCAAATGCCATTCTGCTACGGGGATTTCTAAGGGGTAAGAAAAGGATTCACAGGCGTGCCTCTGAAATCCACAGGCTAGGCTTGACGTTCAGTAAGGTGACCTCCCCTCTCTAAAATTCTACACTTGACCCCTTTAATTAACCTATCTTGAAAACGTGTTTTATGTCAGTCACTATGCTAAGAGCTCACAGAGCAGGTCCCAATATTCGTAACAGGAAGGACATCATTTACATAATAAGATCAAACAGCTCCAGAAAATCAGATGTTTGTGTATCTTAAAAATAGATGCAATAATAATTCTCGCCATTATTAAGGTTATACTTATTATGTACCAGGCAACACATTAAATGCTCTACGTGGGTTTTTGCAATTTATTTGCACAAAATGATCACAGAAAATAGATGCGATTGTACACACGTTGTTCAGTATTTATTGAGTGAGAGAAGGGTGTGGTGGACCTTGTACTAGGTCCATGATATAAGCACCCAGATTTTGTATCTTCAGGCCCAGAGGGGTTAAAGAACATTCCAGCCACATAGCTAGGTCAGAAAGGATCAGAATGAACCAGAAATCTAGTCTGCCAGGCTGTAGAGCCCGAACTCCCAAGTGTTAACTCTCCTACTTACCCCAGCTTGGTTTTCTGAGCCTCCCAATGTCAACTACAGCCAGTGTTTTCTGAGTCCCTAGCTTTCTCACTCCCACTGTCCCTTCCTCATTCAGCTTTTCCTGCTCACGAGTGAAGCTCCCCTACAGCGTTCTTCTACCCATGAAATAGCCACTTTGTATTCTCCCCGCTTCACTGGTTCTCGTTTTCAATTGCCACCTCAACACTGCTATTTTCTTCTTGTCTTCTACTCCTTGCTCTCTCCTTCACCTCTCCAGGAACTCTGCAAAATATCTGTGAATTCGCTATGCCGAAAGACTCTACCATGGTCTGATTCCAGAGCCACAAAACTGGGAACTCTGTTGAAAACACTAGCTGCACATTATTACAGAACCCAGAGCAGAAGCAGAGACAGGAAATTCCAGGACAACTTTCAGTGAAGCCAGAAGTGTGGGTGTCTTGGCAGGTTTTGAAACTGGATGGCTGGCCCCTTCCTGTCTTGAAATCACATTTGATTGGGCAGCGTAGTGGGAAGGAAAAGCATGAATAGCAACTGAATTGAGTTATTCATGAACAGAATCCATGCAAACCCCATTTAAAGATGAAGAGTTCTGAGTCAGGCTCTCCTACATCGTGTGGGAGACAATATGGCAGACAGAGGAGAGAAGGGTCTCTATAGACTGGAATGAAATGGAAAAAAGCATGGTCTGGCTCTCTACATTACTTAAAGAAATCTGGAAATGTTGATTTCATAATGGACAGCTCATCTTAATGAGTTCAAAATAATGATTGCCTCTTTCAGACCCATCTGATGTCAGTGTAGTCTTGAATCTCCCTCTAGATGGGTCAGGAAACATGCTGGAATGGGAAGTGAAACAGCCCTCAATACCATGATGCCATAAGATGCTATTTCTGAAAACATGGTGTCAGGCTCCTTAAGAGTTAACTCCTATATCCCAAAGGCTGCTTGGCTACCCCAAAACTCCAACACAGTTCATTATTTCATTAGAGGTGTTAGATATGAATTGTTCATTAAAACACATATTATTGGATGTTTAACTACCGTGTAATTGATTTTCTATCCATCACCCAGTGGTTAACCCTCAATAAATCCTTTTTGTAATCAACTTAAAGTACAATACCTATCACGCTTGATATCTTTCTCCTTTGATTTAACAAGAAACCAACTAAATATGATTGAAATTAAACTTTATCATTAAAAAAAACTGATCAAGTTTCAAGCACGGCATGAGAAAAACTCTCTGGGCATGAATCTGCTCCTGTTTCTAGAAGGATCTCAGGGCAAGTGAGAGCTCAAGGGAACCTAGAGCCTCTTCTAACCATTGTGACATTAGCTAAGGTCCAGGAAAGTCAAATGGTATGCTCACAGCTAGAAAAACAGTGGTGTCTTTCTAGAACTGCCATGCAGGAACCAAGTTCATGGTCTGATAAGACAGATAGTGCAACTCTTCCCCAGGGCTGAGACATCAAGAAAATGAGGAGCATCCCAGGCTCCCCAAAGAACACCAGAAACAATTAAGCATTAACATGCTTTTAGAAGACCCATCAGTTTCCCTTCTTCAGAGCTTTCTTCAAAGCCTTCAAAAAAAATCCTACCTCTTGAGGGACCTGCCTTGTCTGGATGGGAGGAGAAAAGTGACTGACCCCAACCAACCATAGGATAAGAAGCAAAGTGGGGAAATGTTTTGTTCAGTTTCAAGAAGGCAACTGGCTGGGGCCTGGACAGCAATTCAGAAGCTGGGAGAGGGGAGGAGGGGGCGGCGGGGGGTGGGGGGGGGAGACACGCCTAGTTTGTCCTCAAAAGCTCTAAAATGTTCACAGAATCCCTGACCCTCCCAACCTCCCAAATACACACACACACACACACACATGCACACACATGCACACACACACACCATAAAACACTAGGGCTGAATGAATAAGTAAAATAATATACAGAAAGCTTTCAGAAAAGGCACAGAACAAGTGCTTAAAATGATAGCTACTACTGCTTTTCCAGATTAATACTTAATATTCTACAACATGGTTTTTAATGCACTTAATTTCCTTACTATTGGACATGGAGAGGAATATTACACGTTGATTCATTCATTCATTCATTTCCTTAGATACATTCCGAGGTAGGAATTTGCGGGCTCTGCAGGGATGATTTCTGGTGAGCTCGTAACATGTCTAACTCAGTCTCTCTAGATGTGCTTTCATTAACAGTGTTTGAACTTACTGGGTACCATGGGTTAGAAATCTTTTCACAGTAGTGAGTCTTTGGTCACAAGAAGGCAGCAAGAAGTAGCAGAATGACCCCTAACAGAAACTGCTGTAAAGGGACTTGATGGGATTTGTAGGCAGTTGGATTCTGGGTCTCTTCCAGTTTTTAAACTTTATGATTCTGATCCTTCTGGAACACTGAAGTAGTGATTCCCATGCCTCTTCATGTGGCGTGACATAAAGATGTCTTTCAGACTCAAACCATCGCAGGCTGCTACACTTCTTCCCTGGTTGCTCTCACCCTTGGAGATCAAAGGCTGAGCATTTTCCCATTCAGCCAGTGACAAAAGAGAGAGATCGCCCCGGCAGCAAGCTGTTGTTAGACAAACAGGAATCCTCTTCTCAAAGGGCATTCTCTTCTGCATAGTGCGTGGGAAGCCTGCAGTATTTAGGACACGTTCCTAAAATAAAATTCAGTGGCCACCAAATGACTCAGCGTAGGAGCCTTCATTCTCCAAGAGAAGGAGGGCTGCTAAGAATGGCAGGAACCACCCACAGATGGTCTGTACCAGTTGCATCAACAGATGCATACACAACACAGCCCTTTTCTCTGAAGCATCCAGCCAAGCTCACATCGAGTTCTCCACTGTGTACATTAAAACCAAAATAAATAATCCAAGAAAATCTGCACATGTCTGTGTGTTTGGGGTCCAAGATAAATCAGGCAATAGGCCCAAGAGGAATTTAAGACATTTGGCCACTCTTTCCTTCTTCCTTTTGGTTGGTTATTTATGGAAACCTAAAGCATTAGATCACTTTCCAGCTTTAAAATAGACAAGGATCCCCAGTGTCCCTAACACCAAAGCTAATCTTTACTGGTGGTGTTTAAGATCCTTTGGAATCTGAGCCCAGTTGCTGAAACAATTTCATAGCCCTTAAATGTTCTAGCTCAACCAGGGCAGTCTCCTCTCTGGAGCCCCCTTTCTCCCACCACTCATTCTACTTCTACCTGCAGGTCTCTACTCTTGCTTGATGCATTTCAAGGGGAGCTTCCACTTTCCTCCTCCATATAGGAAGATCTATCCTTCTCTGAGGTCCTGCTGGTAGTACCTTTGCCACCAGCTGGGTCTGGGATGACTTCTCCCGTTTCTCATCTCACATTACACTGAAGAGTGGGGGGAGCCACCATCTACATATTTATGTCTGGAATTCTAGGGTGTGAGGACTGGACACTAGGGGTTCCATTTGCATAGGGTACCTCGACTTCTTGGTAGAAAAAGTGAGGAAGCAGACCTGCGCTGACAGGCCTCGTAGGGAAGAAAGTTTGAGCCTCCCAAATCAAGGGAAGGTCCCAATACTAGCGCAGTCTAGAGAGACGGTTCCTGCCCTGAGAGGGCAGGGAAATGATTCAGAGGTAGGAGGAAGTTCAAAGATAAGGATCCCTTCAAAAAAATGAGTTTCTGGATGGCACAGGAAAATATTCCCAAGTTCAATATAGTGTGTCATTATTCAAATCATCTTTGGCAAAGTCCTGGAATCATGCTGCCAGGTACCTGGGGCTGGGATAAGGCTGGAGAAAAACATTCACTATAGTCACTGTCCTAGAAACCCCCAGTGCAGAAAAAGGGCAATTTCTTCTGTGTGAACTTGATCAAGACTTCAGGCGCATAAAGGCTTTTCAATTGATAGCCAAGGGAAGTTTTATACAAATGGAAAAATAGGTACCTCACCCTGAGAAAAGCTGGTATCCTCCTTAGACAGCTCATGTCTGAGATGGACACACTTAAATATATTCACTATTTGTGTTAGTAAGAAACATAAGCATGGTAATGAACTTGAATTCAGGTACTCAGAACCCCCAAAGGAAGGGCCCTACATAAATAGATTTTGCAAACTTGTTGGAAGAAGAATTGAGGGGTGCCTGGGTGGCAGTCAGTTAAGTGTCTGCCTTCAGCTCTGGTCACGATCCCAGGTTCCTGCAACTGAGCCGCGTGTTGGGCTCCCTGCTCAGCAGGGAACCTGCTTCTCCTTCTCCCTCCGCCTGCCTCTCTGCCTACTTATGCCCTCTCTCTGTCAAATAAATAAATAAAATCTTAAAAAAAGAAGAAGAAGAAGAAGAATTGAGAATTCTGGTGAATGCTGAGGATACATTTTCAATCTGCTTCACAATGACGTATGACCCCTGGCTAGTTGCCTAAGCAACTAAGCCTAAGGTTCCTCATTTGTGAAATGGGACTAAGATCTTATGGGACTGTTGCAAAGACTAAAGTCATCTAACAAAGCATAGCTATGATAGGGAAGGGTCTAGCAACCCATTGGAAAAGCAATGCTGGGGCTGAAAGAGAGGTCAGAGAAGAAGATTCAAGTTGAGAAATTATCTACACAGGGGAAGAAGTAACACTAGGAGTAGCTGAGCCGCACAGAAGACAGACAGGAGATTAATAATGGAAATACTCAAAATAGATAGATAGAAAGATGAAAGATAAATAGATACACATAGATTTGATGACTCATCTTTATAGTGATACAGGAAAACAAATGAGGATTGAGTGATAAAGTAGGAGGACCTAGAAGACAAAGAAAGAATATCCAGAAAGAAGGTGGTCTGTACTGTGAAATGAAGCAGAGTTTCCGAGCCTACAGACCTCATGTGGTGCCAATATTTGGTGGTTATGAAGATGGGAGGTGGGGAGGAGAATCATCGTTACCTTTTCATACATGTTTTCATGGATGTGATAGGTGCCGCAGTTCAGCGACTGGGGTGGTTGTGGCCAGATGTCCCAATTTAGCAGGGATTTGAAGGAGCCTGGGCAGGCGTATCATTGAAAAACTCTTCAGGGGCCGTCTGGGTGGCTCAGTTGTTAAACGTCTCCCTTCCGCTCAGGTCATGATCCCGTTCTGGGATCGAGCCCTGCATCAGGTTTCTTGCTCGGAAGAAAGCCTGCTTCTCTCTCTCCCACTTCCCCTGCTTGTGCTCCTTCTCTTGCTGTTCTCTCTCTGTCAAATAAATAAAATCTTTAAAAAAAAAATAAGAAAAACTGTTCAGGAGATTTGGGTGATAGACAGATTAGAGAATCAATGCCTTAGACTGTTTTTAAAGTAACCTAGCTATAAAAGGTTAAAAAAGAATAGAAGAGAGAGGACTGGTGAAGGTTTAAAAACAAATGGAGTTTTTTATTTATAATGTACACTTGTTGGCCACCCATAGCCTGTGGAAAAGAAGGGGAAAGACCAAAGATGCAAGTGTGGGTCAGGTAGCCGGGGATGACGCAATTGTGAGTGAGTTTCCGACTTTGGCTACAACAAATGACCGCAAATTCAGTAGGTGGAAACAACACCAGTTCATTATGTTACAATTCAGGAGGTCAGAAGTCAAAAATGGGTTGGCGGTGGGTGGGGGGTTGGGGTACCTGGTGGACGGGCATTAAGGAGGGCACATGATGTAATGAGCGCTGGGTGTTATATACAACTGATGAATCACTAAAGCCCACTCTTCAAACTAACAATACACTATATGTTAACTAAGTTGAATTTAAATAAAACATTTTTAAAAAAGGGGGTTGGCAGGGCTGGATTCCTTCTGGAAGCTTGAGGAAACTGTCTACGTCCTTGGTTTTTCCAAGTTCTAGAGGCTGCCTGCATTCCTTGGCTCATGGCCCCACACCACTGCAATTTCTGCTCCTGTTGCCACTCCCCCTCCCCTCTCTCATATAAGGGCTCTTGGAATTACCTGAAGCCCACCCACGTCATCTAGGATAATGTCCCCATTTTAAGATCTGTAATCGAATCTCATCTGCATAGTCAGTTTTGACTTGTAAAGGGAACGTACTCACAGGCACTGGAGATGAGGACATGGACATGTTTGGGGCTATCATCTGTCCCCCACAAGAGGGAAAGCACAGCTGCTTAGGAGAGCCTTAGAACAGAGGAGACACACACACCTTTTGCTACAAAGGACAAAATAAAAGAAATAGAGACGGCCTAATCACTGGAGACTTGAGGTTTAAAAGAGAGGTGGGTACATCAATAGGAACACTTTGGGCATTTGATAATGGGCTTTCGTTTGTTTGGATTTCCTCTAATTAGAACATGAACTTCAAAGGGGCAGAAATGATGTCTTACAGTTGCTAGTTTGTCACCCATAGCATCTGGCTTTCTGCAGAACACAACAGATGGTCAACAATGCCTTACTGACCAGTGTGAGTACAGGACATAAGAGGAAGTTACAGGGCGTTCTGGCCACTGGTAGATGGGTGTATCCTACTTAGGAGCAGCTCAAAGTAGCAGATAGTCCTGAACGAGAAGACTGTATTGTGTCAGGAGGAAAGCGTGCCTACCTTCTCCCCCTCGTGGAAGGACTTGATTGTACTTGGACGCATCAAGACAGTTGTGCCCGTTGTTATGCTGGCACATGAGACGCTGGAGACAAAGCAACCAGAAGGAAAACCAAGCCTCAGAGTAACGGAAGGAAAAGCAGCAGCCAGATCGACTGGTCCAATCAATCCTGCAGAGAGGCAGAGGGATCGGCCAAATGCTCCCTGGACAGCCTTTCCGCTTTATTGAAGTCTATAGCAATGAACTCCTGTTGAGGAAAGAAGCAATTGACCAAAGGAAAAGAGGAAGAAGAACTGAAATTATGCTTTAAGGAAAAAGTTGGCAAGGACAGCTATCTATATCTTTGTTCTATGCGTCTTCTTATAAAAGGTTGAAAAAAGGAGACAGAGGGACAGTGAGGGTTTAAAGAAGCAATGGAGTTTTGTTTATTTGTGTAGGACTTAAACATGTTGACAATCCAAAGAGAAAAGCCAAAGGAAAGAAGATCAAAGATGCAAATAGGAGTTACACACACACACACACACACACAAACACACACACACGTGTGTGCGTGCATGCACATTTGAGAGCGAAAAGGAGAGACCCGTCAATCCACCAAGCATGACAACAAACAAAAAGAGTGATGGTTGACAGAAAATGATCAAATCGGTCATCGACTTCTCACAAAAGAGTAATTCTTACACATTTAAGCCACAGGCTGGCAGGAAAGAGTTTTCATGATTTCTGCGTCTCAGAGGTCTCTCAAACAGCTTTTCTGATACATTTTTTTTATATAAATTCTGCAGTGACTTTTCCCTGGTGTTATTAGTTGTTTGGGTTTTTCTCTGCCTGCCACAGGCTTATTTATGTTATCCTGATTTAGATCTTTTCTTTTCCCCTTTCCTTCTTTGCTGAGGCCGGGTTTCACAGCACAATCTGCTATGTGGCGTGCACAGAAGATGCAGGACTGCCAGACACGGGTGTGCGTGTGCGCGCGTGTGTGCGTGTGTGTGTGCACGTGGAGCCTGAATTCTCACCAAGGACTGTGAACCTCTCCCATACTGTCTATCATTTCTCAACGTTTCCGGAAGAGAGGGACTGAGGTAGCAAAGTCATCACATCACGGGGCCTAGAGGAAGGAGTCAGACGCTGCTTGTGCCCAAGTGAAGATGAGAGGGGGATTTGGGAAGTTTGGATCAGGTCTCTCTCTTAGGGAAAAAAAAAAAAAAAGTGTGCCTCAAATTTGACATTTTATTTTATAGTCACATTACGGTTGAGTTCAGACATATTTTGAGCTATTACGACTGATGATTATTTCAATGGAGAATTTATGGACTTACTTAATATTCATTGCTGATCACACGAATTCTGCAATTACAAACAGTCTGGCAGCTCAGAAATGCTTAATTCTGTCCCGATTTTCTGGTGCTGTCCTATCTCCCTCCCTCATCGCCCTGTCCCCCTCCAGCATTTAATACAAGCCAGGCAGGGCAGAAGGCCCAGAAAGGGCCAAACCTTCCCTCTCTGTGGAGGAGGGGAGAGGTCTTCTCAACTCCTCGAAAACCTCCTAAGACAGCCTGATTCACAACATTGTATTTCAACCCAGGAAGGGCCATTAAAGGTCATCTAGTTGAATCTCACGGGCAGTTCATTTTAACAGTCATTACTCAGTGCTTACCACGGTCTCATCTCTGTAAATGGCCTGGCTCTATCAAAGAGCTCTATCAGAAAGTTCTTCGTCATACGAGGCAGAAATGTCTCTCTTGATGTGCTCACTGCCATAGAGTGAGTAACTGTAATGGAATGGGTGCAAAAAAGAAGGGCGAACGGAGGCACATTATGGGGGAGACGACCCTGTCTCTGGTTTCCCCCCTTACTGGTACCCCAAATTTTACCCCAAACATGGCTGATAGGAATAGGTCATGGGTACCTTAAGTCAGCCGAAGCTGAGGGGTCGATAGGAGCAGGGTTGACCCACTGGCCTTGCTCTGATGACATTAGCACCCAGACAGCCACCCCTGTCCGAAGACGTCCTGCCGTTGGCACGTGGCATGTCTCCACTGTCTTCCCACTGCAGGTGTGCAGCAGCACGAATCAGGGGAAAGGGCCAGCAGGGTAACGAGGTAATGGAGGAGATGGAAAAGGGAAAACAAGGTGCTTGAACCCCGAAAGAAAGCATTTCTCTAGCAAATAGC
Source organism: Mustela erminea (assembly GCF_009829155.1). Lineage (NCBI taxonomy): Eukaryota > Metazoa > Chordata > Mammalia > Carnivora > Mustelidae > Mustela > Mustela erminea. Next base: position 22,142,248 of record NC_045622.1, read on the forward strand.
AATCACTTTGAAAGCAACTGACGGAAATCTGGCTTAATCCTTGTGCAGGAGAGACTTACAGCGGCCTGTAGTTTTTTAATTAATACGCCGGGCTCCCTAACAAAGGGGAGGAAGCAGGAGAGCATTAACAGATTTACTTACACAAGTCCAGGAAAGCGCTTTGCTGCAGAAGCCCTGGCTGCCCTTAGGCCGGAATCTGCCTCTGCCCTCCTTTCTCTGCGTGCCAGCCCACCAGGGTGGTCCCGGGGGCCCTGGGGAGGCCTGGGAGACTATAGGCCGGGCTCCATTCCATTCTACTCCCCTCCCCTCAATAGTCCACCAATATGTATTGAGTGGTTCCTAAACACAGAGCAGGCACAGCGTCTAAACCGCGGAACTGTATTTCTGTTGGAGGCCGGGGCTAGGTGCTGAGGCTTGATGTGAAATATGAAAGCAGACACGCAATGTCAGAGAGCTTGGGCCCGGGCAGTGAGAGTCACTCGGGGCTTCTGCTCTGCTCTGTCTGGGCTGGTACCTCCGTGTCCACTCCGATCGTGCCTGCTCTAGTGGGCTCGTGCCGTCCCTAGACCCATTCTTCACTGGTTTGAGTACTACCCTGGAAACAGGAACTGCATAATTATACAAATAAATGCAAAATTTTTAAAAAAAGCTCTGTCAAGAAGGGGACATGGAGGGGCGCCTGGGTGGCTCAGTGGGTTTAAAGCCTCTGCCTTTGGCTCAGGTCGTGATCTCGGGGTCCTGGGATTGAGCCCCGCATGGGCTCTCTGCTCAGCGGGGAACCTGCTTCCTCCTCTCTATCTGCCTGCCTCTCTGCCTCCTTCTGATCTCTCTCTCTCTCTCTGTATCAAATAAATAAACAAAATCTTTAAAAAAGAAAAAAAGAAAAAGAGAGAGAGAGAAGGGGACATGGAGCTGTGGGTCCATATTGCACCAGGGTTATATGCCCAAACCTCCACGCTGGGCTCCGTGTGGCCCTCTCTTGCCCCCGTCCGCTTGCAAGTCCCGCCTTCCACAGTGACCAGCTTCCCAGGCCCCTCCCGTGGGCCTGTGTCTCCACGTTTGGCGCTCCTCTGTCTCCCTCATCCGTCCGTCCATTCATTCACTCATTCACTCACTCGACCAGGGAGCACTTGCTGGAGGCCGTGCTCTGAGCTGCGCACTGGGAACACGACGCCTTCTGGACCCTTCCAGAAGCTGGGCACTGCTCTCCTCCTCGCCCTCCCGTGGCAGCCTCTTTCTCTTCTGGTTAGCGAATCTGCTGTCAGAGTCATTCCATCTGACAAAGTCTCTCCTCATCTGCAACTCCCTGTCTCCTCATATCTTCATCAGTCCATTTCCACATGTCTAAGCATTTTAATGGCATATGGTTCCAGGGGGGAATCTCCAAATGAGAGAAAATTAGCAACTGTGCTTATTGGGCTAAAGGAAACAACTGGAGGGGAAGTTTTCTTTAAAAATACCCACAAGAAGTGGCGGCCCAAGGAGATGCGACCGCAGTAAAAAATGATGATTTTGGTTAGGGGAGGCGATGGGGGTAGACAGTCAACTGCATTTTCCTTCCCCCGGAATGAGTCACAGTCATTAATTTGTTTAATTTATTTTTTTGACTCTTCCCTAGTGAAGCAGCCCAATTCACTGTCTGCCTACCCATCAGAACAAATTACACTTTGGAAATATCCGAGAGCTTCAATTTTCCATTAAATATAATAAGAAAACACAATGCACCGTTCTGGGCTGATGACGTCTCACCAAGGATCTACAAGCACTTTTTACAGCTGCTGCCAGATGATTTTGGTGCCCCCCCTGCCTTGGTGACACAGAGGCAGCAAAACAGGCCCATGACCGGCAGGCCCTATTTCAACTTAGATTCCTGTGTGTGCTAACCTGGGTGGTGGTTCTAAGCTACCTCACTTGGGCATGATCTGACTGTGCAACCGTTTCCAAGTCGTCATGGCAGAGCCCACATTTATGCTCCTCTGATATCCCTCCATCAACCCCGTGGCGGCCAAACTAATGGCTCCTGAAACTGATGGATTCACGGAGCTCAGGTCCATGAGGACAGAGCTAGACAGTGGTTCAGCTGACCTTCCAGCCTCTGTGACTTGTCACAAGGCCCAAATACTCAGGTCTCTCTCTCTCTCTCTCTCTCTTTTTTTTTTTTTTCCCATGACTGTCCAGCTCCTTGCTTATAATCAGCCATGGCTCAGGTGCTGAGATCTGCTCACTCCTGCAGATCCGTCTGTCCTAAGGAACACTGCTAATTGATGAGTACATTTCATTTTCAGGATGTTATCTCACAGTGCAGATTGGAAATCGAAATGTCCAGAGGTTACACATATGGTATAGATGCCCCTTTCAAGTCACAGATTAATTGTCACGAATTAATATATAACTTTTTTTTATGGCAAAGCTTATCACAGGTTGCCAGGGGAAGGTGAACACTCAGACCCACCTTACTGATGCTCAGGGTATCTGAGGACAGAGCCTCTAGCACTGCCCACTGTAGTTTCTAAGTCTGAGAAAGGCCAGAGACTGTAGAGGAAGGTTGGACCACGGCGGTCTAGTGAGTTCTTGGATGGGAAATATTTCTAAGAAGTGAGAGGCAGGGTTGGCTCTGTTGCAGATCTCAGGCTACCTGCTGAGTCAGTGCTGACTTCGGACTGGAGAGAAAAAAAAGAGATACGAGGCCAAAGCTTGGCCTCTTCCTCCGTGGGCAAGCTGAAGGACCACAGGGTCATGAGAAGGGCCAGGCTGTATCAACAGACCTGGGTCTGGCGCTGGCTTTGGCACCCACTAGCAAATCGGCCTCAAGGAACTTCTGTCTTTTCCTCTGTAAAATGGGCAGGGTGCCATCTATGTCAAAGACTACTGTGTCATTCCGTAATAATATTATGCAATTGTAGTTTCCTTTGCAGTTTACAAAGCACAATGAACAACAGAGGTCTTTGTTGTCTTGAAGCCTTGGAGCATCTTACGATCTCAAGTGGATTGAGTTTTAGGTTTGCTGCACTATTTCAGAGGATTGCTCCAAGAGGCCAAGGAGATAATGTGCGTGGGCCAAAGTCCCCAGCACTTCACAAACGTAAGCTTATCCTAGTTTCTAGTAGTTCCGGTTTCGAGTCTTAAAAAATACAATAAAAGGGCTTGTGGGAATGGGAGTGTGAAAGTGTGATCATGACCATTGATCGGGCACAGAGACAGCATGTTAGAAACATGGGATGTCCCCAGAGGAGGCCAGATCCTAAATGAAGTTCACAGGGACTGGTGCTCCTGGCAATACCCTTCTTTTAACCTTGGTTAAGAGTCCATAAGAGGGGCATCTGGGTGGCTCAGATGTCTTCAGCTTGGGTCATGATCCCAGGGTCCTGGGATCGAGCCCTATGTCGGGCTCCCTGTTAGCTTCTCCCTTTCCCACTCCTCTTGCTTGTGTTCCCTCTCTCTCTGTGTCTCTCTCTGTCTAATAAATAAATAAAGTCTTTAAAGGGAAAAAAAAAGGAGCCCATAAGAAGCTTCTTCACAGTAGCCTCTCTCCTCCCATCATCTGGCTCAGGGGTCCCCTCTCCCACTGCTAAGCGATGAGATGGAAGAGGGACCCACATCCAGGACCTTAAGACCTGCCAGCCTGATCAGACCTTTATCAGCCCCTCCCTGTCCCGTGGGCATGTTCATTCACTGCCATTTTGCCTATGGCTACACACCCAATTCCATTCAATCAACTGGGTAGGACAAAATCCTCTAGATCTGTGAATTCTCCTACAACACCTAGATGGTCTACTTTTTTCTTTTCTTTTCTTTTCTTTTTTTTTTTTTTTTGGTTCAGTCATGATACTGCGTGCCCATGAATGGAAACATGCAAAATTTTCCTAGCAAAAAGGTCGTTAAGATGTTTGGGGATTACTCATGAAAATGAGAGCATTTCTTCTATCTTCCTTAACCTATCTGTCTCTGCTGCCTCAATGGTTAATTTTACATGGCAATTTGACCAGTTCACCCAGTGCCCCAGTATTTGGTCACACCCACGATTCTCGTATGTCTATGAGGGTATTGCTGATTATGAGAACAGTATTTAAATCAGTAGGCTGAGTAACACAAATTGCCCTCCCTACCGTGGGCGGGTCTCATTCAATCATCTGAAAGCTTGTCTAGAACAAAAAGGCTGCCCATTCCAAGAGTATGAGGGAACTCCACCTGCCTGATGGTTTGAATGGAACATCAGCTTTCTCCTGCCTTTGGACTTGAGCTGAAACATTGGCTCTTCTTGGGTTTCCTCCCTCTGGGTTTTGGATAGGAGTTTATACCACTGGTTCTCCTGGTTCTTACAGATGGCAGAGTGTGGGACTTCTCAGTCTCCATAATCAAGGGAGCCAGTTGCTTGTAATAAATCAGTCTCTCTTTCTCTCTTCCTTCCTCCCTCTCTCTCTCTCTCTATATATATAGAGAGAGTTCTGTTTCTTTGGAGAACCCTAATATGCCCCTAAATGTTGGTTTTTACTGGGGCTTTGTCTTATTTTTTTCTCCTCATTCCACATGCTATACTCAGAGTCTCACCCACTCCCAAGGCTCCAACCACCCACCACCCATATGCTGAAAAACTGCAAACCCTTCTCTTTAGTCCAGATCCCTACCAAGCCTCAGCTCTAATACCGTATATTTAATCGTCAACTTAATAACCTTCCTAGGATATTTCCTGCACACACACCCTCCCAACCCATCCAAAGGAGATGGCAGCACTTTCTAACAGACTTACCTTCCCTGTGCTGGTCCCTATTTCAGAGTGTCCTACCTTTCACTGTGTTACCCAACCTTGGGGCAATCCATCTGATGCTCCCTAAATTCAGCTAATGCTCAAGGACAGTAGGCTTAAACTCTTGACTCCTCTCATATCTCAGCTCTATGTCCGTTAGTCCTGCTTTAGGTCATTCTGTATCATCTCTTCTATGTGTCTACTGCCCATATTTGTATAGGCCTGTCTTTCTATGCTAGATTCTGTCTTCCTTCTGGGGAGGAATCCTGATTGATATTTTCATTCTTTTTTTTTTTTTTAAACCCCACAATTCCCAACCAAGTACTTGACAAATATCAGATACTTAATGGATGGCTGTTGTCTCATTGAATGAATGAAAGACCTTCCTTGAAAGTCCACGGGAAGGAGGAAGGAAAGCACAGCATCTGATAAGAACTTGGCATGACCCAGGAAACAAGAAACAGAAAAAAGAAGCTACTTTAACTTTCAGAAATAAATAAGAGGCAGATTCCCCTTGATTAAATGTGAAATGAGGAAAACAGAAACATGCCAGTTATCTTAAGAGCAAGGTAGCTACCATCCTAAGTATCCCCTGTGGGAGAAGACGAGCTCTGCTCTAAGAGACTCTGCTTGTTTGTTCGTGTTTTTGTTTTTGCTTGCCATTTTCAGAAACGGAGCCTAGGACACCGAAGCAAACCCAATCTTCCTAAAGAGACCCTAGGGTGCATTTAAAGTTCTCCCCACAGACGCTGCCTGATCTTAAGACCTCGATTCAAAAGACCCACACAGAGCAAAACTGACGAAGTTCAATTAATCAAACTCATCAAGATGGATTTGATTTGAGTTGTGGCTCCGGGCAGCTGCTAACAGTCTGGAGACCAGAATGCTGAGCTGGCTCCTGGATAAAGATGAGGCAGCCAGGACACCAGGAAAGGGCAGGATGGAAAGCTGCAAATTAAAGTAAAAATCCAGACTACACAGATCCTACTTGTGGACAACTCCAGAGTCTCCTTCCCTTTCGCCTCCTTACCAATCGATCATCCTCACTATTTGGAAATGTCTAGGCAAATAAAAGAATTGGCCTTGATAGCTCGGGTTCTTGATAGCATTGACGGAATCATGGAGATCTAGCTTCCCCTCTTAGCTTGCTGAGAGAAAGGGCTTGCTAGACCCTCCCTTACCATCCCTCACCAAAGACACACACACACACACACACACCATCCTCGAAAGCTTGGAAGCACCACTTCTTACAAATGGGCCCATTAAAAGCAGATAAATCAATAAGAAATGCATAAAAAAGTCTCATTTATCATAAGACATGCTGGACAGAGTTTTGAGTTTTTTACGTACCTTTATTTTAGAAATCTGTTTATCCCAGCAACTTTCTGAACAAAATACTTTGTGATGAACCAGTCTCTCTACTTGAATCTACACGGAAAGCAATTAAATGCAAACCCCAAAGAGAAAATGCAACGAATATCGCAGCCAGGCCACTGATGTGGCATTTCACGACTGCCCTTCTCTCTCCCGTAGATCGCCCCCTCCATAGGCCCTACAAGGCAGACACCTCCTACTCTTAGAAAACGTGCTTCTCATGCTTCAGCCAAGGCAAGTTCCCCAACAATTCCCTGAAGACTGCAGATGACGTGATGCTGGCAAAATGTCTGGAGGTGGTTAGAAGAGCTGTTCCTGGAGTGGATGACCTTCCCCAGTCCTGTCCCACAGGAGTCCAACGCTAAAGACGGACACATGCCTCACGTCCCCAGTCTGCACGTGTTCACAGTGGGAGAGGCATGGGTGCCAAGTATTTGTGTGATCTGAGCCACAGAAGAAATGAGGAAGCCATTCAACTCCGTCAGTGTCATAGAGAAAGTTCGCTCAGTGCAGAGCACCATGTCTCATGCATTTTTGTCTTCTCAGCCCCTCATAGGTAGTGAGTATGTGTGGAAGTCGAGAGGGGGCAAGAACTCTCTCTGTGCACAGTAGTTTCTTAAAAAAATAGTCAACAAATTCAACTACTTGAGGACAAAATCTGTACTTATAAAACAGTAGACTTTAGCCCAGCTCATAGACCATTCCAGAGATGCTCATGGTTTGGAGGGAGAGCTACGTGGACTCCTTGGCCAAGAAGAGCACTAGTGATTGTAGTGAGTGCCTTCAGATTAACAGCCAAGGCTGGGCTGTATTTGCACAGGGCCCCCTAGTCCCAGATACAGGGACAGGCTTCAGATATTCAGTGCACACAACTGTCCTGTCTGATAGACTCTACTGGGACTTTGCCTCGTGTGCACTTTATTTCATGTTAAGTTGATCCTCCTAGAAGATCCCTCCCCGCGAGAAGAAGAGGATGAGCTTAAAATCAGGAATTCTCTTAGAAACACTCTGATAGCTTCACTTCTGCAGGTCTACACCAGTGCCTAGCAATATACCTAGCAGTTTTACCCCTGAGGGCACGCCAACAGCTTGTCTTTATATATAAAGTCCTGCAGATAAGGATTTATTGGAAGAGAATCAAGTGACAGACTTGGAACTAAGGCATCGCAGACAAAGAAGACCCTGAGGTTCTGGGGAGATATTGACTTTGATCAAGGTCAACACTGACATTTATTGACCCAGGAGGTAAATATTAATGGAGGCTCAGGAGGTCAATATTTACCCCCAGGAAAGCTGAATCTTCCCAGTGACCCCCCCAAAACTGAGATCTGTAGACAGTAGATTCAGTTCCAAAATGAATTAGCTGTGACACAGATTAAGACACCATTTCATTAGAGTGTCTAGGGCATGGGAAAGCAACATTAATACTAAGCACTCATGTTCAAAGTACTTTCCAAACATTCATTAAAGTGCACCATCCTCTGCCAGATGCATAAGCATCTTGTTCTCCCAACTCAACAGATGGATCATTAAAGCCAAGAAAAGGTTAAATAATTTTACTTAGGCTACAGAATAAACAGCACAACAATGGGAAGATCAGTTGGGGATAACGGCAGGCTGGGAGTTCTGGGGGAGGCTAGCAAAGATCTATAGAACGGTGTCTTCATTAAAGTGCCCCATAAAATCCTAAGTCCACTTGATTTCATTTCTTCAATTCAAGTAACTTGTCTCCCATTGTCGGGAAATCTGCTATGGCTGATTCCACTGTATTTTTAAGTATTTACATGTCATAAGTGCTAGCCTTGGACAGTGGTATCCAACTCTTAAGAGGAGTCCACTGGTGGTCATTGGGAGGGAACAGATTCATGGACTGTTCTTCAGTTTGTACAATGGTTATCATCAGATTCCAATTCTCCGGACTTCCTTGACTTTCACAGGAGGGCTCCGAGATGCTGGTACTGGGAAACGTCATAAAATTCTAACATGTAAATAATTGGCATTTGAACATGTGGATCCAATTATCCTTTCTTTTCTACTGTCTCAAAGGTGAATTTTAAATATTATAAACTTTTGATTATCCTTGCTAACGGAGAGGACACAGACTTGGATCATCTAAAACAACAGCCAATCCAACAATCTTATCTCCTTCTGACTTTGGAATGTATTACTTTCCCATATATCATGTTGGCCTCATTCCATTTTTCTCTGGATATTTAACACAGGGAAATGATGAGCAATTCCAGAGCCAAGGAAGAGAAATGAAATGAAAGTCAGAGAAGCGACAGCACTTGACATGTTCTGGGTATCAAGACAGTAGTCTTGATGAGGGGCTCTGTGTAATCTACTACTTGAGCCGATGGGGCTCAACTTCTGGAATGTTGAATTTTCAAAGTTATTTCAATCCCCTTTAAATCTGTCAGAGGGAACAAGTGGGGTCTTAATAGCATGCCCCTTCCATTTGCTTGGAAAGGAAACAATATGACTTGAAGAGATATAAATGGTTAGCTGATGCAGGGTCTGAAAAAAGAACACAGGAGTCCTGACCCCCAGCAGTTAAGGCACATCATTGTTTTATCCTGAGATAGGATTTTGGAATTACTCGGGGAAGTAAATGATACCAATATGATTTGATGCTGTTACGAAAGGGTAATTTGACGGACAGGATGGTACAGACAAACGAAAGTGTTTACAGGGTTTAATATTTAATAATGTAAAATGAAAAAGTCGGCAAGAGCAGGCAGGAGATGAAAAGATCTGTAGCAAGTCAGAATTTCTGCCGATTGTCAGAGTGGCATGCGTCTCCTGGGGGTCTGGATAAGCAATGCACTGTTCTGCAGAAATTGTTATCTTGGGTGTATTGATTGTCTGTGCGGCAGTCAAGCTGTCAGCTTCTCCCTCCTGTCTTTATTTTATTTTTTATTTTTAACATCACAGCAAACTACCAAACCCTCCCATACCACTTGGCCTTCAAACTTGAGGCCGTGGGGCTGTGGAGTGTTCGGTGGAGGAGACCTGGGAACGCCGGGCATGCTGGCTTTGTCTGCGAGTGGCAGCTCGGTGATCCTCCTCTCGGGTCTACTCGCGGGCTCCTTGCCCAAGTGCTCGTGTGTCTTAAGTCCAGAGGCATGTGACAGACCCTTCTCGTAATGAGCTCAGATGAGATACTGACCAACTTCATCCTGCGCACGGCACTAACTGCGCTGTGACCAGTAGCTTCACAGCGAACACCTCAGCCTTCTCATCTGTGGAATGGGAATGATGCCTATACTTTGCAGAAATGTCTGGAAGATTAAATGAGATGATAGACCGAAAACGCGTGGCACGCTTCCTGGCAGAAAGCAATGGCTCAGTGAGTGACAGCTGCTGCTGTTAATACTCCCCCCAGGAGTCCGTGGCTTGGATAAGGGAGTGTCTGGATTCCAGTACGCCCAGCCCTATACCCAGCATCCCGGAACTCCTGAGCTGGAAGGGCCCTCGAGAGGCTACTTCATCCATCCACATGCCCTTGCACCAGCCCAGACCGCTGACAATCTCTTTACTTTTAAAATAACATTAAAAATATTCTGACGTTCTCTCTGACCTAGAGCCCAGTGTCTACACAGCCCCATAGCTGCCTGGATAGCTCACACACATCCTGGCCTGTTGCGGAGAAGAGCAGGTAGAGAGAGGGGGTTGGGGGGCCTCATTCAGTCCCCGCTTCCTGTGTAAGTAAAACAATTCCGCTGCTATGAGCTGTTCCTCAGCAGTTTGATTTCCCTCAATGCTCCTTCGCTATGTCCCCAGATGTCTGCAAAGCACATGGCAAGTTCTCCCTGCCCGTCAAGCCTGGCACATAGAGGGCTCTGTACTAATGAGGTTCAAGTCCTAACAGAGTGTGGCCTACCTGGCCTAGGGCCTCCCTCCAAACTTTCACATCAGGGACCACCTTACCATAATAATGATGAGAAAGCTTACCTTCAGTGTGACCTTTTAAAAAAAATATTTGAAATCTACATCTTATTGGATTTCCACGACCACCCACCGTGGAGATGAGGAAACAGGTGTCAAGAAGAGCCAGCGGATTTGGTCAAGGTCCTATCCTTAGAATGGGGAGGTAGTTGCTTAACCCTGAGTCTTCCAAGGCCACGGCCTGGGCTCTTTCCTTCGTTAGACAGCGAATGAAAACGACAGTGCTTCTCAGCAGGGGGTGGGGGGCAACACCCCGTCCTTCCCCCAGGACATTGGTTAATGTCTGGACACATTTTTGTTTGTCACAAGTTGGGGAGGAGGGCATCTCTACGGGCTACTTGTACCTAGTGAGTTGAGGCCCAGATGTGAAACATCGCATTGCACAAGACAGCCCATCACGACCAAGAACTACCCAGCCCCAAATATCAGCAAGGCCAAGGCTGAGAAACCCTACCCTAGACTCATCACAAGGGGACAAAGAGCAGAGTCCTGTGACCTGACTGTCAGCCTACTCCCACTCCCCTGACAGCCCTGCTGGGCTCTCCCGCTCTCCCCAAAGAAACTTCACAGACGTTGGCAAAGGACTTTGGGATGCTCCGAAGAAAGTTAATAGCTAAACGTAGAGTTGCTGGAATTTATAAAGCCGCTGGTAAAGTTATTTTCATTTTGCTTTTTAAATTAGTTTGGGAGTTGGTGTTCTTCTTTACATAATTACAAGCTGACAAACATGGTTCTGTATTTTTTTTTAATTAACAGATATTTGTATTCAAGTTCTCCAAATTACATACCGCAGCTTGCACATTACAGGACAGCTGCCTTGCTCCAGATGTGGGCAATAACCAGAACATGGTAATGGCAAAACGCGAAAGGAAGAAAGGGAAAAAGAAGAAAAAGTTAATGTATCTGGATGGAGAAGAGCAGTTCCAGTTGATGTGTTTGGATTTTTATTTATTTATTTATTTGTTTTTTACAGAGATGAATACCTTCGGTTCTCCCAAATTTTCAGCTCAGTTTGAACATTTGGGATGAAGCCGTCTGGGTCATTCGAGTGCTGCCATCAAAGGCTCACCAGTGCCTTGTAAAAGCAGATTACAGATGAAATGGGGCACATATAAATGTTAACAGCGTGCCGGAGAAACTATTCAAATTGCTGCTGTTTACAAGCAGCCTATTAAGTGTGCTATGCTGCTGGAAGGTGGGTGCGCGGCCATGTTTATTACCCAGTCCATTTGTAAGACTGAGCCTCTTTACTCACTTTATCCCCGGAGAAGGCTCTTGGGAGCCCATGAATCAGGAATCGGGCACACATGACCTTGCACTACAAACGGGGCAAGGTGGAAAATGAAAGTTCCAGTCATAGGCCCACCAGCAAGCTTGCCGTGGGACTCTGGGAAAGGAGAGGCACCTCTCTGGGACTCCATTCCCTCCTCTGTCAAAAGAGGAGTGCGGCTGGACCGTCTCTGTGGTCCCTTCGGCTCTAACAACTGATGATCAGAGGTGTTTTCTGACAGTCTTACCAGACCCAGAAAACCCTGCCTTATCCTTGAGTCGATGTGTGGAGGGAGGGTTGCGTCTAAGGACCAGTGCTCTGGGACCCACGCGTCAGAGAGCCAGGCTCACGGCACGGCCAACTTCTGCTGGACAGAAGAGGGCATGCAGAAGCCAAGTAAGCCACTTCTCAATGTTGGGCAAAAGGGTCAGAAGACAGAAGACATCACTGGGGTCAGGGGAAATTCATTTTCTTCACTCATTCAGTAAGCACTTGCCGAGAGCCTCCCATGGGCAGTGGGAATGGAGAGAGAAGGCAGCTTTCTATTTTTGGAAGCACTAGTCCTCCAGGAAGAGGAGGCTGTTCACTGTGGCAAACGTATTAGCCCTTCAGTGTGGTGTGGGGAGCACTAAGAGGGAGGGCAGCATGGGTGCTCTGGAGACTCCCAGAAGGAATAAAAGAAATCTCTTGAGCTGACGCCCTAGCAGAGTCCAGGAGAACGAGCAGGTATGAACCAGGGCAGGGGGGTAAGAACATCTTGTCACGATTGTGGGGCTGTGCGGAGGAGGAGGATGCAACATGGTGTTTGGGGCACTACAAGCAACCCCGAACTAGAATTCAGAAATGTCCACTTAGGCAAATCCCACCCAAGGGAGTAAAGAGAAAAAAGATCTTTATGTAGAGAAAGAACCTTCAATGAAGTGTGACCATGGCCTTGATGCTCCTTCAGACCATTGATGGTACAAGGCTAATTCGAGTTCACTGAGGTGGAGAGATGGCATCCCTGACTATGGGTCATTTTGTGGTTTACTCAAAGTTGGATATGAGTTCTTTCCTGGATTCTCTTGTTGGGTGAAGCAAAAGAGGCAGCAGGAGAACCTTCCCAAGTCTTCTCCTATTCTACCTTCTCCCTTTTATTGACTGCCGAGGGACTGCAGGAGGCTGGGGACTAAATAGATACACAAAATAATTCTGGAGGGGTGGCATTTAATTCCAACAAAACCAATGAGGGGAAACTAAGAGAGTCTTGTGTCATCGTGATGAATGGAAGATTCTACCTGAGTAAAGACAGAAGGCTCTGAAAAGTGCCTCCTACCCAAGTCCCAGAAAGCCAACTGCCCCAGCTGGAGACTGCCCCCTGGGGATGGGACATGGACAACACCTTCTCCGCCATCACCCTTGTGCCAGATGCATTTGAAAATTCCTCTCTTCTTCCTGGTTTTCACTCTTCACTGCTCAATTAATTTCACTTGGGTCACTGTATTTATACACATTTCTCTTTAGCTCCCTTTTAATAAAGTTTTTTTTTTTAATTCCCTGGGAAATCCTCTCCTTTTTTCTTCTTTTCTTCCCCTTTGTTCTCTTACATTGTCTTTATTAAACAGAATTCTAATGATTATGGATAGATACATATAAAGCTAAGCGATGGGGATCTATCAATTAAACAAAAAACCACAGGCTTGAAGCAAAACGAGACAGAAAGAAAGCAGTACCATCAATCTTTAAAACCCTTAAAAATGTGTGCAGCCAACCTCTCAGAGGGTCCAGAAAAGTCATGTATGTATTGCACCAATATATTGTCATATAACAAAATCTGACTTTTATTAAATACCAAATTACACAGTTCTTGAGTTTATCTTGGCTTATTCAATTACTCAACAGCGAATGAGTTTACTGATAATGTGACAGGAGAATTTTCTATTTTGCTTAAAATTACAAACATACAACATCTCAACCACATTCCTAGGTAGGTAAAAGACTGTAGCCTGGTGAGGAATCCAGTTTAATTCAGAGCAATGCTTCCCTGAAAACAATGTTTGCTGATTTCCAAGTAAGTGATGTCTAGGAACTGTAGAAAGACTTGTGCATTCGAATCTGGTCAGTATCTAGCAGCTGTCTACGCAGTGATGGAAGGACAGACGGACACCGTCTGTGATGCGGTGGCCTCTACTTAGGCTTCAAGTCTCCCTCACCTCCTTCACTTACAGTGGCTGTGAAAGGCTCAGGCAGTTTTAGGATTTGAAATATTAAACAGATAATGCTTTTCAATTTTTCTTTAATTTATTGCTTATCCCCCAAACACAACAGCCTCTGTCTCTCTTTGTATCTCTTCACTGTCATCTCCTTCTAAGAAGCAGATTCTTATTTACGTGGTATTTGACTATTTATGAGCTGATGTATCATCTGCATTACGGTGACATAAATCCCAGAAACAAAACTGAATAAACATCATGAAAAGTACACTGTTTGGGGAGGTTAAACCATTAGCGAAAAATCATCAAGGAGTGTCTCTGATTCTTGAATGAAAGGGCTGGCAAGAGGCGACCCACCCAGCGGTCCCATTTTTCCCAGCTACACCTCGAGAATAATGATCTTTATCTAAAAGATTGTAATCATTACAAATTGCTTGGAAATTCTCAAGAGATAACAGCTAGATGGGAAAGTGAGAGTCAAAGCCACTGGGAGGGGACAGGCTTTTTCTGTTCTGCTCTGGGTGTTGTCGTCCCATGATGTCATCTGACCTTTGGCATATCACGGAGACTCTTTTTCACACACGTAAAAACAGTATCACATTACCTCAACTCAGCAATCCTATGAGGGGGAGTTACTATAGTAAGAGCTCTCAGTGGAATCATGGAAGTGAAAAAATTTCATTCTGGTTCTCTGCCTTGAACTCAACCGAAGGTATTAATGAAGGAGGCGCCCACCAAAAAACAAACATCTCTAACCCAAAGGAGCAAAGGGTACCAAGGAAGCCTTTCTGTGTCTTTCCCTACGGTCCATCCTGTAAGGCTTGCAGGAAAGAGGCAAGGAAATCTTGTGATTTATTTCAAAAAGCTCTAATGATACATAGTCTAGCTGTGATCCTTCCAAATATACCCATTCTGGGTGATGGGGGCTCAGTACCCTGTACAGATAGGATGGCCTGAAATGGAGCCCAGCAAGTGAAAACAACGTACAAAAATGCAATCAGTCTAGATTAGACATATTCACGGTAGAGAATTTATACAACCCTTTCTCCGATTGATGATGATAAACCCACTGCATGGGAGCGACGCAGAAGCTAATCCAGCTTCTTTTGCCTGGAAAGTTCAGGAGTCCAGATGAGTTCGAGGGTACGACACTCCATCTCCTTTTTCATTGAAACATATCACAGGGTGTATTTCCTTTGCATGCACTTTCCTAGACCTGGGGATTGGACAGAAAAGGCCTAGTGGGAAGGACTGTACAAACATACACCTTTACATGCTACGTTACCCCAAAGGTAAGAGTAAAAAACCCAACAGGTGTGCCTGTGATAGATATTATTCTTTTTGTCTGCCTTTCCTGTACTGGGGAGAAATTCGTGATTTTATGCATCTCAGTGGGAAACAGAGGCTCCTTCCTGTTCTCCATAGAAGGTGCAAAATTCCAGGCCCTGATTTTCCCCGCCTCCCTTGCAGCTAGAGGGCGGGCCAGGCCCAGGACCTAGTGGCTGCTTATCTGACCGACTTCCCAAACTCAGTTTCCCTGGACACTTAGTGATGTTGCAAAATGGTCAAGCAGAGAATCCCTCCCTGCAGAGCCGGCTGTTGTGGCAAGACCCATGCAGGAGTCAGCCGTGTAGACTGGCAGGATGACCTAGGGTCTTGTTCAGAACACTGCAGGGCCTGATTCTGGCTATTATGTGACCTGCCCGATATTCTTGCCTGTTCCTGTCAGCCAGACAGCTCCTGCTGCTTGCCTCAAAGGCCTCTGATGGAGACGGTGTGAACACACCCTTTTCACGCATGTCTGCACATGGGTACACACCCCACACCATATCACATGTACCTTCTTTTCCTCACCTACACATTCTTCTTCTCTTCAGTAGGAACAAAGTTATGCTGCAGCTAACATTTCCTTTCTTCATTTCCCCATCACCTACATAGAAAGTGACAGAAGAAGGCACACGATGCTACTTGGACCCAGCGGATAGCCTTTCATCTGCCCTCCCTTTCACTCAGTTGGGACACTGGCCAAAGTCAATGGAAATGTATTCATACAACTGAGGGCAGAGCTGAACCCTAGAGACTGGAGAACAATTTAGCCCCAAAACCTATCCCACTGCCAACTTGAAGTTTTGAGGAAACGGGCAGAAATAGATTCCTGGGGCCAATCTGCATGAGTGGGCATGTGAGTCACAGGTTTCTGGGTAACAGGCTAAATGCTCCCTGGTATAAAAAAATCTACTCATTTTTAGGGTGGGGGAGTCTTCTTAGAAATTCTACACCACTGTAATTATGAGCTGCCCTTCCCATTGCCAAGTTCAAGTTGACCCAAGCAATGTGAAGGTAGCCTCAGGGGCCCCTACTCCGTTTCAATGAGAGAGCTAGTGAGAGCACAGTCCTCTGTGTGAAGGCCAAGGGTCCTTAAGGGTCAGAGGAAAGACTTCGGAGGGTGGAGTGGGGTCGGCTGCTGCCATGTGAAGAGGTCTTACTGCTCCTAAAACCACTGGGCTTCGGGCCAGACCCAATTCTACTACAAACGACCAGGACAACCCTGAGGAGGTCATTTCATCTCTCTGAGCCTCAATTCTCTTGTCCAGAATGGGGCTGTCTGGACTAGAACGGTAGGAGAATGGCCCAAGTTTAAGGAGGTGGACAGCTCAAGTTCAGGAACTTCAGCCATCATTTAGAAGCTTTTGAACCTTGGGCATGTAACTCAACAGTGCTTCCATCCTGACATCTGTCCAACAAGGAGAATAATACTTTTTACAGGGTTTGGAAAACTCAAGAGCAATGGTATGTACAAAGTATGTAGCGCATGGACCGACAAAGCAGGGTTCAATAAACAATAGTTTTATTGACTCATTGATTCATTCTCTGCTTCACTGATTCATCCAACAAATATTTGTCAATGCCCCCAATATGCCAGTGACCTTCTGAGTGTGGGAGATACAGCTATTGATAGGACAGATATTGACTGGCCTTCCCTTGTGATGCTCCCATTTTCTTTCCCCACTAGGAGAGCCAAGGTTCACATTCTGTTCTGTGATCCTTGGGGCAGAACTAAGGCTCATGACCTCTTACGTTACCCTGAGAGTCCTTGAAGGCAGAGACCAGCTCGCTCGGTTTCCTATCTGTGCACAGTAGGTGCTCAATGAAGACCTGGGGTTGAATTAAGTTACGTACGATGTAAAATACTGCAGGTTCCACACCCACAGCTGAAACATTCAGTGCTTCTTCAGACTTGATCATCTCTTTGTATTTCAAATGTTTTGTTGTTTGCTTCTTAGTCTCTTCTATAGTGCATGTGACCGTGTTTTCTTTATCTATACCTCTCTGACTTTACTATCTCTGTACTGCCGTCAGTTTTTCCAATATATTCTATTTCTTTGGCTCATGTTTAAGAATGTGGCAAGCGCTGGTGGTCACCTTATTGAACCCTTCTTCCAACATGGCACTCTCTTTGATGCCCTCTCTTGCCCATTATTAATAGTCTCCCCATAAAGATGGTTTGTGATGGCAGGTTGCTTGCTTAAGGCCACCTGCTTCATTTTCAATAAGCTTTCATTCTTGCATGATTCTTTCTCTGACCTTCATGTAATTTCATTAAACAAGTACTTGCTAGCCACCTACTGTGTGCCTGACACCGTACTGGAAACTAGAAATGAGAACACCAGTGTTCCTACCCTTGCCAACGGCCGACAGCAGAGTTGGGGACTTCTTGGTTAGGGTTCTATCTTTTAAACCACATGGGAGACTCTAACTTCTATATTTGAGAACGGTTATTTTATTCCCTCTTAGTCATGTTTTTAAAAACATGGTCCGTAGACCACTGGAATGAGAATCACCTGGAATGTTTGTTCGATTGTAATTTCCTGAGCTCCTCCTGGGATTAATGAATCGGAATCTCTACAAATGTAAGGATTGGAGTCACTGGAATCTGTAATTTAAACAAACACCCCAGGTGATTCTCATGCACAATAAAGCTAGAGAACCCCCCAAGTCTTACCTTTTCTGCCTAAACAATGCTAAATTCTTCTACCCTCCCTCAGATTACATAACTCCCAGGCTTTTCACCATCCTGGCTCTCAAAGCCTTCTTCACATCCCAGATGTGGTCACATCAGCAGATAGCACCACGGGATTGCTGGTGTCCCCACTACGAACACAGCCCTTTCTATTGATGGAGCCAGAGCATCCATTATTTGTAAACGTGTCACATTGCTGACTCATACTGAGATTTCAATAAATAAACCCTCCTTCAATTAAGACTCTATAATACACCTGACAGAGAAAGATTTGTTTATCAAATTTGTGAATAAAACAACATACAAAGGAGAGGCATATTATGAAATTATAATGCTGATTTTTTTTTTCTTAAATGAGATGTTAGCATTATCTTCTCTTAAGCAAGCCCAGGGTGGTTTCCGGTGACCACGGGTGGCTTTCAGGGTGTTTATGAACCATGAAATTAATCTCTTGAAGATTTTTTTCCCCTGGAAGTCTATATGAAGCCCACCTGTCCACTGTTTCCAGAATCTACTCTCGTCTATACCTCCACTTTAAGGAAAACCGTGGTATTTTTCCAGACTCTCCTATTTTCCAGTATTTCTTGATGACTGCCCACCCAGAATGGTTCCTGGATCCTATCTTCAGATTGTTTCAGTATCCTGGGAGGTTAATTACGTTGGGACTGTAATCAGATTAGCAACTCAGCCTCGCTGTCAACAACATGATGGTTAACATTCACTGAGATCTCAAATGCATCAAACGAGTGTCTTATTTGCATCGTATCTTTATTCTGCTCAACAAATATTTGACTTAGGTATACTTGTTATGTCTGTTTTACAGAAGGGTAAACCCAGCCAGGAGAAGTTCCTGGTGGCATTTAGCCCTTGATCCAGGTGACTCTCAACCACTGCCTTACAGAGAGCCTCTTACGTGCTGTGCCTGTCCCAGGTTTTAATCCTTTCTCGACCAAGTTTATTCTCCCTCAAATATGAAAAGCATGATAGAAGTGCAGTACCAGATGAGAAGTTGAGAAATCCTCCGCAACTGGTTAATATGCTTATTTCTCAAGAAAAGCCGTCCTTTTTAGCCTTTTTCTTGGAGCCTAAAGATCGCCATTTTGTCATATCTTGTGATCACCTTTTTCTTCAAGCTTGGCTCATTCCATGTCTTTATGTCACTGGTATCTTTGTTACTGACCCCTTCTCCTCTTCTGACCCCATCCTGTGCCCAACGCCCCTCCTCCCATCCATTGCACTTGTCTTTCTACAATCTGAGCTCCTTGGCCAGTTGTCTGTGAGGTTGTCTGGTTTCTTTAGATGCTGCCTCCTTCATTTCATCAGGATAATTTGCATTGTGCCGTCAAAGTTAGTTTTATTGTTTGAAGCTCCCATCTTTCTGGAGTCACCTTTTGTTTTGATCACCCATTTTTTTTTTTTTTATATCTTTCCTTTCTATGGATTTCAGCAATAGATCTACAGCCTAGGATAGGTATTTGACCATGCCCAGTGTCCTGTTTTTATTATAATTCCCAAGATTAGTATTCAATCTCCTCCAAATATCCCTGGCTGGGAAACTTCTTGATCTTTGGTTCTGTGCATAGTGCCTTAAGTCAGTAGTGCTCCCAGTGACCTCAATGCCCCTGGAGGAGATCCAAGCAGCTCCCTGAATGGGCTGCAGTCCATGCTTTCAGGACAGCACAGGCCATTCCCTCTGCCTGGAATGCCCTTTTCCTTCCCCTAAACCCCTCCACCACCTCCACCCCTCCCTCCGTTCATTTTCTTAGCTATCTTTCACTCATCCTTGCAGCTTTGCTTCATGGAAGATGTTTTCTTTCCACCAGGCGGGTTAGCACCCCTCCTGTCTGCCCCCGCAGAAATAACCATGTGCAGACCTGCCCCCACCCCCTTCTTTTTGCACTCTCATTGTTTGTGTTCTTATCTGTCTTCCCTTCTGTGCCCTGCACTCCTGGATACACGGGAGTGCACCGGCAGACACTAGCCTTTCTGGAAGTTTGGCACACTTTCCAGTGGGCACGAGAAAACAGAGGTGGGAGACAAGACTGAAGAGGTGGCTTAGCAGAGGTGGGAGACAAGACTGAAGGGAGAGAGTGGCGAAGGCACAATTCTCAAACAAAACAACTTCCAAACACTGTCAAGCGCACAACATCTCAGACAAGCAGCTATTAAGGACAGAAAGTCCAAATTCACCTGGAACAAAAGACCCATCTATAACCACTAGTTATCACCCAGAAAACACTCCCTTTTTGTTCCATTGTCAATGCTCCACAGACCACATCTGCTTTTGGACAGAGCGGAAGAGAGAGGACAGAGGAATGAATAGAAATGAGAGTATGAGTTTCCTTTATTTATTTATTTTACATATAAATCAGCTAATCTGTTTAACATTCATATTAAAGTTGTAATCACCTTTGCACACATTAAAATACAAACTAGCACAAGTAATAGGCCTTAAGAACAACATTACAATAGCTATTAACATATAAGAGCTACCTTATCAACTTACAACATCCCTATAAAATAATAACTACATCCAGGATTGATTTGAGGGAAACTCATTCTCCCGGAGCACTGAAGCCTGACACAGAGTCTGGGGAAGCCAAGAGCCTGGCTGCTCTCCGGCTGACGCCAGGCAGCTTTAACAACTTGAGACGGGGAGCCAGGAGGCTTGGGCTGTCCTTCACCTTGATTCTATTACCCACTGGGGATGTGACCTGGGGAAAATTTCTTAACCTCGGTGAGGATCCGTGTCCTCACCTGAAAACTGGAAATAAGGATCTCTGCAGTGTTTTTTTTTAAACCGAGAATCAAATGGTCACAAGGAAGCACCAGGCACGTGTACCAGGTGCGTAATAAATGGAGAGTCTTTTCTAGAAGGCCGGGTGCTACAAGGGCAAGGGCTGAATTCACAGGATGTCACAGTGACCTGGACATGCCCTCAGCGGTCCTAAAACTTTCCCACATACTCATTTCATTTACTCATTACACAGATGTTGAACTCTGTCTTAGGTGATGAGATAATACAAAAATTGTAAAACATTCGAGTTTCTTCTCTCCTTATGGTACCTGCCATTGAGTTGATAAGGTATCAAGAAAACACCAGGCTGAAACTATGGAAAGAACCTAGATGTCCATCAACAGATGAATGGATCAAGAAGATGTGGTATATATACACAATGGAATACTATGCAGCCATCAAAAGAAATGAAACTAGAGTGTATCACGCTTAGCGAAATAAGTCAAGCGGAGAAAGACAACTATCATATGATCTCCCTGATATGAGGAAGTGGTGATGCAACATGGGGGCTTAAGTGGGTAGGAGAAGAATCAATGAAACAAGATGGAATTGGGAGGGTGACAAACCATAAGTGACTCTTAATCTCACAAAACAAACTGAGGGTTGCTGGGGGGAGGGGGGTTGGGAGAAGGGGGGTGGGGTTATGGACATTGGGGAGGGTATGTACTTTGGTGAGTGCTGTGAAGTGTGTAAACCTGGCGATTCACAGACCTGTACCCCTGGGGATAAAAATATATGTTTATAAAAAATAAAAAATTATAAAGAAAAAAAAAAGAAAACACCAGGCTGGTCAGGACAGAATACATGATACGATCGAATACGTATGTCAAGTCACAGAAGCACAAAGAAAAGAGCATCGCTGAGCTGAAAATAGGAAATAAGTTATGGAACAGGAGACGTTTGAGCTGAGCCTTGAGATATGAAGAGTATTTCAAGAAATGATGAGCAAAGAATATCCCAGGCCCGAGGAACAGCATAAACAAAGATATAGAAGGTGCAGTGTATTCCTTCTCTCCCCCCATGCCCCCCACTATGGCTTAGAGAGCAAGGAGGAGTGGCAAGAAGATCATGCTGGAAGGACAGTCGGTGCCAGACTATAGAGTATCTTAAAGGTGGGGAGATGGTTAGACCTTAGATACCAGGTGGAGGCATTCGGGCTCTGGTTTATAGGCCAAGGGTAGCCCTGTGGACCTACCTGGCTGAGATGCAGAAGTGTGAATGTGATGGGTGACCTGGGAAGATAAAGCTAGTGAAGGACAGTGGTGACGGATGACTCTGGAAACAAGTGATGGGCTCGACAGAATGCTCTAGTATTTGGGAAGAAAATGATGAGGATGAGTAGGGCAATATAGAAGAGAAAAATGCGATGAAATTTGTCATGGTGGAAGTGGTCGGATGCGGGTGAGGAGAGAGGGGCTGGTGATGCCTCCAGTTTCAGAAGGAGGTTGGGAATATGGGGCTACCCTTGACAGAGATTAGGACTACAACGGGGGATAAAATGAGGAGTTTGGTTTTTAGACTGTTGGATTATAAATGACAGTGGGTGGACATGAGAGCCTCATACAGCAAGAAGCTAAATGACTCACAAGTGTGTTTTCGTTACTACTTGCTCTCATAATTGGCCATTAGAAATGGTACGAGGAGCATGAACTTGGAACTAACCAAGATTCAGTTAGGACAGATACAACAATTGGGAATCACTTAGAAACAATGATCCCTAGTACTTCAGCAATGAATGATGATATGTCTAGAGCTCTACGCTTGGGAGAACTGGTAACCCAACAGAAATTGCTACAAATCACTGTTCTTACACGATTGGCCTACAGATTTTGATGCTCAGCAATTTGAAGCCTCACCACAGGTCCACCTAAAAGGTCCTTTTACCCTTTTACTTTTTACCCAAGTCTCTTGATGAAAAGGGGAAACAATAGCCAATCGAACCCCAGTGGGTCTTTCTCAAGTGCACAGGCCATTCTATCTTACTTAGTCTTGGACTTTAGCCCAGGGCCTAGGCAAGTAACAGATGTTAATACTGAGGGGCTGCAGTGACCGGCATCAAGTCATTTCCTTAGTAGAGCCTTGAGAAGGACAGACGGCCTTCAGGCCCACAGAGATCGTGCTGACCAACTGCCACGATCCTGTAGAAAAAGCAGCAGGAGGTGTGAAGTGTCCTGGAGCCATAGGACTCCAGGCAGAAGATAATCCTTAGCACCTTCTACACCTGTACCTGCTGGCTGAAACTTTGCCCCTTTCCACAGAAAACTATGAGGCAAAGGCAATTAGGCTTTTCTTAATATGGGAAAACATCTTGCCTTTGATGGCACTGTTAAAACCATATGTCTGAAAACACCTCAAGCCACGTACACTTGTGGATGGGCTGTTTTCAACACACCTCTTATCGGCATAGGCTCTGGGCTCAGTGCCTGGAAGCTGTAGGGGAGACCTCTCTATCCAGCCATAGCGTGTCCCTCCTCCAATGCCCCAGGCCCAGCTGGGCCTCTGGGGGACACTGCCTGGCAGTGCTGGTGCCCGAGGAGATTTCTGAGCTGCTGCACCACGCACTCCCTTGCAGGGACTTTACCAGGGATGGCAGCCTTTAAACGCCTCATTAATATTCAAATCTATTCAAGTCATTTCAATTTGAATTCTATGCATATTATCAGATAGAACAAAATGCAAATATATACAAATTCATCCATATGAAGAAATAAATAGGGGGAGCGCTGCATAATGGGATTATAATCATTCTCGGGGCTTGTCTCTCTCCTTTAATTCCCCTGAGCCCCGAGGACCAGAGCTGGTTGTGATGCCCTCCCGGGGACTGTTGAACAGCAACATAACCCTTCCTGGACACAGACTCTTCGAGGGTAGAACATTTCATAAATCTATTTGAAGATGCTATCATCGTCCGTGATTGTGTCTCTATCCTGGGCTTACGAGGCAGACTCCCCGGGAAACTGGCAGGGTGAGTACGGGATGGGGGGGTGACTCAGATGCCTGTCCGGGGGCCTCACATTTTGCTGGTTCTGCAGGCCCCAGAGCTGAAGTCCGACAAGGTCAGTCTGGTGCCTCCCCGTACACCAAGGGAAGGGGACTTAAGCCCCAAGCCTCCTACAGCATTTTGATGCCTCTGGTGGTGGGGTGGGCAGAGAAGGGCTAAGCTTCCAAATTTCTTCAGCCTCTAACCTGAGGGAGACTTCATAAAGCCTTTTAAAGTATATCAACTGAATGAATCTTATGACCTAAGTGACCCAACGTGGTGCCTAATACTATCAGAATAGATGCTATCCCTTGTTTTGTTACGTGGTAAGACACACCTACTCACCCTGGAGCCTGCCGCCCCAGGTTCACTGCCACACAGTTTATATCCATGCCCCCTGTCTCCTTCCTAGCCAGATCCTCCGTCAAAAGCCAGAAACTCAACTAGGCATGGAGGCAAAGAGAGACAAATCCAAGCTCAGGCGGTGAGCCTCCCACCCCTATGGCAATCGTGTGTAGACAGAGCGCCTCTTTCTTTGTCTTACACTATTGTTGTTGTTGTGGATTTCCGTTTCATTTCAATTACTCCGAAGAGCGGAAGACGCTGAGCTATATGGTATACTAGAGGAGAGTTCCCATACTCCGTGCTAATGAAGCCAAAGTGAATTGCTATTAAGAATCATTTGGTGAGGTTTAACTACAGAATCTAATAGATGCCTACCCCCCTACATCTCTCCCCCACGGGACTCAACCATAGTTGCATTTGGTAGTAAGTAGCTTGACTGATCTATATAAGTGTAATTCATACGAAGTCAAAGTATCCTATCATATGAACCATCTCCTCCTAAGTACTTTTCCCTCAATAGTCCCAAAGTGCTTTATAAATATAAATGGGCAGAAAGATTTTAGTTGACAGACAGGGAGACTGAGGTACAGATTTCTCTCACAGACGGGGAGGATAAGAAGGGCTACACTGTTCTGAAAGGAAGGGGAGGCCACTGAGCTCCACATGCCTTTGGTTCCTTCCTGTGATGGGCAGAATAATGAGCCCAGAAAGACGTGGACATGTCCTAGTCCTTGAAGACGTCACCTTACAAGGCAAACAGGACTGTGGCTGTGACCCAGTGAAGAGCTTCTGAGACAGGAGATTATCCTGGATTGTACGGGAGACCCGGAGTGATCACAAGATCCGTGTGCGAAGGCGGGGGAGGGGCAGCTCGAATAAGAGCTATGACCGAAGCCAGAGGTTCCAGTGATGCGGGGAAGGAAACACAAACCAAGGAGTGCAGGTGGCCATTGGAAGCCAGGAGAGCCAAGGACACCCACTGTCCCCCCGCAGCCTTCGGAAAGAACCGATCTCAGCTTCAGCCCAGTGAGGCCCATTTTAGACTTCACACACCCGGAGCTAGAAGACACTTGTGGTGTTGTTCCTCATTACGGTTTGTCCTGTGGCCACAACAGCTGCAGGGAACTGAGGACAGTCCCCACCCTGCCCTTCTCAGCTGCGGTTTCTCTTCTGAACCACAGAGCCCAGAAAATAATACAGAGAACTATCTTTTTCTTCCTCAAGGATAGCCCCTAACGGGCACCAACCTAGATGCCTAACAATTAGTTTATCTCATTAATACAGTGGATGCCTTGGGGGCACGAGAGCTTCTTTCTTCTGATGAACAATGCTGAGAAGGGAGGCCTGCCCTTCTCCACACCCCCACCCCACCCCCGCTCCCCAGAAAGCCATACAGTATTTTGCTTTGAAGAGAGACTACCAACACCACACATCTGGAAAGATGGAACCAGAGGACGGCAGATGCCTCACCCCTGTGGACTGTTCCACAACAATGCTTCCCTCATAGTGTTTCAAAGCTCCCTGCTCAGTGAGGAACTGCTTTGTGAGGCAGCCAGCGAGCAGGAAAAGCCTGATTTCCCTTCAGCCTCCGGGCAGGGGCCATGCCCAGAGCCATGCCACATGTATGTGACAAGGCAATGGCTTCCTGGGGCTGTTGAGTCCAGGCCCTGTGTTCTAGGCTTGGGCAGAGATTGAGGAACTCTTGGAAGGTGCTCTGGACACTCAACAGCATTGTTAGACGGACAGTCTGACAGACTGACACTTCACGGCAGAGGTGCTGTGGGGGAGGGTCATCACCAACGTGCCCTCTGAAAGGCTGCCCGAGAAAAAGCTTCTAGGCGGGGCACCTGGGTGGCTCGTGGGTTAAGCCTCTGCCTTCGGCGCAGGGTCATGGGATTGAACTCGGCATCAGGCTCTCTGCTCAGCGTGGAGCCTGCTTCCCCCCCTCTCTCTGCCTGCCGTCTGCCTACTTGGGATCTCTCTCTGTCAAATAATAAATAAAATCTTGAAGAAGAAGCAGAAACAGCTGCTTCCAGCCGAGTACCAGGCACTGGGAGAGTCCTTGGGAGATACGATGTTCTCTTTAGTTTGCCTCCTTTACAAGAGAGAGACCTTTGGGCCTCAGTTGGAACCAGCTAACCCTACTTCACCAGCCTCCCTGCCTTCACCAGCCCCAGCCTCCACCTAAGTTGCTATTCTGCCTCTCAATGTAGATCCTCACCCCACCACGCCCCATGGGATGATTAAGGAAACACCCCTGGGGGCCAACTTCACCAGGTACCCTCTAAGCCTATGCTCTTCAGGGACAGGAACCCGGGGGAAGGAGACCGGGAGGGTGGCTGGGAGAACCACAGGGCCTGGATTGTGAAATCCTAGGTTTTTGTCTTAACTTTCACGCTTACCACTGTGTGACCTCAGAGAGGCGCCTTACCATAACTTGGTCTCATTTTTCTTACTTTTCCAAGTAAGGTGAGGACTGTCACCCATAATAAATGCGAAAGGGTTTGGGAAAGCATAAAGTGCCATATAAATGCAAGGAGGGATTAAATTATTATCACCTTTTCCCCAAGGATTACTTTGTGCTCACAGGTACTCTGGTTGCAGAAGGCAATAATAATGATAAGTAGAATGTATTCTCTGATAAAGCACTTCCACAGCTTGGCAAGAGAAATGCCAGGCACAGAAGGTAGAGGCTAGCGACAGTCTGGTCACGTGCCGGCTATGTGCCCACGTTGGACAGAGCACGGCACACAGGGACACCCACAGGACCCAGCCCTTGGCTTCCAGAAGCTCGTGATCTAGAAGGGATGGCAGATAGAAAAAAAGTCTTCTTTTTATACTGTTAGGAGCACTACTAGACGTTTTCACAGGGGGGCTGTGGAAACAAGGAGGTGGGGCACTTAAATTGGTCTGTGAGGAGAGAAGTAAGGAAACTTCCTCCGGGAAGTAAATTGAGCCTACCTCAGGGTAGACGTCAGCCAGGCCAACATGGCAAAGAGCGGAGATCCTTCTAGAGGGAGGAAGGACAGGCGAGAAAACCAGGAGGTATGAGGGAGCAAATCACACTCAGAGATGCCGGCAGCTGGGCTTGGCTGGAGTGAAGGGTTTGAGAATGGAGAAGAGAGATCCTTCTCCTGAAGGTGCTGGGACACCGTCAAAGAAACAGACAACCATTCAAAGGCAGAGCCCTCTGTGTCCCTGAAATCTGGCACACTGGCCATCGTCATGGCTAAGGTGGGGAATGGAAACTTCAAAACCTTCCACGTACATGAGTGTGCCTTTCTGGATCAGGGAGAGTTCGAGCTCTGAACCCTACCGTCTTAGGGTGTCAGGAGACTGAAATAGCCACAGGCACCTGCGCTCCTCTCCCCGTTCTTCTATCACTACGTTACCCATCTGGGAGTACCCACGAGGCCTACAGAGCAGCCAGCAGTGGCGGGGGGGGGGGGGGGGGGGGGGCTGGGGGCCCCTTCAAACCTGGCACCAGCTCCCCACCCTCCTCTCCACCCCTGTATTCATCAGTTCCTGCCTTCAGTTTCCCATTGGTGATCTGGGCTGAATAAAGAGGCCCAAAGGCCTGGTGACTAGAACATCTTTCTTTATGAATTGGAAAATAAAATGACAGTACGCGGCTAGGAGATCCCAGTTCGCAACGAAGTGAATAGCAATGTCGGTGGTTGTATTGACCTTCAAGATTAAAAAAAAAAACAAACAAAAAACAAAAAACAGAACAAGAATTCTCGGGGTGCATTATTACCTACGTTCTGAATCTCTTCACTGTGCCAAGCAGAAAATCCATCCTTTATGGACATGAGCCTCTCTGGAGTACAGTGTTTACTTTAAAATAAACACTTTAAAGTGCAAGTGGGAGGAAAAAAAAAAAATCTATGGCCGCTCCTGGGTCCATTATTCCCTGTCAGCGCAGAAGATCATGTGGCTCTGGGCGCTCCAGAGGTGGGACAAGGCAGCAAGGGGTGTGTGTTCTTCTCAGTCGTGAGGAAAGCAGTGACATCAGCGAGAGACCAGCAAAGCCATCCTGTTCCAAACTGTTATGTTCCTGGCCTTCTTGCTTGTTTGGTTCCCTGTGCTCAGGACCCATGGTGATTCCTGAGTCCGTTCTCATCATGCATGACATCCTGAGATAATAATGTGACGTGAAAATTCGAGGCAGCTCCCATGAGTCACCTGACCTCCTCTGGTTAGAATTGCTCTCCAGAGCGCTTATACAGCTCAAGTGAGTAAAAGCAGTATTCACAGGGAGAGGAGGCCGGGGCAGGACAGGGTGGTACGAAAAGGGGATGCAGGTGATTTCTGTGCCAAAATGCACCCACCTTCTTTCTCTGGACAAGCCTCTACTCAGTAGTGGTTTGAAAGGCATTTCAGTATCGACTGCGAGGGACGTTGTGACCTCCATGCCCCACACATTCACATACTCTGAGCACTATTCCATAAAACACTATTCCGTAAAAAGGGGTAGACCAGTCCAGCGCAAAGGGCACTCCTGTTTTGACTAGGAAAGATTTCTTTCAGCTCCTATGGCTGCAAGAGCCCTTAGGAAGGGCAGAAACATCCCGGCACTGACTGCGCGAACATTTAAGGCAGAGAGCACAATGTAAGGAGACAATTTAACTGAAAAAATACAGCAGGACGTATATTTGCACCTTCCTTGGCATGGATCTTTGTCAATGAATATCTGTTGATCATGAGAGAGAAATGCAGATTTCCTATTATTATTAGCAAGAGAATAGGGGAGGGAAGGAATAAGGCTTTCCGGATCGTATTTCTCCCAGTCTGATCAGCTCAGCATGCAACTGTTTTCACCTATAAAGCACGGATTTCTCTCTGTGAATGCCTCTGCCCGGTTTGATGAAGAGAAAACCCAAAGCCAAGCTCATGTCCAGAGCAAGGGACACCCACATGGGTTTGGAGCCCTCGCAACAGCTGACAATGCACTTGCCGACAGAAGCCATGGGTTCCACCGAAAGACCCAGACTGTGGCATCAAAAGAAAGAAATTTGCAGAGATCTATCTGCCTTTGCCTTCTTCCTCTGTACTCCGCTGATTCAATCCAAAGGAGCTTTGAAAACGTCAAGGAACTTTGACGTTTCGCTAGTTTATCTGAAGTGTCTATCTTCCGTTAATACCAGGATCCTGAGCATGGCCTAGGTAGAGACAGGCCATCTTCAGAAATGAATTCTGACACCAGGCAGGATGGCCCTGCCGGAGCTGAAGTGAGGAGAATTGGGCCTGAACGGTACTCAGACTCTCCCACGTTCCCAGAGTCCTTTCTCTCTCCCTCTAACGACCATTATTAATCATTTCAGAACCATGTGGTCTCCTGACATTTTTACTATTCTAGACCTGACAAAAAGGAGGGTTTGGATGTCCTGCAATGCCTTTTTGTGTAGAATAGCTCCGTTCCTCCAGTGAGCTAACACCGGGGTCACCTCTCCCTCAGCAGAATGGGGTTTATTCTTTTTTCCTTTCTTTCTTTTTTTTAAAATCCACTGAAAGAAAGTTAGGTGGTGATTGGTCCTTGTTAAGGAATCAGTGTCTGGTTTTCAGAATGTTCATCTCAACTCGATCTGGGCTGGGGAAGCAAAGAGCCCCCTTCCGCCACCGGGGCACGGAGCTTTGTGAATTCTTACTCAGCTTCTGTCCGTGGGGTGATGTTTTCCTCTGTTTTGGTCAGCTCTTGGTCACAAGCCCCATAAGCCATGAAGGAGGGGGACCACGGACCAGGCCAGGGGGTCTGCGGCCCACTGCCAGGACCACAGCTGTGGAGGCCACCAGGGTGAGGGCGACTCCTCCTGAAGAAACGGGCAGCAAGGAACCAGGGCGGGTACAAGCGAGTGTCTGAGTGATGTTCCCATCCCTGCCCAGGAGGGAGAGGCAACATTATGGAATCTGTGGGCAAGTTACTAGATATCAGCATCGGTCATTTTCACCAGCAGGTGGGCTGACCATCCTGCTTTACTGGGCTGCCTGGAGGGTAACAGAGGAGAATGCGGGCAGAGCTCAGCTGACCTGGTCCTAGGTCTCCGGGACGCCTCCCCACGGCCGGCTCCACGTCAGGGACCACAAGGGAGTTAAGAAACGTGCTGTGAGGCCGGAATCCGGAGACCAT
The DNA here is from genome assembly GCF_009829155.1 of Mustela erminea. Taxonomy (NCBI): domain Eukaryota; kingdom Metazoa; phylum Chordata; class Mammalia; order Carnivora; family Mustelidae; genus Mustela; species Mustela erminea. The sequence goes on from NC_045622.1 coordinate 22,172,046, forward strand.
TACGGGGTTCGACTCTTTCCTATTCTTGCATTTCCCCTCTCCCTAGTTCAGCTTTCCATTGAGGGATTCCCGAGCTCCCGAGGGAGCTCATGTTTGTGAACAAAGAGCGGGGAGCAGGCTGGCCCCACAGAGGGGCCGGGAAAGCAGCGAGCCGATGACACCCACCACCTGGGTGGAACGCCTTCTTCTGTGGGGAGATCACTCTCCATCTCTCTCAGCAGTTTCTCCTATGAGGCACTTCTGTTTCCTCACTAACCCAGGCAGCCCCTGATCGGCAGCTGGAAATACAGCTTTGCCAACTTCAGGCAAAATGTTTGGTTCTCTGACAAGAGATGCTCAGGGTCACCTGCCACGTGCCAGGGGCCTTCCGTTAATAACATGAGCAGAACAATCCTCCTTCTCTCCGACCCCACTGGGAACCCCTCCCTCACTCCCCTGCCCCCTTTCCAGGAAGACAGACAGTGTGAGGACAGACAGATCGGGCCAGTGGCAACTCACTTTGCTAGCGACAAAGCAGCAAAGGGCTCTGACGGGGAGTCAGGTTCGGAAGCCGCTTGGGTTTGAGCGAACCTCATCTAAAATCCTACTGGCAACCCAAACTTAATGGATATGAAATAACGTCGCATGGTGTCGGGCAACGTACACGGCCAGTTCACCAGCCAGTCAAGCCACACAGAGAAGACAAGGAGTGGGCTGCTCCAACGATGGCCTCACCTTTCCCTCACCCCACGTGCCACTGTCTTTGTTTATGCTGCACACAAATTGACTCTGGCGTCTGAGACACATACATGCAATCTTCAAAAGGTGAAAAGGGCAAGTTGTCACCTCCCCGCAGGGCGGGCCTGGGATTTCAGTGCCCTCCCTTAGGCTCTGGTTACCTTGCCTGGTAAGTTGCGCTCGGAAATGAACAACCACTGCTTCCCCTGATTTGTCTTAATGGTGTCTGTTTCTATCCAGAGATGAAAACAGAGTAGCACCTCTTCAGCCTGCCAGGGAGATCAGGAATAATGAGACTAATTTTAGCATCTGTTTGTTTTGCTTCTCCAGCATGAGAGGGGAACAGCAGCAGAAATATTGGCTCCTGGATCATTAAAGAGGCAAACTCCTGGGGAGAAGCCCAGTGGGCCCAGGTTGGGGGCTGGGGACAGGAAGTGGAGCTCCTGGCTGCCAGCCATCCCTGGTGGGGGGAGGTAGGCATTGAGGGAGGGATGCATTCATCACCCACAGGAAAGACACCAGCATGGGAAAACACCTGCCATAAGGAAATGGACAGCTAGCTGAGGTCTCTCTTTGCAACTCTTCCACACCCTTGAACATTTTTAATTGTACCCACCTGCCTCTGCTCAGACATTCCCCTTAGCACACTGCCCTCACATCCATCAGAAACAGCAGAAAGCACCCGAGCCTCTGGCGGGGGTGGGGGCAGCTGCTGCCAATCCGAAGCCTTGGTCTTTTCCCTTCATGCCCTTTCCCTGCCCTGGCTCAGCTGCCTCAGCCCCACTGTCATGGGCAGGGGAGGGCCCAGGCAGCTGGCCGAGAGACTCTGGCTCTTCTGCTACTAAGGGCCCTCTGGGCCTCCGCTCAGCTCACTCCTGGGCTTTGCAAGCTCTGCTGCTGCCACCATCAGGCTGATTCTGGAACTGCAGTGCTCACCAGGTTTCACATCCCAAAATATTTCCAGCAGCTCCAGCCTGATGTGGACTCAAGTAAAGAACAGGCCCTCCCTCTCCCCCACACATGGCCCCTCACTCAGGTGCACCTTTCTCTGTAATAAAAAGGCTTCTGAGGCCAGCTCTCTGATGAAATGGGACTCCTTGTGAATGTGGGGTAGACCCAGCGTTCTTCAGCGAGGTGTGGAAAACTGTGGGTCCTAGAATATGGAGGCTCAAGCCACTGGGAGGTTAATTGGCAATTTCTCTCTCTTTGTCACAAGGGCAGGAAGGTGGGGAGGGTGGCCTCACTTCTCCTGTGGCACCCAGGAAAGGTATCCAGGAGAAAGCTCTAAGCTTCTGTCCCCTGGTTGCCTGCATGATGAGCCAGCCAGGTCCCACTGTTACTCTGAAGCTGTCATATCTCCCAACATCGCCAAGGGTGACAGGTGGGCTGTCACAGTGCACCAGAGCCGAGTCACCTGTGACACTTCCAGGTGACTGACAGAAATGGAAACTGACATGCATTAAAGAACAGAAGGACAGGGCTGGGTTTTGTTGAAACTGAAAAGTGGGTGGCTCACAGGAGGGTGTTTCTCTTGGCGCTGTCCCTGGTGACCCCCTGGTCTTTCCAGGCCTCACTCAGAGAGGAACAACTTCCTACTCCAAATAGCTGGGATCCTCCTCTGTCCTCCCAGGGGCACCCTGTCAGCCCCCACACATGTGATGTCAGAAACCCTGCTTTCTCTTCCTTTGCATTGTTTTTTGCCATTCATGTCAACATTCCAACATTTATTCAGAGTCCTCTGTGCTGAGCAGCATGCCTGGCACCAGGGCAGGTGGATAAAAGAAATGGATATTTTAATCAACCAATTAAGAGAATAAAAGTTCCTACTCTTGCTTTTTTTTTTTTCTTTTTAATTGTCAACACAGCCACAAAAGGAACTATCCAAGCAACATCCCCTTGATTGCTATTCAGCCCAAGAGGCTGGCCTGTCATTCCCCCCAGAAACCTCATGGCCTCAAGGTAAAGCTGAATGTCAGAAGATGAAGGAACCAACTCAGAAAAAGCCTGGAATCAAAAGACAGAGCTGCAAGGCTAGGTTTGAAGGTCAGCTCCCTGGTTTTCATGGGAAATCCTTAAAATCCTTTTCTTTGCCTAACCACTGAGGATTCCCACAAGTTTGAAGAACATGTTCCCTCTTATGCCACTGCCTAGGATCTTCTCATCCATTTTTCAGGATGGATGATTTGAAGCAACTGCATCTCCCAGAATCTTGAGAAGCATCGAGGCATATGAAAAAGTAAAGCAGATGAGAGTGACTTTGGCCGAGTGACATGACCTTTCAGAGGGTATGACAGTGTGACAGCTGCCTCTCATGCTAGCACCGTAATGAAATGAACTAGGGCTTGTGAATGGCACGCTACAGTTTGGGAGGCTTTACACCAACACTCATCACCACCACCAGCAGCAGCATCAAAACATTATTACTGCCATCACCAACAGCCCAAAGGCTTTGCTGGCACTTACGAGAAAATGTGCTGGACAAAAAAGACATCCGTAACACATCATCTATCTTCTAGGAATTTATTATCCAGAATCAATAGGTTGTTGCTAACATAATATTCAGGGAATCGTAGGGTCGGAGAGGATTTGAGTGATATCTACTCTACTCTTTGATCTGCTCCTGAGTAATTGACTCTTCCCTTTTTGGTGGTCCGAATTCTACCCTTAGAGCACTGTCAGCAGTGGGAGATTGTTCAGCAGGCTAGCATTAGACACTAGGATTAAATATCAACAGTCTTAGCTACGTCACTGCCTATTTCTGGCCGAACAATGCATGTATTTGCTTCACTATTGAACTCATCCTGCCAAATCCCCACCAATTCCTGATGAGAACAGCCCCAAGTGTGAAACCCATAAGTAGATCTCATGACGTTCTTTACTCTTGATACTAGAGACTTCTAAACATTTCTAACATCTTCTGAGTGGAATCACAGCTTGTAAACTTGTTTTCCTCAAAGCCAGCAAAACTTAGCTTTCTCTTCAGAATGGCAAAGAAATCATCAGCAAAATGTCTCTAAGCTTTTCTTACTTATCTCGTCCTTGTTCTTGTCTCCCTTCCTGGTTTATTTACCATTCATCCTCAATGTTAGGTGAGCCTCCCGGGGCCCCAGATATGGGTAAGTCCCATTCCTCAGTGGCCGCCATTTGACTCACAATCCAGAGTGCTCCGTGGTTCCCTGCCACATTCTTTTTAATTTTTTTTTTATAAAAATTTTATTCATTTATTTGACAGACAGAGAGATCACAAGTAGGCAGAGAGGCAGGCAGTAAGAGAGAGGAGGAAGCAGGCTCCCCGCTGAGCAGAGAGCCTGATGCGGGGCTCGATCCCAGGACCCTGGGATCATGACCTGAGCCGAAGGCAGAGGCTTTAACCCACTGAACCACCCAGGCGCCCCCCCGACCCCCGCCACATTCTTTATCCAACACATTGTTCTTAAATATACGTCTACCTGCTATTCTTCTCTGCCTCCTTCTGGAAAGTAGACCAACAGGGAAGGTCGGTTCCTCCACACTTACACTCTCACTACTTTCCCCCCTGCCCTTTACATACCAGCTATGAAGGAAGGTGAGCTGGAGAGAATGGGTGCATGTCCATTCAGTTCCACACTTTTAAAGCCCCATATAAAAGACATGGCAAAGCAAGAAGAATAAATAACAAATGGATTCTTCCCCTTTTTTATCCACAGGACGCATGGCACAGAAAGGAGTGCAGACCCAGAAGCTCCTCACAATGTTTCTAAGGAACAGACTTAACTCTGAGAGTTAAGTCATAAAAACATTTAACATGGTATTTATGACAAGCTGACCCTCCTCTTCCTGAGCTTCTCACAACCCTCCACATACTCATATTCCAGTCACCCACACTACCCATTGCTTCGGAACAGATGGCATTCTGTCCTGCCTTCTTTGCACACACTAAGGCAAGCCCGGAACACTCTTTTCTGTGCTTCCCCAGGAGGGCTCCAAGACATCCTTTGAAGTCAGGTCATTGCCTCTGTGCAGCCCTTCCTGATGCCCTCGGTCATTTCAGCAGCTCTCAGAATACTCTCGACAACTCTGAGCCTGTCATGTAACCATGAGTCAAAGTGTCTGCTCCATGACCAGATGGAGAGCCCCTACCTGGGCAGAAATAATGTCTTAGGGGGTCTTTGCCTCAGAAGTCCCTGGCATCATGCCCACCACACAGCTGGCCTACCATGAGGGTGGGCTGAGTGGCCAACGGCTGAGCTTTGGTGTTCCCAAGTGCATCAAGGAGGACCAAGAGAATGTGGCCCTCTGAGACACTGGGAAAAGTGTGGAATGATGAATGGGAGCCCTGGTTGCCATGCAACTCAGTGTCAGATTTCAAATTCCTGTATTCTAGGCAAGGGTTAGAAAGAGTCTGAACTTATAAACAACTGTCCAGGGAACACAGGCCAAGGAAGCTGACCATCTTGGTCATTCTGCCTGATATTCAGGCGTCTTCTTAATACTGATGCCTTACACCATTACGGTTTGGGTTTCAGTATTCAAAACAAAAATTAAAAATAAAGAATGGACTCGGGTTAATCTGCCTCACTCTGCCAATGAGGACACCAATACCATGTAGAAGAGCACAGTGAGATCTCACCTCTTATTTCAGGAAGATGGCAGATTGGTTCTAAGCTCTGGATAGGATTGCATTCCAGCAATAAGCCGTGTGTATGTGTGTGTGTGTGTGTGTGTGTAGAGTGGGGTCACAGATGGGAGGAGATCTGAAAAGGGCATGATATGGCTTCAACACTGAAGGGGGCAGGGGATCCTTCCCAGAGCATGTGGGAGGTCTCTATGTCTGGCTACTTCCTTGCCTTTCAGTCCAGGAGTGAGGGGGAAGGGTGAGCCCCTCTCACCCTCCAAGCCCCAGCCAGGACTGCAAATGAATAATTCAATAGGGAACAGGATTTGCCCGAGCTGGTCACTATTTTCACGGCTTTGACTTGTTACCAGTGTACCCAAGGAAAGCTGACATTTATTTAATCCTCATAGCCTTGTTGACTGTGTACTCATGGAAACATTGTATGCTTATGGAAGACATTTGTTTCCAAGCAGCTTATGCTAAATTGCAGTGATAGAAAGGAAACACTTATCCAATATTGACATTTACTGACTTCTAGAAATATACAGCCAGAATACTCATTTTCACACTCAGAAGAGGAAAGGGGGGGGAACAGCACAATGTTGGATCCCTAGCTCCTTTCATGGTTCAGAAGCAGAAAGTTAATGGAAGTTCACATTCAATATGGCGGTGGAGATCTTCACTCTATGGCAGTGGTGTGGATTCCAAGAGAGCCTGGAAGGCTGCAGCCCTTCCAGGCTTGATCTTCAAGGTCTGGTAGAAGCAAGACATGGCATTCTTTGCGTGACAGTGTGAGAACTATTGCAACCATCTGTAAGTTATCTATCTACCTTCTTACAGGACGTGCATGCCTAACTGTAGATTCTGGTGTTCCCTGAGGGAAAAGGAAACCATGTACAATATCATCCATGCCTCAATGCAATGGACTCCATCTCCTCGATGGAAATAAAACCCCCTCTATTTGGAACACAGGGCAAAGCTAGCCCAGCCAGGTACGGGATGCTGCCTTGTTTTTTTCCTCACTCCCTGTGGACAGCAATGAGGCAACAAGTAACCCAAGGGAGCAGACCTCCCCCAGAGCAGCCGTCCCAGCCCGACCCTGCTACATGAACACTGGGGTGTCCACTGACCTTGTGGGAAGACTGGGGCCCAATGGCTGTGCCACCAGCACCATCATTAAAATCAGGATCGCTGCAGGGGTGGAGAGTCCAAGTGCAAGTTCCGACCTTCTCCTGATCTTCCCGACTCTCCCCACTGCTGAATCAGGGTCTCTGCTCCCAGGCACAGGCAGGATATGTGGCCTCACTCTTTCTAGTTGACTCCCATTAAAAATGCCTGGTTTTTCACCTCAAAGTTTTGTATTTCACCATTTTAGAAGGATAAGGAACGGGAGCTGCAGAATGATGCCTCTTGCCCATGTAACAGCCCCCTCCCCAGCTCTGATTTTTAGGAGACCCTAAAATGAATGCTGTTGGGCCTCCTTCCCCACTCCTCCATCACAGCCAATTTTCTTTTCCTTGTTCATGTTTCCAAAACAGTTTATCTTTTTATCTCCTTGGAAGAAAAGTACTCTGCAAATCAAAGATATCATTAGTATTGTTATTATTTTGCTATTGAAATCTCTTGAATTCACTCTGGATTATTCATGTGCTTTTTTGGGTCTGCAATATAATGCCGCTTAAGTCACCCCCACTGGGCTGAACAAAAAAGAAAAATTGCATCTTAAGGCCTAATCCCCTGCTCCACCCCATCTCCTGCTGGCCCTGGCTCCTACCAACACAGGCACACCAGGGAGAGCGGCTCCTTGGTGCCATGCCTAGCTTTCTGCTGCCATGCTCCAAGTGAGATCCTCCTTTGTAACCCAAGAAGGAGGCCCCCTGCAGTATCCTTTAAGTGCCCTGTGCGGGCGTTGACCCCCATCCGCACCCCTCTCCCCCTGGGGAGCTTCTCTTTCCTCCCCAATAGGTCTGGCTGGCAACAGAGAGCTCCCTGCTGGGCAGCAGACACGGAGACCACCCCCATGCCCAAGGGATGTGTCCCAGTTCCCCTCACACTGAGGATTTGTTCAAGAAGTGGTCCCACACCCTTGGCAGTTGTGCATTGACCTTCCAGGACAAAAGGAACCATTCTTCCTCCTCTAGACAAGACGTCATACCACTCGGGGTGCCAGTGCGGGTAGCAGCTTATTACTTGCCTCATCTTTTGTTATATGACAGTTCTGGGCAAGGTTCAATGTTTGCTAAGTTGCGGTTCACTCCCAGTTTCTTTTTCCAATGCCTTCTCAGCCTGTACCCCCTAGGAGCCCCCCATTCTTCTGGCTGCCTCTGATGTGTTCCTGGTATCCTTCGGTGCCCATCTCCCTCCCCAAGGGAGCTTCTCCCAAGTTAAGACATCTCGAAGCAGTGTCTCCTTCCTCTCCAAGCTTCCCGTCATCCTCGTAGCTTCCCTCATCCTAGCTGGGTGTCTCCCCTCACAAGCTATTTGCCCCTTCTTGGCTTCAGACTCTCTCCCCTTGGAGACTGATGTCAACACGAACGTCTGACCTTCAGGTAGCCGTCAGAGAGCCTTTTGGGTGACTCCTGCCAGCAGGTCGGGAGAGCAAGTCAATTAGATTCTTCCCAAGGAGGAGGTGACAGCCCAGGTGAATCCTCAATTCAAGGACTGTCACTGACAGGTAAATGCCATTTCTCACTGCCCCCCGCCCCGCATCCCCCCAACACACTCAGAGCAGCCTGGCATACGTGAAAATCCAAGGAGAGATCTGGATTGGGTCAGAGTTAGAGCTTTCCAACTCCAGGAGGTTCTAAGGCCAGATGGGACAGTCTGGAAGTGCTAGGGGAAAATGTCAGTGTGCAGAGAGAACACCTTTCCAAAGAGCGTCTGAGTTCAAGGCACCAGCTTAGTGTCACTGCACCTTCCCCAGACTTTTGGATATGCTGTGGAACACCACCTTCCATCCTGCAAGCGCGTGGCTCCTCCGCAGCTACCTAAGACGGGGAGGTGCAGGCTGCTTCGCGGATCTTGAAGATGAAGGAGGGCATGGAGGGAAACAGTTGTGGGCAAACGGAAATGATAAAGGGAAAAAAATGTCGCAAGTTCCAAGTTTATGGATGACAAGAGAATCGATCCCTTTTCACCCAGGAGCAGAACATGCCTCTTCTCCACAGGAGGCAAATTGTGCTGTGACATTATCCCTCTCTGTACAAAGCACGCGGTCCTGACAGCTGATGGGAGAGGCGTCCCCAGCAAGAGAGAAACCCACAAGCAGCACACACTGGCGGCTCGCCATTTCTTTGTGGGGAGCCAGGCCCGGGGACATTGGCAGGGGAGGAAATGGAGGCACGCCATTTGGTCTTTCTACTGCCACCTTAGGAAAGATAAAGAAATATTTAATCTCCCATTTACAGGAGAAGCCCAAACTTTAAAAGGAGAGGGGATACAGCGTATCACTGACACTGACAGACTTGGATTTCACTCTCTATAAAGAGGTTCGAGAACAAGTAAAAGTGAATAAATACCAGACACGTTGGGACAGAAAGGGCAACTGAAAGGGAATTTCAGAGTTTTGACTTCAGTGTTTTGCTAAGGAAGTGTTCAGAGCGCTGTTTGAAGCTCTCCCTCCGTAGGGGGACTAAGACAACGGGAGCTGGAAGCACAAGAATTGCATATCCAGAAACTCTAAGATGACACATAGGCTCCCACCAGGAGAGGTGCTGGGCAGCAGATGGACGTGTCACCAGAGTGCCAGATAAAGGTCCAAAAAGAAGCCTGGACATTTGTTTTCCCTGAGAGGAGGGGCATCCCTGAGTCCCTGCACATTTCCTTGGAAAGCATCCCAGGAGGAAGAGTGTGAGTGAGGTGGAGGGAGGGGGGGCGTCAAACGGGTAACTCGGTGGGGTGTGCCAGGCAGGATGCAAATTCAGGCAGGGGTTGTCTGCAGGAGTGACCTCGAGCCTGCGGGCAGGTCCTCCCACGACCTCTCGGAAGAGATGCACTTGAACTAATAACTTGAGAAGTCTACAGATCTAGGTAGGGGTGGGCACAGTCTAGGAACTGATCATATAGGTATAGGGTTGAGTAGAATCCTCTGCGGGATTCACAATACTCAGGATAACATCCACGTTAAAACACGGGTCTATGGATCAAGTCAAAAGGTAACATATCACCAAAGTCCATAAAAAGCATTCTACTTGGCCCTTAATTCCTGTCATCCAATGCTGTCTATTCATGGAACATACAGTGTCCAGTGATGCAAAGGATTTTGGCTGATTACCACCACTTTGCCTCATGGTATTTCTTTAGACCTCTTTTGGAGCCCCGTGGACCATGACATCTACCATTGGGTAGGGCGGGCAGCGCCGGCCACACTCAGAACACTCAGGAATCTCAAGGAAGTAGGCATTGTAGGGCACCGTGCTTTCTCCCTAGTGCTCTCAGGGCTAAGGGTAGATGAAACGGAGCATTTAACCTCCATAGGTAAATATTTAAAGATTCCTATGAGAAGAGTGACGAAGGAGCTCTGGTACTGAAAAGGGGATAAGCAAAGCAGAAGATGCACACTGCGGTGATTCAGACAACCGAAGAGGCACTCAGACACCAAAAGCGTCTTATGCCAAGCCAGAGGAGAATCACAGCTCCAGTTTTCCAACAACACACGGGCAGATTAACATGTGCGCCGGTCCCATGTACATTGGGGGGCGTGGTGGGCTCCTCCTTTTAGGGATTCTACAGGCGACTTCCTGAGTACAGTGGGAAGAGGCAAAGGAGGACAGGAGAGTGAGTGTGTGAGTATGTGTGTTTGCCCCTAAGCCAGCACACAGGCATCCAAGGAGGGTAATCTCACAAAATGGTAATATAACCCAAACTGTTTCTGTACCAGTGTTCTGAGATAGTTCTTATTCATTCAGCCTGAAAACTCTAGGGAAGGCAATTTATCTTCCTGCTGCTGTAGGGAGCCCTGGTGACATGCACACTACCCTATGAATACACGAGTGTGTGTGTGTGTCCACATTATAATTACATGCAGGCGGTGGGCATATACACACCGTAATGGGGGAAAGCCCCCCCCCATCCCGAGTTTCATCAGGATGGCCAGGAGCAAAGTTGGATAAAGGGGAAACGTGCAGCGACCCTGAGTACCACTACAAGAGCAGAGGCAGGAGGCATGGGTTTCTGCTTACATTTGGCTTCTCCCTGACAGGGAAAAAAAAGGAGACATGCAGTTCGCTTGCAAAGCCAGCCACCCCCCCTCCCATGGCGGGGCTCTGCTTCCTTGAAAACTTTTACCCTTCATTTAATCAACAGATGGACATGCTCTGTTGTGGATTTTTCTGAGAGTCCTGTCCCTCTCAGAGCCCAGTAGGCTGGCACAAATGCTGCCTCAGAAGGCAGAGGGGCTCCTGGCATGCCTAACGAGTGGGAAGGAGCTGATTTACTTCCCCCCTTGGAACTCAATTCCACAGGTGACTTTTGATGCCTTTGGCTAAGTAGGCACCCCGCAGCCCCTGCCCAGATCGCCTGCCCCCTCCCTTCCCCAGGCCAGCCCCCCACGCCCACCCCAGGGCTCCCGTGGGCAGGGAGCCAGCCCAGAGGTAGCAAAGTTCTTTCCGGAAAAGTCCACCAGCCTCTGCCCGTGCTAGGTTGCGCAAAGTAAACAATCAGCACCAGGGGCGACATTTCACGTTAGACCCTGAATCCGGGGCTGAGTGGGATTCAGAATTCAGCTTTATTCAGAGCACATTACGTTCAATGAAACTCTTGCCCAGCTTCTCCCCCAACCACCGCACATCACCCCGGCGGTGCGCTGGCTAACGGGGGACCCCTCTGCCACCGTGCAACCGCACACACCGGCTTCTGAATCCACTCCTGCAAGTCAGACCTTCCTCGAGCTGAAAGAGCCACCTAAACAAAGCTCCCCTTCCCGCCCCGCTCCTTCTCCCAACCTGAGTCGGAAGGAGAGGAGGTGCCCAGAAGTTCAGGGCGCCAGAGCCACACAGATAACTGCCTCATTAACATACCGGAGCATAAAGAACTCATTTGCATCGGAGAGTTTGGGCTGGAGGTTGACAAGTGAGAGGAGAAAGTCACCCCTCCCACACCTCTTCCTTGCAAAAGGAAAATAAACAGGACCATTCTGTTGCATCGGCAAAGGCACAGAAGCCACGCCGGCGCATCTCGGACGCAAGGATCGGGGTGAGTTTCCGAAGCCCGCCCCCCGATTCCTGCCCCCAGCCCCCGGCGCCCCGCCAGCCGACACCCCAGCCGACTTTTCCTAGCAACTCCGGCCGCCGCGCGGGGCTCCTACCTTGACTGAAGAGGAAGAAGCACACGAAGAGCAGATCGAGCTGGAAAGGTTTCATTCCTCAGCGCCGCGAGGGAGAGCCGGCGGGGCAACTTGGGTCGGCAGTGAGTTTCTCCTCCCGGGCGGCTCTCCGTGCTCAGCCTCCGCCGCGGTCCTCCCGGGCGCGCGCCAACCATCGGTCTGTCCGTGCGTCCGTCCCTCGGCGCGGCCCCGCTCTCCCCGAGCCTCCAGGTCCCCGCAGCCTGCCGACGCCAGTGGCCGGGTGGCCGGGCTCCTAGCCGCCGCGAGAAGCCGGGCTCGTCAGCGACGTCCCCGCGCGGAACAGATCCATTCTGTGGCTCTCGGCAGCCCTGGCGCACGGCTTGGCTTCCTCCGGCGGGCTCCTCCCACAGCGAGCTCGCGAGCGGGCGGGCGCGGGAGCCAGTGACGAGTGACAGAAGGGCTCCTTTCACTGAAGCTGGGGCGGGGGGAGAGGGAGGGGAAACAGGTCATAATTAAAGAGGAAACACTTGGAAAAAGGAGATCTATGCAAAGCGGAGGGTGGCGGGGGGTGGCGGGAGGGGGCTCTGTTCTCTCTTCCCTTCTCCTTTTTCCCCCTAAATGGGGGGAATGCAGCTTTTGTCACCATTATTGACCAAAAGGCATCTTGAACGGGGAGCCGACTGGGACTTTTTGTCCACACCGCATAAGGTTGTTCAACGGGAGAGAAGTTAGGACTATATGCATGCACACGCATTAAAATATGCGTGCCCTGCCTTTGCACGGGGGATTGGGAACTGGCTGAAAGGGAAACAGCGAAGCCGCGAGGAGCGGAGTGTGTGTGTGTGGGGGGGGGGGATGCATCTTCCCCGGGAAGGACTTGGCCAACGCGTGCAGCGGGAGTCTCAGAGTTGGGGAAGAGATAAGCACGTTTTACATTTTTGGGAGGCTTTCCTAGAAGGGGGAGGTGAAGTGGGAAATAAAAACCCGAACATTTAGACCATAGTTTGCTTTGCACTAGTCCTCCAAAACAAAATGAAGGAACTAGAGGGAAATCAAGCAGGTTTGTGACACATGCCCATTTATTATTATTACCACCCTGGTTTGTGCATTTCCTAACAAGGAGAGGGGAGTAGCCCGCCTTGGCATTTGCAGTCTCTCCTCTAACAAGCACTCCATCACTCTGAGAGTGTCTTTTTCTCCAAGAGGTGCTGTGAATCCTATTGCGAAGGAGAGGCCAAGGTCATAGGCAACTGCCTCAGAAGAACCTTCAGGTCTTTTACCTGTCGTGAAGCCCACACTCAAATCAAACTCTGTTTTCCTCTAGGAGAACAAACAATCTATCTACATCTGTTTCCTGGATGGACATCTACATCTGTTTCCTTGATGGACATTTAGATAAACCCGGGATAAGCAGGCACTGGGGGAGCTAAAATCCCAGGCACAGACCATGCCTTCTGGAACTCACAGTTTAGTATGGAAGCATAGTAAATACATAAGGTACAAACTATAAGGATAGTTAAAACTGTGTATAATATGTAGCATTTTACAGAAGAAGGTGGGGAGATGAAAGAGTAAGGGGACAAAGCTAAAAGATGCTCTCTTGGTGTGTGCCTTTCAGTATAGAATCAATTATTGCTTTCTTCATTCACTGGACCTTGGGGACATGTTTGGGGGACTCTTTCGCCTTCCTTCCATTAGTATTACATACTTGGGGGATTTTACTGACTCCCAGGCACATTCCAACTCCAAGTTTCCATGTGGATATTAACTTTAAAAATGTATCCCTTGATACTGATGAACAAGAAAAGAGAAGTAGGGCCCCCTGAGAAAAGTATGTGCTGGTAGGAGCTTACTTACATCTGGTAGTTGACATCAAAGATCTACAAATTAGTAGGTGTCTGCTTTGTTGACTTTTCTATTCTTAACTTAATAGTTTATTTAACTGCATCCCTTCAAGGTTGTTAAATAGATAAAAAGGGAAATTTGTAAGCAACCTTGGGGGGAGAAAAAGAAATGCTGAGCAACAAAAAACAAGAGGACCCCAAAGAGGCATCCCATTAGCTAAATTAGCAACAAGGTACAGAAGCAGAGTGTCAGCACAGCCTCAGCACAGCCTCAGCCCCGCTGACGGAGAAGACAGTGAAACAGAAGAGGCAAATCAGAAACACATTCACAGGATGGGTGGTGATTCTGAACAGCCTATGCCAAACAACATGTCAAGAGTGAGAACATGGCAGGTAGAGTGCTTTAACTTTAGTAGGAGCTCTCCATTAAAACCTACCCGGTGAGGGGAGAAATTTAAAGTCTGGGCACCATTCCTAAGGCAAGCCTTGCAGCGAGTAAGACTAATAATATTAGAATGTAGACCATACCCACAAAGCAATACTGGATATTTTAACTAACATTTATCCTTTAAGCTGCTGTTTCATTTTGACTCCTAATTCCTAAGTGGCCTGGGGCCCAGATTAATTCAGCCCCCAAGGAAATACTACAAAACCAGGGTCATGAAGCTAGCGAACTGTGCAATACACGAAACCAGGCTCACGTACAGGCGTGTGCGCACCGCACGCACACACACACTCGATCTTGGACAGGAGAGGGATGGTAGGAATCCGAGGTTGGAAGGACCTTGTTTCCATCTCCCACTGATCCCTGAGATGCCTCACGACCCTCAAACCGGCTGAGATCGCCAGCTGGGCCGTTCACTTCTCCTCCCACCCCGCCCCCACCCAACCCCCTTCCGCCCCCTCCCCGCAGCGTCCGGTCTCCGGCAGAAAGGAAAAAGAAAGCTTGGATTAAGTGGTGAGCTGCCTGCCTCTAAAAGGGCCGGGAGGCGTTTCAAGCTTGAGTGCCGGAAAAACCACGGCAATCTTCGGCAACCACCACGTGGGGCGGCGAGAACGACAGCGGTACCTGCAGGACCCACAGCCGGCCGGGCTCTGGCGCCAGCCCCGACGGCGGCCCGGCCATCTCCGCCCGCCGGCTCCTTGGCCTCACCTCCTCCGGGGCCTCGGTTAACCTCCTGGCGCTGCAAGGTGCCTGCGCACAGTTCGCGGGAGAGGCGGGGGGCGGGAGGCGCGGACGGCTCCACCTGATGGAGAAGAGTGGAGAATCTTGGACCTCGGAGCGCGCGGCGGGGCGAAGCGAGGCGAGGCGGGGCGAAGCGAGGCGAGGCGAGGCGAGGGGAGGCGAGGCGAATGGAGGGGAGGGAAAGGGAGGGGAAAGATGGGGAGAGGAGGGGAAAGGAGGGGAGGAGGAAGACCGCCCCCCTCCCCCGTGGGAGCTTGCGCGTCCCGAAGGCGGGACGCGAGGCACCTGGGCTCCGGGCACGACCCCGTGGAGGTGACAGTCCTAAAGAGACAGCAGAAAACCAGGCACTTGGATAACTGCCCGAATTCTGGTTCTCTGCACATCCCGGCTTCAGGTCTCTGATGCGCCCACCGCACAAGCCGGGGTCCCTCGCCAGCAGGTGGCAACCTCTCCAGCGTTTCCTCTCCTGGACCTTAGCCGGGGAGGCCGAGTTCTTCAGTCCCCAGCCCCCCTCTCCCGGGCCTTCAGTGCCCAGTCCTGTGTCCTTTGAACCGCCTGGCGCTGACGGGCGAGAGCTACGGGGAGGCCGGAGCCCACAGAGAATGAAGGCTGCCTGCAGATTCTGCTACTCTGCGGCCAAGATGCTTTGGAAGGGCCAAGTCTCTGCAGGACTGCTTCCAAACCTGGCTCTCCTGGCAGAAAGCGTGCCCCCAGAGTTTTCTGAGGTCTGGGACAAAGAGAGTGAGGCAGGAGGGGTCTAGGTGCAGCAGTGGGGGGGTGGGGGGGGTGGGGAGGGAGTTGTTGCTGAAGCTCCTGGTGGAGTTCATTATCGACCATGCAGACCCTAGCTCATCACTACTTTCCAGTGACCTTTCCCTTGGCTGTGAGTTCAATGTCTGTAATATTTATTTCCTCCATTTGGGCAAAGGCCTGTGTGGGATACTTAAGAAAGATGTGTGGAATGAATACACGAAGACCTTCTAGTTGAGAAGTAGTTTGTCTTCTAGTTGGGAGGAAGTAAACACAGGTGGAGACATGGGAAAAAAATTTATGAAACAGCTCATTGGCTTTTTAATGACACAGAAATTGCCCTGGAGGTCATTTGTCAGGCTGGATCCTTTCTAGGTGGGTCTGCCTAGGCTCACTTGCCTGAGGCCTTACAGGAAGCTGATGGGGGGCTGAGATGCGGCCCAGAGCCCCCAACCTTCAGCCCTATCTGTACCACCCACCTCTCCCCTCTCTCCCACCCCGCTCCTGGTGGCTGGGCGCGCTCTCTCTGTCTCCTCGTGTTCCCCAGGTGCTGTTACTCCAAATAAAGAGAGGAAGAGGGAGAGGTGGTTTTAGGAGACAGTCATCATGAGTGGAGAATTTCCTGTTTAATGCCTCTTCACAATATTTGTTGCACAGATACATTATAAACCACATTTCCTTTTGTTTTTCATATATCCTGCCAGAGCTGGCTAATACCTTCTTGTCCAGGGATTTTAAACACATCGTGAACGGGCCTCTCCCAGGAGTTTAGGGTAATCCGACTCTCCGTCCTGGGTAAGTTAATAAGAGCTCCAAGCCTCATATCCTTCCAGAGACCAAATGGTCTTCAGGGGTCCTCCCTAGGTGGCAGCCTGTCTGACCTGGACAGTCACAGTCTTCTAACCAATTTCTTTTTCATTTTCTGAGCCACATTTCTTTATGACATCTGCGGAGGTGGGTTATAAGCCCTGATTCCTGTGATCAGTCTTTCCATGAGAGTGCAGAAAGGCCCAAAGGATGAAGTCTTCAGCTTTTGGAAACATCCTCCAAAGGGCAGGGTGACTCTGTCTCCCTTGATTCGGCAAAGACCCAGCCTGAAGGAGGGCATCATGGTGAGTTTATGGACCCGGCTCTGGCCTAGACACACTGAATTTTTGCAGTCACTTCATGAATCTGGGCACGGCTTTCTTCATCTATGAAAATGACTGGATTAAGACAGTGGCTCTCCAGAGCCCCTCCCAGTCTTGAGACTCTGCTGCCTATTCTCCAGAGGCTACCCCTCTAAGACTGGAGAGATTTGGGGGTGCTTGCACGGAGCCCCCAGGGTCAGAGCAAGTGACTAGGCATGGATGATCCCCACCCCGAGAGAAAACAGTGGCTGGCCTGAAATCTACACAGACTGCCCTGCTCTCTTGTTGGTTTCAGCTTCCCCCAACCCTTCCAAAGTTCCTCCTGCACTGACTGTTCTCTGTCTTTCCACAGCTTGCTCCACTGGTGCTTTCCCTCCTCTCGTTATTTTCCCCAGAACCATACCCCACATCCAGCCTGGATTCTGGGTTCCAGAACAGCTTTTCTTCAACATACATCCTATAATTGCATTGGATGGAAACGTTTCATTAAAGCAAGGGAGTGCTGAGGCCGGGGTGGCTGGTGGTAAAGACTTCCCTTGAAAGGCAATAAAGATCAGGACACCTTGTATTTTTAAGTCCGTCTTCATACAAATCCTACTCAACTGGACAATGGGGCTGCTTGTGACTCTTCCTCGAAATCTTGGCAGCTCCATGCAGGTAGAAGCAGGGCCTTCCCAGTTCACGATCCCTGCAGCAGCTCTTGCCCTGGTAGGCGGTAAGCACTCAACACATAATGCTGAATGAATGGAAAAGTTTACCTAGTGCCCCACATCCTATTTCCTGTTTTCTGAATCCAATTTAACTTCTTCTTCGCTGCGTTATTAAACCATTGTCAAACATCTGGCATGTGCCTGCCACGGCTCTGGCTGTATTTTATGGGGATGGGTAATGAATTGAGCCTATATATAGTTTGCAAAATGTGGAACACACTTTAAGATGCATAGCACTATAGAAATGAAAGATATTTTTATCTCTTCAGCATCATTCTGCACAAGGAGACAATTCTCCAGCAGCACTGTTTAAGAACAATAGACCTGGTTAGCCTTGACACACTCATGCATGTGGGGCACTGGGTATTCAATTCACATGGGAACAGCATTATCTCTCTCAGCAAAGGCCTGCAGAGTATAATTTACAGGGAAGAAAAGATATGAGAAACGTTATGAAAGGAGGTGCTGGGGCCCCCTTGCCTTGTCTCATCGCCGACGGAGTGCAGAGGCCAGGACCTCTGTCCACGCTCCAGGGATGGCAGGGAAGACGAGTCCCAGCATCCCTCTTCAGTGCTCAGAACAAGTCTTGTGTCATTTCGGAATGTGCCATGTGCTCTTTTTGTGTGCATGAATAGGCTAATTGTGGAAATATGGAAAGACAAAGTGAAACTCCACTTGATGACTCATTTGTGGTATTCAAAGTCTTAGAGATTATGCTGCTTTTTATTCTTTTCCCCCATTATTACATTTCATGACCCCTCCTCACACAAACAGGCACACACATGTCCTGGGGCCGACCGATGTTAGAATTTAGTAAACCTTTTGGCAGCCCGGGGAACAGGTGCACCTCACCACAAGCCTCGTCCTGCTTCCTGCCCGGGTGACTAACTCCTTTCTCTTGTTTGCTTATTGTGTACAGCACTTTCCCTTCTCTCCTGGATTTCTCTCTGCCTCCTCCCTTCCTTCTTTTCTTCCTTCCTTCTGTCCATATTAAAAAAAAAAATCTATCTAGAGAAAAACATAAAAGTTATACATCCATCTTTATAAAGTTAAATAAGTTTCTGTATGTTCAGACCCTCACACACACACACATACACACACAAACACACACACACACCCCTTTCCTATTAACATGCTGGCAATGGGCCTCCTACCCAAAATATTCTGAACTCTGGAGCTCAAGCTCCAGTTTTCATCACCTCTGCCTGAATCTATAGCCCCCTCAACTCACTGCCAAGTCTCACCCATGGGCCCTCCACATGCATTTGAAATGCAGTTCTGTAATATCTTCCCCATGCTTAAAAATGCTCATGCTCCCTACAGTAGAATATAAACTCTCCATCGTGTTATAAGGCCTTATTAAACCAATGTACATTTTCTGCCTCACTGCCAGCCCCCTCCTTCATAACTCACCGTTAAGCCAGACTACTCTTCACGGCTTAGGGGCAGCAGACACTTTTCCTTTTCTATACTGTTCTCAGCCCATTTCCTCTCCTGGCATGTCTTTCCTCCTTCCCTCGCCCCTTTGGGGCCACCTTTAAAACAGGTGGCCCTTGCTCGAGAACCAATTGGAACTCTCTTCCCATAGATACTTTGCTTCCCTCCTCCCCCCCTCAGTGAAAAATGAGCATCTTATTCATCTAAGTTTCCATAGCATCCATGAGCTCTTATTATACAACAGTTAGCAATTACAATTACTTATTTACACGTCTACCTTCTACACGCTATGTGAAATCTTCAAGGTCAAGGATCATTTGGGGGAATTTTCAAGGTCAAGGATCATTTGGGGAAATTTATTTTTGCCGAATGTATCACTCAATGCCTGGCATCTAACAATTATTTGCCAAATGACATCTAAACACAATAAAATTAGGCAGACAAAGTCCTGTTTCTATGACTATCCAGTCTCAAGCTTGAGATTTTCTTTCTTCATTCTCAGATGCTTTTAGACCCCATGAGATCCAAGAAATTCCATATCCAACACCTGGAACTTGGCCCATCTGAAAATCTAGAGGGAAAGCTTTCTGAGTACACATTTTAAACCCAAGTCCCAGGCAAACATGGGAGGTGGTGTTAGACTTGTGTATAAAACACAGCCCAACTCCAGCTCCTGTATTAGAAGTACAGCTAGAAATCTCCGTTATTTGGAATGTTTAATTGCACAGTCCTAAACCAGTGGAGAAGCCAGCACACTCCATAATGATTATATGAACACAGGTTCAAAGCCCATGAGAAAAACCAACATTAATTTCCCCAACTCAGTCCAGTTCGAATTGAATTGATTGCTAAGTGTTTTTTCTGTTGTCCGTGTCTGTCTGAGGGTGTGAGCAGGAGAAGCAGAAACTCCTTCTCCAGCTTGCTTCATTGTGCCAGCCCAGCGTAGTCCCCCTTCATTCTTTGTAATCGTATAGCAGTGGAGAGTCTGGGGTAATACAGCAGTTCTCAGTGTGGGGTTCCCGGGCCAGGAGCATCAGTAGTCCTTGAGAACTTGTTGGAGAGGTGAATCCATCAGTCCCACCCCAGACCTCTGGAATCAGAATGTCTGGGTTGGGGTCCAGCTATCTGTGTTTTAACAAGCCTGCTGATAATTTGGATGCGTGCTAATGTTTGAGAACCACTGGTATTAGAATTCCCATGGACCATCACTCAGCCTCAACAATGATTAAGCCATGGCCAATTCTGTTTCATCTTTCTTCCCTTCCTCCCATCTCACTGGATTATTTTGAAGCAAATTCAGACATCCCATCCTTTCAACCATAAGCATTTGAGAATGCAATAAGAGACTTTAATGTGGATGAAAATAATACTTTATAGTATACATTTGTTGGATATCTGAGCCAGACCATTCATCTCTAGACAGTTCATCCTTGAAATACATTCCACAGCCTTTGTATGGTCGTTCTTGGCCCCAAAAGACAGCTCAACTAGTTAAGACAGAGAAATATCTTTTGTTTTGTTTTGTTCCATTGTTTTTGGATTACGAATTTATCATTCAGAAAAAGATGAGTCTGATCATTATGATGGGGAAGAAAAATCAAAGAAGCAAGCCCGACTTGAGCCCCCTAATAAAATGATGCACGCCTTCACCTTGAAAGAGGCTGACTCCTTACACTTTATAGAAGTTTCAGCCTACTCCCTACTCATAGGCTCTGAGGTCTTACTGTTCTTGCAGAATTGTGATAGAGTCACGATTCCTCTCCATATTCCTTTGCTTGATCTTATCTATGGCTTACTTGCTTTCGCATGAAAATGGGCCAGAGTTCAGTAGGAACCGTGCCCAGACCTGATGCTCCCTGAGAAATATGGGAGCACACCCATGACCTTGTTCTTATCAGCTGAGTGTGCTAGCCTTCTACGTGAACCAGCGGGGCTCATCACAGTGGGAATCTCATTGTCTGGTCCCCTCCAGGTCTATCATACCCCACGAGTACTTATTAGGCTCTGAGAAACTCAAGAGATTATTTGCTCCCCTCTTCAGATGTCTGTGGCAAAAACTGACACTTGCATGGAGCATGATTTGATAGCAATATCTGCAAAGTGTCAGAAAGGGGAGGGGATCGATACACTTGATTTACTTGGAATAATTCATTGCCTAACTGGAGTTTTCAGTGAGGGCAGACAAATTCCACACTAAACTGACTTTCCCACCTGGACTGAGAGGAGTACAGTGAATCCATCTTTTGAATGAGATGTAAAACTGAGTTTCTTGCTTTCATTAATGGCTCCCTTGGCCCTTTCTTTCTTGAGACGGGGTGTTCATGCAGGCAGCCATTTTTCAAAGCAGGTGATGTATGCTATTGACTGAAAGTTCCCTTGCTATTCCCCCCTGAGCTGATTGTTTTCACTCTCTGTCCTTGTATCTGGGTGTGTTGCTTGCTCTGAGGTTGCCATTTTGGAGCTCTGTTCCACCTCAAGACAAAGGAAGCATGCGGATGTTTTTCTTTGGTGGAGAGTGGTGGTGATTTTTTTCTTTTCTTTCAAAGCTAAACCAATAGGAAATCTGGTTGTCATGGGATTGGAAATTACAAGTAAGGACAAATTGCATATGGCGGTCTGGGGGAGATCTTCAGGATGGTGTACGGAGGTCACAGAGTCCCTGTGAGATAATACTGAAGAAGTATCTAGATTTAATGGCTTCACAATGATCTCTCAACCTCCCATCTCATTTATCTGGCACTGTGTGCAGAATGACTTGCAATGGAATTTTCCACATAGGAGCCATGATAGCCCATGAGTTCTAAGTTTTTGAAAGAATCCACTGGAGGGTTGCTTCTTTATTAAGATACAACTATCCCTGCCAAATGCTTACTGTTGGCCCAGTGGCATTGCATTGACACAGGACAGGAAGGGGACAGGAACCATGTATCCCAGTTGAAGCAGCTCAAGGAGCTTGGGGAGGAGGGATGTAATTATAAGGCACCTTCAGATAATTATGCCATTACTATATAATTATGAAGTGCCACTTTCTACTTTAACTACCTGAAATTCAGAGATCACTCAGCAACGGGCTCTCTACTGAGCTTTGGCGTGCTTCCTGAACGGGGAGGAAAAAGTACACAGTAAGAAAACACCAGGCTCTAGAGGGGCATAGAAAGTCCTGAGACAGTAGCTTGAAAAGGTCAGGAGGTGAATTTCCATTCTCCTCTTTTGTCAACATTTCCCACTTTTCTGTACCCCATTTGAATTTGCTACCATGACGGAAAGAAAACATCTCTTTTTCTCTTTCTTGTCAATAGGTTGGCAGGGGAAAAAAAAACCAAGATATAAATCTCTGTGAATATTTTTCATCATCCTTTAAAATACAAGAGATTGGGGCACCTGGGTGGTTCAGTCAGTTAAACCTCTGACTCTTGGTTTCAGCTGTTTGTGTTCTCAGGGTTGTGAGTTTGAGCCCCATGTCAGGCTCTGCACACAGCACGGAGTTGGCTTGAGATTCTTGCCCCTCCTTCTACCATCCCCTCTGCTCCTGCCCCCACCCCCACTCTTTCTCTGAAATCTTAAATTAAATGAATCCTAAAATAAAATAAAATAAAATAAATGAGAGATTGGTCAACAAATATTTGTTGAATGCTTGCATTTCTTAGGATACTATAAAGAACACAAAAAACTGAAGACACAGGTCCCTCCCTATCTTCAAATACTTTCCAATGCAGGTGAAGACACGAATCAGAAGCATTGCTTGATTCAGCCAACCACTTATTCATTCATTCATTCAAATATTCATGGGGCACGTTTATTGAGCACCTACTTTGTGTCAGGCATTAGAAACAGGAGCTGGCAGCATAGAGCTGAAGAAGATTTGCATTCTGTCCTCGGGGAGTCTGTTCCAGTCTAGTAAGACATAAAGGACAATAGCATGAGCTTTTGAGACAAGCTGACAGTGATCCAGTGACACAGAAACTCTGAGGAGGGAGGGTCTGCTGTGGGCAGGGTAGACAGGGAAATTTGGCAAAGGCCTCCGCTGGAGCAGGAAGGCTCAGAGTTCAAGTCTGACCTGAGTTGTGGCTAGGTTAGAGACATGGATACCCACTGCCCTATCTTTTCCACTTCATGTACCATCTCCTACATCACAAGCCAGAAAACTCGATAGGGGAAGCATAACTGTAATAGAGAATGAGATTAATTCCTAATTTTGATTTCCTTTGAATCATTTTTACTTGACTGAGTCAAACTTGCTGGGGAAGATGATTCATTACTATCTATTTTAAATCATCATCAGGAAGCACAATGACACCCCAACATGATAGAGAATGTATTTCAAGTGAAGAAATCTCAATTTTTTTAACTTAAAAAAATTGATTTGGTTTTTCCTTGTAGAACATAAGGGAAAGAAAAGACCTAAAATTTTTTATTTTAAAGAATGCACTACTGGTGATTGAAGTCATATATTACTTATGTAAGCAAAAGCTAAAAAAGACAATCTCACTTAAAAAATCAAATATTACAACATACAGAGGAAAATGTGAATACTTTCTTTCTCCAATCCTCACCCCAAATCTACTCCCAGAGGTAACCACCATTATCAGTTTTGTGTGGACCCTTCTAGTCTTCTGTTATGTGTTTACATACACAACTAAGGACAAGCATTCTATATACATTTGCATAAATAGAGACACACATGATATATATTATTCTGCAATTATGTCTTCTTTGCATTTAACAATATATCTCTTAGATTCCAAAGATAGTCTGCTTTAATATGCCTCAAGGAAACAGAAATGGAAGTGTTCATTTCTTTTTTTTTCTCTGCTTTCCAAGGGAAGACTTGTTTCTTTCATTCTTATCTGATCCAGGCTCCCAGTAAAGTAGTAATTGTCATGGTCAGGGCAAGGGGGCACAAGGGAATAGGTGAGGGCCCAGGGGAAATAGGAGCCACGCCGAGCCCCCAGGGTTTTAAATATAGGAGATGGCCTAAATATAGGAGATGAAAACAGGACCGAAAATGAACTCTTGAAACACACAGGCAAACGATGATCAGCAGACCTCAGGGAGGGAGCAAGACAGCTTTCACCTTGAACTAATCACTATCAAGTCCAGATTTGTTAATCACTTTCTATGCACAAAAATGAACAAGCGCTTTAGGGGTATTCTTTCCACCGCGGCCCCTTCTCTGCTAAAAGACAGAGAGAGAAGGGAGAGAGAGAGAGAGAGAAGACAAGAGAAAAAGATTATCTCTGCCCTCTACTTGCCTGAGGTTGTGTTTCTTGGATGCTGGTCTCAGGGAGAATTTGGGGGCTTCCGTTCTCTCAGCCCACCCAGGAGCACACAAACAAAGCAGAAAACGGTTTGTCCTGGGTTCAAAGAGTGACCACTTGATGTTTATTAGATCAGCTCTCCGCATTCAAACCTTTTGACTCCAGCGAGGGATGAAGTCTTGGAGAAAGCATTCTTCAATTGATTGGGTGTTAGATCTAATTAACCAGAGACTTTAATATCAATCAGGCACATGTCCCCTGTTCCCATCCCCAGGACAGGTGTCATTTTCTGTATTAGAGAAGGAGGTTAATTCTTGAAATGTGCAAGTTGCAGAAACAGACACCAGATCGTACAAGTTGTAGAAATAGACACCAGATCTGAGTCTTTGAGGCAGATTCCCTCCGTCCTTGGAGAAGGCAAGGAAAACACTACCCAGAGCTTCTCCGGAGGCGATAATCGAAAGCACGTTTGTGGAGCCAGTTCAAAATTTGAATCAGTTGTTATACTGAAGACGTTTATTGCAGATCATGGAGAAAGGGCCTAGGAGGCATGCCAGTCTGTATCCTGGCATAAAATAACTTAGCTGGGAATCTGAAGGAAATTTCTAGATTTAGTCTAGAAAAGAAATTTCTAGACTACATATAGAGGTGTGGGCAGGGTGAAGGGAACCAATAGAAGCTGGTATTGGGCACTTAGGGACAAGGAACAGTGATTCAGCCATCACTGCCCTCACCCTGAAATAGTGAGTGGTGGGACCAGTGTCTCTGGAGCCTCTGAGAACTGAAGCATGGGGTGGGGGTGGGGGGACAAGTGGTAAGAGTTCTAGTCATAGAGGGACAGGTGCTGCCCGTATCAGGACCTAATCCTGAAGCAGAAAGGCGGCGGAAGAAACATAACCCCTTCTCTCTCCCATCTCTTTCTGGTGACTCTTGATAGCTGAATCCAATGGGACATCAGAAGGAAAAGGAATCTGGAGATGAATGCCACGGAGTCAGTTTCTCAGGGCACAGAGCACAGTGAAGAAGGTACGAGAAGGAATACTGGCGGTACGATGGTGGTCAGGGGATGGAGAGACTAGCCGTCACTTCAGCTTAATAAAGATTCAACCTGGAAACGAAAACAGGTCAGCCCAGAACAACCTGGCGGAAATTCAGGGGGCTCAGATCCAATCAAAAGGGCAAAGGAACTGTGATCCATGTCATGCTCGTGAGCTTAGAGCTCGGAAGAGGCGGAATAAGCCACCAGTCACTGAATCATAGAGTCCCTATCCTTTGGGCGTTAAATGAATCACAAGGTCCACAGGCTGGAAGAGAATTCTAGAATTCACCCTCCAGCCTCTGAGGGGGTGGTACTAGACTATTCCGGGGGGTTGAGAGGTCGCAACATTTTCACTCACACAGTTTTCTGAGATGTTCATTTTCACCTATCATTAGCCATGCAAGCAAAACGGAAAAAAAAAAATTTTCCATTATAAACACCGAGGCATTTACTATGGGACACAGAGCACTTTAAACTTTGTGCTGGAGATAAACAAGATATGATCTCGGCTCTTCTGAAGCTTCCATCCTGCTGAATGAGGCAGATACAGGCACGGCAAATGATAATTCCAAGTGGGATGTGAGTAGTGCTTTAACAGAGATAAATACAATATGTTACAAAAGAATAGAAAAGTTGGAGGTTAATTTCGACTGCATTTGACAGCATCAGGATGAGTGGGGTGCTGTCTCAGCTGGGTTTTAAAGAAGAGGTGAACTTAGAAAAGGGGTGGGCGATGCAGGGAGAGAAAACAGCACCTGCCTGGTGGGGTTTGGTGCACTGATGCTCTCGTCTGGGCTGGGATATGAAGGGGGCGGGAAGAAATGGGACCAGAAGGGTCGGTTGGGTAGAACCAGAGACTATCTGAACAACAAACAGCAGGAAGGCATTTGGGGCTGAGATGGCCCAGTTACCTGTTGGGTATTCATTATCCTCAAACGCTTACTAACAAAATCCCAATTTTTTTCTGAATGTCATTGTAACCACTTAAAACTAGGGACCTCCTCAGCTCCCTTGCAGCTGGAGGAGCATCACGTGACCCAAGACCCCCAGTACGGTAGGTCAACAGAAGCCCACTAGATGAGGCTTCTGGGAGAGCCAGTGCATGACTCATGGGACTCACCTGGCCCAGGCCCTTTGGCCTTTGCTTGCTTCTCCTTTTTCCTGTCTAGAAAGTGATCTTTTTCTTTTTCTTTTTTTAAAATTTTATGTATTTATTTGATGGACAGAGATCACAAGTAGGCAGAGGCAGGCAGAGAGAGAGAGAGAGGAGGAAGCAGACTCCCCACTGAGCAGAGAGCCTGATGTGGGGCTCGAACCCAGGACCCTGGGATCATGACCCGAGCTGAAGGCAGAGTCTTTAACTCACTGAGCCACTCAGGCACCCCTAGAACGTGATCTTGAGGCCTGGAGGTGGAACAGACATCTTGTCGCCACAGAACCAAGACCCATGCTTGGGAGAAGGAAAGGAATAAGAATGAACCCGAGTTTTCTGACTTGGTGGAACAGCCACAGCAATGCTGAGATGTTTACCTCCTGACTTCCTTTTCTTTCGCTATGTGGCTCTACTGTACGCTGATAAGAAATGGTCTGTACCTGGTATTCGGAAGCTTTGTTTTTAGCTCAGCTCAATCCCTGGACATGAAAAGCCATAGGATAGAACCGGTATTCAATGGTCTGGCTGCTGTCACTCCAGCTCTGACCCCCAGTTAGCAAGATGGCTCAGGGTGATTCACTTAGCCTTTCTGGGAACAGCATCCTTGTTTATAAAATATGGGTTTTCGCCTAAGATCTCTGAAGGACCATTGAGCCCCACTGTTTCCCTACTAGAGTAATGCATGAGGAAGATGGCAGGAGGTCATGTGGCCACTGCACATAGCAGGACGGCTCAGAGCAGGAAAGTTAATTACGTGGTTTTAACACTTGGAGAGAAAGGAGGTAGTGAGGACTTGAACTCGGGACACAGAGACACGCAACAAGGAGTTGGTTGTGCAACCAACAGGTGTCCCAGATTGATTGGATGGAGACTGTGCACTGGAGGAGAAGCTGTCACTGACTGATCCAAAAGGTGAATAAAGCACAAAGGATGTAAAAAGACTATATATTCCTCAGTATTACAAAGATTTCAAAATAGATTTTTGGAGATGTTGAAAGAAAGAGTGTGACCTCATCTAACACTCTTTGGAGGTCATAGATACAGAAACAAACAATAATAACCATAATTTTGATTCATGCCCCACGTTCCCCCTCAAAACCCCAAAGCATGCTCACATGGTTTCTAGAAGTTAATTGGTGTGACGTCCTTGCTCAGTAAAGTGGGAGGACGCTGTCACCTGTCCCCACTGGGCTGGCAGAGAAATTGCAAGGTGGGGACGCAGGAGTCTGTTTAAAGTGCTAAGGGGAAGGGGGGCCTAGGTGGCTCAGTCAGTTAAGCGGCTGCCTTCATCTGGGATCATGACTCCAGGGTCCTTGGGTCGGGCCCCATGTCAGGCTCCCTGCTCAGTGGGGAGACTGCTTCTCCCTCTGTGTGACGCTCTGCCTTCTTATGCTCTCTCTCTCTCTCTCGCTTGCTCTCTCTCTGTCAAAGAAAGAAAGAAAGAAAATCTTTAAAAAAAAAAATAGAGAGAAATGCCAAGGCAAGTGAGGGGCACAGCTGGCTCTCACAACTGCCCGCCTCTGTGCTGATCTGGGCTCCTCAGGGCCAGTGAGACATGACAAAAGCGAGGATCGGGGTGGTCCCTCCCCCAGCTCCGTACTAGTTCCAGAACACAGAGGCTAATAAATGATCTCTCTACTTCGTTTTATTTCTCACGACGCTTTGTCTTCCTCTCCAGAGCCATATCTGGAAGCCCTAGAGCAGTGGGATCATACCCAAGACTTAAAAATCCAACGTGGAAAATGAGAGTAAGGGGTCTTGGCCTCAGTTTTCCCACTGCTGGGGCACTGAGAAAGCATTCTGAGCCCCAGAGGCGTTTCTTGCTCGTCTGGCTCTTCATTCTGAGAAGCCGGGTCTCCATTCCCACTGTCGTAAACCTGCATTTCCGTGCAGTCCCATCCCAGACACAATTCCATTCAAAGACCTCTCTTGCAAACAATGGGGGCATAACTGGTATATTTTCATCCAAAAATGGCATCCAAGAGCATTCCGCAATGCCGCCAAGCCAGCACTTTTAGAAGCATCTGACGATATTAATTTCAGGCTATTTCCTGAGGTTTGCAGGAAACTAAAATGCAGAAAGTGCTGTGGCAAAAAATTAAAGCTTCATGGGGAAAAAAAAGGAAGATTGACAGGAAACGGGACTTCAATAGCACAGCTTACATGGAGTAGCGAGGAGCGCTGCCCTCCTTTCTGCGTATCAACGTATGAGTCGGAAAAAACAACTCTCTCTCCTGCTTGCAGACCTGCTCTGGGGAAAGGGCCTTGCCTCCATGCGGTAGAGATGTGATGCTTGGAGTAAATACACAGAACTCGCAGGGCACTGGTCCCTTGGACTGGGTTGTAAATCATTGCTGGGGGGCAGACTTTGCCATAAAGACAAAATTGTACCTGATTTTTCTCCAATAAAAAAGAAAAATCTAAGGAGACCATACCATCAGCTTTTCTACAAGCCATGATTATTCTGCGCTACTTGATTTCTCCATATCTGCCCCCCGCCCCCAGCCGGCCCCCCTGATGTCTAACATTGGAATCTGATTGTTTCAATTCAGGCCTCTCTGGAAAGAAATTCTTTCTAAACCTCCCCAGTGTGATAATAATTTGAAACGAAGTCTTCCCCTAAACATACCATCTCTCCTTTTAAAAGTATCTTTCTTTGTCTGCTTTTCTCTCTCTCCTGATGATCAGTGCTTGTTTTCTTGGCTACCGCCTATACCCTTGGCCTTGCTTTGAGGCTCTCTTCCTGTTTCTCACCAGTAGGTGGACGTGGACCTGCTCAGCGCAGATAGGATTTCTAGCATATTCATTAGGAAGCCCTCTACAGTCTCAGGAATTTCTGGGAAGAATGACCAAGTGGGTCATTGATTGGTTGGTTACCACCAAAGCCCATGGAGGT
Organism: Mustela erminea; assembly: GCF_009829155.1. Lineage (NCBI taxonomy): Eukaryota > Metazoa > Chordata > Mammalia > Carnivora > Mustelidae > Mustela > Mustela erminea. Next base: position 22,201,043 of record NC_045622.1, read on the forward strand.
TGGTTACCCCCAAAGCCTGGGAGGACATCGGCTAAGCCTTCTGAATTAAAAATAGTTAAAATTAGGGGCGCCTGGGTGGCTCAGCGGGTTAAGGCCTCTGCCTTCGGCTCAAGTCATGATCCCAGAGTCCTGGGATCGAGCCCCGCATTGGGCTCTCTGCTCAACAGGAAGCCTGCTTTCTCCCCCCTCTTTCTGCCTGCTTCTCTGCCTACTTGTGATCTCTGTCTGTTAAATAAATAAATAAAATCTTAAAAAGAAAAAAAAGTTAAAATTAGTTCCTTCTGAATTAAAAATAGTTCCGTTAGTCCCCGATGCCTTTGCCTGTTGCTATGGGGTCAACAAGGGCACAGGGACCAAGCCTGGAGGTGCCCGTGGGAATGTGGGTGTATAGGTCATACTGGGACGCCTTGATCTTAGGGACAGGCTAAGGAGTCTTTGGCAGCCACGAGGAGGCCTTGGAGCTCCCAAGGGGCCTCAGGAGGCCCACTCTGTTGCACAGGTCAGTTTAAAAAGCAAGTTAATCAGGTGATCGGGGAGCGGAGAACCTTGGAAGGCACCCAGACTGGGCTGGGCTGAGAGGCTGCGCGTTCCTGAGCTTTTCTCTGTTCGTTCTGTGGCGTGGAACCAAGTGAGGTTGTTGCTTTTCTTTTCTTTTTTCAAATTTATAGGTGCAAGACATGGCCAAATGCCACCATGGGTAGTGTTAAACCTATCATGCATTGTTGTTATTGAGTCTAGGTGAGAGAAGAGCTGGTGAGAAACAGTGCTACCGCGCCTCGTGGAAGTTAGAATATGGACAGCGAATTAGATGCAGCGCGTGCGCATGACTGCGGAGGCCCCTGGAAGGAGAGTTTCCCCTCAAATATTCCAATAACCATATGAGACCTGTTACTATTATGACCCCCAGGATATGCGGCTCAGTCAGGTCGAATAATGCTTCCAAGACCTACTGGTGGGACTGCCTGGGGAGGGCATTAGAACTCATTCTCAGGAAAGCGTGTTGTTAACTGCACATCATTCTAGAAACTTGCCTGGTTATTCTTAATCTTGGGCAGGAGGAGGGAAGACATCGTGAGGAATAACAGCAGGCATTGGGGCCCAATGGGTGAATAGTCAAATTAGAATAAGACTTTGGAAAAGTCACTGGGATTCCTCCTAGCTTGGTTCCTCTCTGAGGTGGCCCAGACTGTGTTCCGGTAGTCATCTGGATCCTGACATCTTCTGGGAGAGCCACAGCGATGAGCAAGGGCACATGGCTGAGGGCACATGGCGGCCCTCAGAAGCCTGCAGAATGCAGGAGGGAGGGAGTACATGGGTGACTTTGTCAGGGGGTGGACACTTCGGAGGGTGAAGGGACCCCTAGGACCTCTGAACCTTGAAGGTGTTCCTGTGGCTTCTGTCCCATCTCCCTGCTCAAGCTTGGGGACAGTTTGTCCTGGCTTGCTGGTTGTTGGCACAGATGTTCAAGGCTATTAGGGGAGCAAATGGAAAGCTTTTTCTGAGCTAAAAAATAAGTGTGGGTTTGGCCTATTGATCTGAACACAATAGAATAGTTCTCATAATTCCAGCGCCTGGGCTGTCAGGCACACAAAGGCATTTGCCAAATCACAAACCCAGTAAATACAATTTGGCAGTGTGTGTCGGGGTGAACCAAAGAGAAGAGACAGTGAGGGGTCTCAGGTTCACCCGTGTTTGGAGAGGTAGCTTTCAAGATTCTAAACACTGTGTCAAAAAGCTGGTATTCTCAAGCCCGTTTTGCTAGAGCAGATTTGGAGACATCTTGTGTTCCGTGTTGACCAATGATTTGGAATCCTGGCTTCCATAAGTATCTACGATCTTGTTCTCTCTTATGACGGAACATCGGGAACCTTGCTCCTTTCAACTAATTGCTCAAGGTTTCAGACACTCTGGGAACTGCCATTTGTTAACCTTCTAACAAGAGTGGGGAGCACAATACAGAGCTTACAGTGGAAGGGACTGGGAATGACAGGTCTGACTTGAATTGTCTCTGCTCTGTGATTCCTTTCTGTTTGGGACACAGGGGAAGTCATTTTCAAAGCCGAAACCTTCTGAAGTAACCAGTGGCTGCTTTTTTTTTTCTTTCTTTTTTTCCTATTCTCATTTCAGGCTTGTCAAGTTTTAGTCTGGAGTGGTTACAAGAGGACCTCACTATCATAAATCTGGAAACCCTCTATTGTTATGGATTATTTTACAGATTCCCTGAAAATAAAAGGAAACTTGGGGAAGGTAAAAATCTGGTGTTTTCCAAATGCCTGACCTTGCCTGTGCTGCACTTCTTGCAGGACTGTTCCCCTTAGAATTTGTGTCGTCCTTCCTTTCGACCGCTCCTGACCTTGCAAGCCTCAGCCCGGATACACCCATACTTCAGTTTGGAATTGTGTGAGACCCAAACTTCCATTCTTGCTCCTTTAGGTCATCAGACATTCCTGTTAAATCACAGGGAGACACCAGGCACCCTCTTGCACAGAGTCTGGGATCTCAGAGCTCACGATAAGGGAGGAGAAATCAGCAGCTGGAGTAGTCCATTCGTGCTGGGGGAGCACACGGCCTATTGCAGTAGCCACTCCCTACGTGCCGCTCTTCACATGTAATTCATTCATTCATTAACTCGTTTTTACTTTTTCAATTTGAGTGTAGTTGACACGCCATGTTCCATGAGTCCCAGGTAATCACAGCATGGTGATTCAACACCTCTATATGTGATGTTAGTCTCAGCACAAGTGGAGTTGCCATCTGTCACCATATGATGCTATTACGGTAAAATCGACTGGATTCCCTGTGTTGTACCTTTTATCCCTGTGACTTATTCATCCCCTAACTGGAAGCTGGTACCTCCCACTCTCTTTACCCCCATTCCCTCTGGCAACCATCACGTTGTTCTCCATATTTATAGGTCTAATTCATATTTATAGTTCTGATTTAATTTACTAAAATTAAATAAATTAAAAATACACTTCTCCAGTGATTCGGTCACAGGTGAAATGCCTAGTAGCCACATGTGGTTGTTGTGTTGGTATAGATTTTATAGACCATTTCTAACATCACAGAAAGGTTTTTTTGAAGTTTTTATTTATTTATTTTCGAGAGAGAGTGCGTGTGTACAAGTGGTGGTGGGGCGTGTTGCTGGTGGAGGGAAGCAGACTCCCTACTCTATAGGAGCCCAATGCGAGACTCAACCTCAGGACCCTGGGATCCTGAACTGAGTTGAACGCAAACACTTCAACTGACAGAGCCACCCAGGCACCCTAACATCACAGAAAGTTCTACTGGGCAGTACTGATCTAGTCTCTTTACCTGATCACTTTTTTTTAAAGCTTTTATGTAAATTCCAGCTAGTTAACATACAGTGTAATATTAGCTTCAGGTGCGAAATATAGTGATTCAACACTTCCATCCAACACCCCTTGCTCATCACAAGTGCCCTCCTTACTCCCCATCACCTGTTTCCCCCATCCCCCCACCACCTCCTCAGTTAGGGGATTTTTGCTGTTGTTCTTCTTCGTTTCCAGTAGCTAAGAATCTGTTCTTGCTTTACTCTCTCTCTTTCTCTTCCTCATTTTTTCCCGTTGCTTGTTTGTTTTGTTTCTTCAATTCCGCTTATGAGTGAAATCATATGGTGTTTGTCTTTCTCTGACTTACTTTGCTTAGCATAATACTCTCTAGCTCCATCTGCATTGTTGCAAATGGCAAGATTTCATTACTTTTTATGGCTGAATAATATTCCAGTGTGTATATGTGCGTGTGTGTGTGTGTGTGTGTGTACATGCATACATACCACTTCTTCTTTATCCATCCCTCCATTGACAAGAATCTACTTGGGCTGCTTCTGTATCTTGGTTATTGTGAATAATTCTGCTATGTTGCTTACCCAAACACTTTTAAGCTGACAGGCATGGAAACAAGACTGACAGGATTTGTTCCATACAGATGATAGTCACAGAAATGGTCAAACTTTGGTTTGATAACAGTCATGCTTTCAAATACAGCAAGCCAGAGATAACTTCTTTGCAAAATTAATGGTGTTCCCATCTAGTCGTGATGAAAAATTAAGACACTTAGGTCCCTTCGGAAATAGATGAGTGGACATCAATGTACCACAACTGCTATGGACTGAATTGTATCTTTAACATTCTTATGCAGAAGCCCTAACCCCCAAGGAAACTGTGTTTAGAGGAGATAAGGCCTACGAAGAGGCGATAAAGGTTAAATGAGGTCATAACGGTGGGACCCTAATTCAACAGAGTTGTTGCCCTTGTAAGAAGATGAGACATCAGAGATTGGTCTTGTCTCTGTGTGAGGACACATCAAGAAGGCAGCCTTCTGCAAGCCAGGAAGAGAGCTCTCACTAGAACTAGATGGTACTGACAGCCTGACCTTGGACTTCCTGCCTCCAGAGCTCTAGGGAAATAAATTCTTATTGTTTAAGTCCCCCAGTCTATAATACTCTGTTATGGCAGCCCACACAGACTAATACAACAAGTTTGTATTTGAGTTGTTGCAACTAATAATGGCTAACATTTGTAGAACATTTTCAAAGGTGATTTTACATATTTTATTTGCTTTTCACAAAAGCCCTTGAGGCTGGTATTAATATTATGAGTTTATAGATGAAAAAAAAAGGGGGTCTGAAAACTCTCCGATTATCACAGGTCAAACTGAGTCTGGAAAACCAGGACTTCTGAGACCCAGTTCTACCATATTATTGCTTTTGAGATCTGCCATGATCATTCCATACGGACTGCCCCTGGGTAACTGAACATGAGGGCTTATCCATGGCTACTTTCACATTGAGTCTTTGGGCCCAGTAGAAATAACAGAGAGTCTAGGAACATGGAAATCATTATTTCATGGCCAACAAGGGATGATTTCCCAGAATACTGATAATACCTTTCTGTAAACATGTTTAAAAAAAGAGAGAGAAATTAGAAAAAAAAATATGAACTAAAGAAGCTACAGAAGAGGAAATTCAAAGAGTTGATATACATTTAAAAATATGTAAACACATTAGCAAAAAAGAAAATACATATTAAAACAAAGAAAGGTGGGCGCCTGGGTGGCTCTTGGGTTAAGCCTCTGCCTTCGGCTCAGGTCATGATCTCAGGGTCCTGGAATCAAGAGAGCATCGGATTCTCTGCTCAGCAGGGAGCTTGCTTCCCCCTCTATCTCTGCCTGCCTCTCTGCCTACTTGTGATCTCTCTCTGTGTGTCAAATAAATAAATAAAATCTTTAAACAAACAAACAAAAATAAAACAAAGAAAGGTCATTTTTACACCCTTTTGATTAAGAACAAAAATAAAGTTCTTGTAAGGTCGAGCGCTGAAAAGAAAAGAGGAACTGTCATAAGCTGGAGATGGGAGTATAAGTTAGAACAGCCCCTTTGGAGAACGATTTGTCAATATCCAGTAAAGTTAAGATATAAATGCCCTATGATCCAGGAATTGGCTTCTGGATGTATGTCCTAGGGAAAACCTTGCACATGTACACAAGCCGATAGTATCAAGGATATTCATTACAGTCTTATTAGTAGTTGCAAAAAATTGGAAACAAGCTAAATGCCCATCAATAATGGGGTGGGTAAAGTGTGGTCCATTCATACAAAGAAATATTTTCTAGTAGCTGAAACAAAACGAACTAGATTCACATGTGTCAACATATATAAATCTCAAGCACATAGGGCTGAGTGAAAAGGGCAAGATACAAAAATATATGTGCAGATGATATCATTTATATAAAGTTTTTTTTTTTAATTTTCTCTTTCGTTTTTTTTTTTTTTTTAAGATTTTATTTATTTGACAGAGAGAGATCACAAGTGGGCAGAAAGGCAAGCAGAGAGGCAGGCAGAGAGAGAGGAGGAAGCAGTCTCCCTGCAGAGCAGAGAGCCCGATGTGGGACTTGGTCCCAGGACCCTGGGATCATGACCTGAGCTGAAGGCAGAGGCTTAACCCACTGAGCCACCCAGGCGCCCCCATTTATATAAAGTTCAAGGAGAAATTCATACTATATTTTGTTTGCAAGTATCAAACAGTAGAAGTATCAACAGTATAGAGATGAATTTCAACTGCAAGATGGTGGTTACCTTTGGGGAAGGAGGAAAATGGGATGGGCTGGGGGCGGGGGGTTGAGTGTCATCTCAATGTGGTGAGTTCAGTGTTATCTGTAAATTTTTGCTTTAAATTTTTTTTCTGAAGCAGATAGAAAAAAGCCCCACTCAACATGACAGATCTGAGAGACATGGATCTCTGTTAAATGATTCTCTGTACTCTTCTGCGTCTACACATTTTCATAATTAAAACACTCAGAATATTTTGCAAGATCAGAGTTATCCTGATCATTTAATATCAGCACTCACAAACCTTGGTATAAGCTTGATGGTCTCCAGAGCAAACAGACAAGGACAGACAGAGACACTCAGGGAATCTGCCTTCCAGGGACCTCTAGCAGGTCCAAGGTAGACACCGCAGCCTCAGGACGAGGCACAGCTCACGGGTTGCTATGCGGAGACCCAGCAAGGAGACAAGCTCTTACATTCAGACAGTGTGACAGGGCTGGGAAAAGTCCCCTGAGTTTTGTCTCTCTTCCTACTGGATTAGGCGTCGCCACCTCAACTATGACTCTATTCTAGTAACTCACGTAAAGTCTTGAAAAAAAAAAGCCCAAACTAAGACTTAGAACTAATTTCTAAAAAAATTAATGTGAGACTCAGGCAATTATTTTCTTGGGTCTCCAGAAAGCTCGGCATTGCTAAAAGCGGTTTGTTTGTTTTACGGGGATAAAAAGAAGCAAAAATTTAATTAGTGTTTCATGAGTCACCCAGCTGACACACACCTTTTCTTTAAAAAATAAACAGCTGAGACACCTTTAGCGTTTAACACACCCCCCTTCACTGCTGCCACCCTTCTCCCCAGCCCCATCTCAACGCTCTCTCAGCTGCTCAGAAACTTTGTGGGCTTAGAGAGGCAATCTTTCAGTTACCTTCTTAAAATATGTCTTTTCTAGGTTCTTCCTTCTTGTCACCTGGCTGAATTGCTTGAACATCTATTGAGCAACTATCAACTTACTTTATTCGACTTGGATCCTTGCAACAATCCTTCCAAATAGACATAATCATTCCTATTTTCTGCATTGCAGAATTAAGAACACAGAATCCCAGGAAAAGTACGGGGCTAAACCAAGTTTGTAAGCCTAGAGTCCCAATGAATAGACCTGGGATTTAAAAGTTGCCTTGGAAATCCAAGTCCCGGGTTCCAATCCCAGATCTGCCACTAGTTGTGTGACCCTGCGTGGGTCATGGTTCCTGCCAGAGCCTCAGTTTTGTCATCTCTGAAATGAATGGGTGGAACTAGATGATGACTAAATTCCCGTCGAGTTCTAAGAAGTGTGTGTTTGTTTGTTTTGATTTTTGCTGGCCTTTCATCAAACAAAAAGAACAGAAAAGACAGCTTATCTTTACCACCTTTATTTCTTTTCCTGATCTCTGCGGAGAACAATAACTTAAGGAAGAAGTTGACCCACGGAAGAAAGCTCGAGAAGCAAAAGATGAGCTGGTGGACCAAGAGCTCCACAAGTCATTGATTTCTTGGGGCAGGACACGTGTCTGGACTCCTTGCTCTCTGAAGCCCTGGCACATTTGGAAATCAGCCTGTGTTACTAAATTACTGAGTGTCTATTAAACATAAAGATTAGGGAGCTGATAAAGGTCCGGTGCCCATAAAACGTTGAAAAACAAAGGCTCAAACTGTGTCCACCGGTGTTACCTTGAAACAGTCTCAAGTCAGAGATGAACAGACCTCCTGTTCATAGGATCGAGTGGGACTGTTGGCTTTTTCCTTCTGGCCATGTACCCACAGGTTAACATCAGGACCGGAAGGGGCCAATTCAGAGTCTAAGCAAGGGCGTTTTTAGACCTGGGAGGATAGCCAACTATTTCTTTCATTGCTAGTTCTGGCTTTAGTGACATATACAGGCTGGAATTTGAGCTGGGTCCTATATAAGGGGGAGGCATATTTAGGTGTTGTGTGAGAAGATGGTGAGGATTGAGTGGGAGGGGCGGAATATCAGGGCCAAGCTGGGTCTTAATAAAGCTCCAATATATGCAGGAATGAGCCTCACCTAAATGAGGGGGAAAGGGGAAATGGAACAGAGGACATAAAGCTGGCACATGATGAGAAATCATGTTAAATTTATCAATGAGCAATCTAGTGAGGCTGTTTAAAGTTACTGGCTGAAGGCTATTTGGGATAGAATTCTTACCAGCTCTTGGTAAGTCATTTCCTCATCTGTCCTGCCTATCTCATGAGGTTGTCAGGATTAAATAAGATTCCTGTAAGGCTTTTCATACAGGAAACTAAGTAAATGTTAGTTACTGTTAGCATGGGGTTAGGGATCTTGAACATTGCCTTTGGGGGAAGCTACCGAAAGTACTGAACATGGCAATGATGATTTTAGGGTCCAGGCAGAGCACAATCTGAATTTGCATGGACACAAGGAGACTAGTTTGGAGGTCATTGCAATGATCTGGGTATGAGGTAATTGGGTCATGGCTTAGAGTGATGCTAATGAAAATAAAAGAGAAAGGGTACACATGACAGTCATTAGAGGATTTTAAAATCTAGTGAATAAAGGCAATGAAAGATAGAGATGAATAAAAGGTCATGTCCAGTTATTGGACTTGGCCTGCTGGAAGAGTGGTGTCATTGAATAAGTGGGGGGATCGGTTTTAAGGGAAAAATCCAGCTGAGGTTTATTTATTAATTTTGAGGGTATGGTGGGTGTCGCAAATGGGGCTCTCCAGGGCTGCCAGAAGTGTTCATCCACAGAAGAAAACTGGCTCTTACTCGTTGAGGATCCTTACTGTGTTCTTTAAACTTTGTGTGTGTGCTTATAGTTTTCCCTACCTCGTGCCTCCTATGGGAGTGTTTATTTAATATTTTACTTTAATTTGACTTAGCTGATTTATTTGGCTTCATCTGAGTGGTCATATCTGTGAAATCTCAGGCTTTATGTGCTCATTATATTTTGTTTAATACACTTTAAACTAACTGTTAAATGGAAGGCTTCAACCATATTCCTTCTGAAATCATTCCCGGTACCATCATTGCGCACATGGTTTATACATCGTGTGAAACATGGATAAAATGAAATTTAAAGCCATAAGAAGCCCTGGTTTTCTCATAGAAGATCAGCAAACTTTTGTGGGGGATAGAGAACTACGAAGAAAGAAAGAAGTTTAGGAGAGCCAGGAGTATGATGTTGTGGCAAATATGTTGGGGGGCAGGGTGAGAGGGTGTGTCGTGAGAAATTTCAAAGGAAGGGGGGTAAAAATGCTCATATCTAGTAGAATGCATTTTTGAAAAAAACATGATATTTAAATCAGCTAACCAAGGGAAGGTTAGATTTGTCTATTTTGAAAGTGAAGTCTGTGTGCAAGGATTTGCTGTGGAGTCAATGTGGGGTATAAGAGCAAGAAGCGACAAGAGTATTTCCGAGGTTTTTGTCCTGAGTCATGGGAATATTATAGCTGCTGTTCACTGAGATATGGAAGATGATGAGTGGTTCAGGTTGGGGGCAGAGTGGAGATCAGCAATTCCACTTTGGACATGTCTCAATTTGAGATATATATTAGTTTTCCAAGAGAGACTTTAGAAAAGATAGTAGGGTAGATGGGCTTGGAGTTAAGGGTTCAGGATCAGCTAAGAGGTAAAATTCAGGAACGGTCAAAATACGTTTTAACTAAATTTGCAGAATTAAATGTTCTCATTGTATCAGTTAGAATAGGTTTGGTTAGGCTAGGTGACAAATAGTGCCCCTGCCACCTTCCCAAATCTTAGTGGTTTGTAACTTCAACATATTTCTTTCCTGTTTATGCCGTGTGTCCATTACGGTGAGGTCTGCTTTATATTTCTTGACTCCAGGACTCAGGCTGACAGAGCAGCAAGAGGACAAGGAGGACTCTGGACAGGCTTGCATTGGCAATGGAATGTTCTGGCTCAAGGGAAGACATGTGTCACTTCTGCTCACAGAAGGCCAGACTAGCCTCACAGCCAAACGTAAGAGGTGACAGGAAGAACAGCAAGAACAGACCCATCATGAGCCCAAAAGACAGAGAGGCAGAAATATCTGGAGGACGGGGCGGTCATGGTCTCTGCAATCAGCCACGGAGCAGAGTGGCAAAGGATGAGATTTGGGGCACTGTGACACTGACGTTGCGGGGAGGGGGTGGAAAGAAGGAACCAGCAGAGGTGGAGAAGGAAGATGAGGAGAACTTGGATCCCCAAAGCCAAGTGATGTTTTTGCCACTTGCATTGAGGCTTCACAGCACGAAATGACTAGTAGAGGTAAGTTAAGTCCACAAGCCCCATGACACAAGACAGGAGAAAGGAGCCCGGGAGCTCTGTTAAGAACAAGGTGTAGTTGGTACCTTCCACCAAACCAGATCAGAACCCCTGTGAGGCTGTGAGGAGGGAGAATAAGAGCTCTAGTGTTCAGGTGACAAGAGCCTGAGCTGGAGCCCCAGCTGTCCCTTAGTGTTACCTTCACAAGTCTTCCTTATCTGAAAACAGGCAGTGACATACTGCCTAGTCCAAGCCACAAGGGAGAGAGTCAAGGGGTAGCTCGTGTCCCCGTGCTGGTGGGAGAGTGACTGGAAAACCGTGACAACATCAATGAATGCTGAATATAGGCACAATTGATGACCCTGCAATTACAACCCCATCTACTTACCCAGTTGGTCTGGAAAACTATTTCACCAAAAATCACATTCTAGAATGTTGATGGCAGCAATACAGTTGACCCTTGGACAACACAGGAGTTAGAGGTGCCAGCCTCTCCTTGCAGTTGAAGATCCACGTGTGATTTTTGAAACCTACGCCCCAACCTCAGGACTTAACTGCTAATAGCCTATGCTGATCAGAAGCCTTGCGGATAATAGAAAGAGTCAATTAACATATACTTTATATGTTGTATGTATTGAATATTATCTCCTTATAATCAAGTAAGCTACAGAAAAGAAAGTATTACTAAGGAAATCATAAGGAAGAGAAAATACATTTACGGTGCTGTGCTGTATTTATCAATACCGTGAGATTACGTCATTTGTTTACAAGATGAATCGTCTGTCAGTTCGTACATTAATACTGTCTAATGTGATATAAAGTCTTGCAAGATGGTACTTGTATTACGAACACTAGACATCACAAATTAAAAGATAATATGTGGTCTCTAAGTGTTTGTGTGGATAATTTTGATAAATGTTAACTTTTCATAATGCATTTGTGTATATTTTATGGTAGTAAGTGATAAAAGAGATAATGTCTGTAGATAGCTTATGCACTCGTGACATATCTAACTTTTTCTTTATTTTTTCAATATTTCTAGCCTATGTGGTTCATCTGGGAGCTTTTTTCAAATGGTCTCGAATCTCAAAAATATTTCCAATAGATTTATTGGAAAAGATATGCATATAAGTGGGCCCATGCAAATCTGTGTTGTTCAAGGGTCAGCTAGTACACATAACAGCTCCAGACCGGCAACAGCTGACATACCAGGAGCAGACGGGAGGGGTGAATAGTGATAGTCCCAAGGTCATACTACCCAGCAATAGGAAGGAACAACGTAAGCACAACTTGGGGCCAGTGGGTCTCCCAACATTGTGTCGAGGGACAAGGGCAGGCACTTAAAGAGTACATACTGTGTGGTTCCATTTACCCAAAGGACAAAAACAGAAGCTCGGTGAGATAGGACAGTGGCTACCGGTGGAGGCAAGGAGGGAGTGACAGATTGGGGAAAGTGGTGGACTTTGGGGGTGCCAGACATGTTCTCTGATTGGTGCTAGAAAATGGATGCATTCAATCTGGAGACATTGAGCAAACTAGACACATGATATGCTCGTTTCCAGTAAAAAGATTTTTTTTTTTTAAGGAAAGAAAAACCTGAATCTGATGTATTTGAGTTAAGGTAGGTTACTTTTAACTTAATCCAAGTTAAGCTGGGTGACTTTTCTTTGTTGGTGGAGACGCCTTATCTCTCTTGTTTTTTTAATCACTGGTTGCCGCCTCCTCTGTCAAACTGATTTACGCCACTGGCAAGTAAACATTTGTATAAATAGGATGTGTATCATTTCAGCTTGATTGGCAGTTTAATTAGGCCCATGTCCTTTCACGGCCATTGTAATTAGATTGGTGGAGAACCCAGAAATTCCACGTTGTTACATTTGTCTCTCGAGTGCTGATTTATTTTATTTTTTTTAAGGGTTTAATATACTTATGAACCGGATTGTGTCCTTGGCATGGAGGAGGCCAAGGGTACTGCCCGGAGAGACTAATCTAGTGTGAACAAGGAAATTGTGATGCAAACAAAGAGGTAAAATTGGGGAGTGGGGGTGGGGATACCACTCCAGTTCCCAACCTTTTCATCTGAGTGTAGGTCCTTAACAAAACAGGGCGCCTGGAACAGGAAAACCAGTCCCAACTTTAAAAGCCCCAGCAAAAAGCAAGCGAAAGTCTTCGCCTATTTGATAAGGCAAACTCTGGCTCCTTCTCCTCGCTTGCTTTTTTCCCCTTCTTTTACTGCAGATCGTTGGCAGTGATGTTGTAAGTCTGATGGTTACTAGGAATAAACACAGCCCACATCAAGCAGGGCTTCTCCAGGAAGGTGAATGGAGACTCAGAAAAACAAACTGAGGGGCCATCTGGTTCTTGCCCCTGGCTTTGAGCCAGGGTGTTTGGAAATCACTGCTCAGGGACCCAGTCACCAGAGTGGGGATGGGAGATTGGTGATAAGGACTTTTTTCTCTCCCTTTGCCTGCTCTGACCCTCTGGATTCAGCCTAGATTGCCTCAACTAGTTAATTTTAGTGTTGCATAACTAGGAATTAGGGAATGTCTTTTTCTTTTATTATTATTATTTTAAAAGAATTCCTTTTTCTCTCAGACATTTTTACTTAATTTAGGGGAGGTAATTAGAATCCCATTTTTCTCCCAGAGTGAAATAGAAGGTGTTTGGATATGTGTTTGTGTTTGAGATTTCTATGGAGATTTCAACTCAAACCTACACACTTTATAAATATATGTTCTTTCAATATTAGTCACAATATATTGCTTTGAATGCAAAAGCCAAATATGGTTAAGTTTTACCTGTTAAATTAGATATTCCTTCAGAAAAGATATCAACATGTGGGTAAAGTTTATCACTATTTCTTAGCTATTACGTACCACATCTTAATCCAATTTGGATCTTATCCCTGATTACCAGGATACTTTTCTTTCTAAATCATCCTCAACACTGACTTGAAGATAAAGGCGATTGCACATAATTCATTGCACATTTACTGAGTACTTACTATATGGCAGGCATTGTACTGGGTAGTAGAGATAGGGAAATGAATAAGAAACTGATCCTATGTTAAAAGGGCTCAAATTTAGACAGAAGGACAAACATACAATAGAATGTTAGAGGATAAAAGTATTTGGGAATTAGTACAGTGAGGAATTGGCTTTAAAGGTGGAAGGATTCTAAGAAAGGCTTCTGTAGAAGGAATTGGTTTTGAAGGATGAAGAAGAGTTTTCCAAGTAGGCTTGAAGACAGGATGAATGCTATGGACATAGGTACTATTACTTGAAGTAGCCTAGCACGTGCTGGGAACTAGATGTGGCGGCTTGATAGGCAGGTAGGGGCAAAACAGACTCTGGCAGAAATCTTGAACTTTATTCTGTAGGTAATGGGACAGTTGTGGAGGTTTCTATGTAGGTAGTGTGATTGGATCGCTCTGACAGCATGTGGAGGATAGACCCGGGGTGTGCTATAGAAGATAAGAAGAACAATTAGGTGGTTGGATTAGTTTCGACAAATGATGATGAAAATTTGGACAAAATGTTTGTATATTTGGAATCAAGACTATAATCTGATTTTTTAAAAATTTAAAAAGATTTTATTTACTTATTTGACAGACAGAGATGGGCAAGATCGGCAGAGAGGCAGGTGGGGGGTGGGGCCTAGGGAGCAGGCTCCCTGCTGAGCAGAGAGAGCCTGACGCGTAACTCGATCACAGGACCCTGAGATCATGACCTGAGCTGAAGGCAGAGGCTTAACCTACTGAACCACCCAGGCACACCAAGAATATAATATTAGAGATATTCAGAAGGACCAGTAGTACTTGGTGAAGAGATAAACTTAGGTTAACCATCTAACCTCCAGCTCGCTTTGCGATCTTTGCCACCTTCGTGGGGATCACTGCGCACATTGGGGCCCGGGACATCTTGGTTCTCTGTGAGCTGAGCACGCCCCTCTGCTGGGACTCCTAGCGGATTGGCTGTGTGATCTCTGTGCTCCCCAGCTCCTCTTTCTCTGTGATTCTAACCCCACAGCCATGCTATCCAGGCAGTGAAAACCCCCAACTGAGCCTCTTCAAACCTAGGTTTCTCAGGTACTTGTTGGAAGACGAATAGAACAACCTGAAATTTTTCTCTCCATCTGCTCTTTGAGCCATGAGCTGGCAGCCACTAACTAGGTATAGCATCACTTAAATACTTTTCAGAAGAACATCTTGAGCTCATGATCTGACTTACTTTACAGAGTTCCATTTATACGCCTAAGTACATATTAGAATAGAATCTCTAAAAAACACATTTTCACAAAACAGGAAACTGAGCAATTCACGAACAGATAGTAATGGGTTTGTTTATTTTTTTTTTTTAATCGCAAATGGAAATGTTTCTGAAAAAATCCATTTTAGCTGTACCAGCGAGGACTCTTTAGGTTGCAAATAACAGAAAAATGAACTCAAACTGGATTAGGCCCCAGAGGGAATTTGTGAACATATGCAGGGGGGGATAAAGGCATGGGTCCATCCAGGCAAACAGCGTGGTCGGATCCAGTGTCTACTTCCTGGCTTTCTTCTCCAGGTTGGCTTCATCCTCAGCTGCTCTCTTTGCATTTCAAGATGGCGGCCGATAGCTCCATGTCTATATACACACCTTTAAGTGGTTTAAGTCCAAGGACAAAATCAGAGCCACGGAGATTTGATGTTCCGCAGAAAGGAAAGAAGCTCTCCCAGATAATGTGGACTGAGAATGGTGGAGCAATTATTCCTTAGAGGAAGCCCTGAGTGTTGGTTGAGGAAGGGAGAATGGATGGCAAGCAGGTAGAGGCAAGAGATACCTATTCTCCTAGGAAATTTAGAAATTCTGAGAGATTGGGTACTTATTGAATCTATGGCTTCATTTATAATCTACTCGGCAATTCACTCAAGGATAGGTACATGATATGTGTTCACTAAATACTTATTGAATGAGTGAATACAGCATCCCCTTCGCATCAGAACTGATACCTGGTTGCCTGGACCTGAGAGAGGTCATTGCACAAGAGACACGGCTCTGGGTCACAGAGGTCATCCTTCAGATATTCTGCAGCCATGGCAATGGAACTCTTGCATCGTACTCTGGTTATCTGTTTACTCATCTACCTCTCCCACTTTGACACTAAACCCTTGAGGTCAGGGCCTACGTGTTTCCTCTCTTCATCTCAAGGATCCAGCGTAGCACTGGTACAAAGTCTGTTCTCACTTTCTGTTGCATAAAGGCCTGGACACATGTATAAGTGAGGGAACAAACGAATGAATGAATTAATTAATGAACAATTCAGCGGCAGCTGTTTTGAATCTTTCAGAAAACTACAGTTTCTCTCTCACTTCCATCCTTGCACTCAATCAGGATACTCTTTTAAAAAATTTTTAAAGTTTAAAAATTTTATTTTATTTAAATTCAGTTAACACATAATGTATTATCAGTTTCAGAAGTAGAGTTCAGTGAGTCATAGTAGCATATAACACCCAGTGCTCATTCTATTAAGTGCCCTTCTTAATGCCTGTCACCCAGTTATCCCACCCCCTCGCCTACATCCCCTCCAGCAACCCTCAGTTTCTTCCCCAGTTGAGAGTCCCTTACAGTTTGTCTCCCTCTCTGTTTTCATTTTCTTTTTGTTTTACCTCCATTCCCCTATGACCTCATGTTTTGTTTCTTAAATTCCACATATGAGTGAAATAAGTCAATCAGGGAAAAACAATTATCATACAATATCAATCAATATACTCTCATAGCAATAATGCTCCAACTTGTTTGCACATTTGAATCACCTTGGGGTTGGGGATGGGGGCCTTTAAAAAATTTCTGAAGCCCAGGGCACACCCCAGACCAATGACATCACAATATTTTGGGGTTGTATCTGGCAATAACAATATTTGAAGTTCCCCAGGTGACCCCCCAAGGTACAGACAACTAGGGAAAACTACTCTATGGGTTTACTCAGAAACTTGGTGCATTACAAAGGACATCTATGATTGCCATCTTTTGTGGGTACTTTTGGTTATGGCAGTGTAGTCCCACTGCCATCCCACTTGCCTGGGATCAGGTAAGAATTCTCCTGAATGTTTACAACCAGGCCTCGGGTAGGTCTTTCCAAGGACAAAGGAAGGTAGGAAGGGTATGTTTATTTGGTTCTAAAACTCGGATGTGTGGTTGCCTTCATCACCTACTTCCCTCTATTCATGGCAGTGCAGGAACCTGAACAGGGAAAGACCACGTATCATAATAGCCAACGAACTGGATGCCTTCTTTCGGTCTCACTGGCCTCTTCAAAGCTCAGGTGATGTCAAGAGCCTGAGTGAATGGAGTCGGGGTTTTGTATCTCTCAAACACCAATCTCTATCAAGGTCAAGTGGCCTACACCCATTGAAAACAAACATTAGAGTTTGGACTTCAGCTATCAGTGAATCTGCAAAAACCATGGATCAAATCTTGTTGCCATTAGATCCTTGCTATTCCTGGTATAATCAGTGGACTAGCCCCACGGGCTTCTATTAGGAGAGGTAGACCCTCAGGCCCCACCCCAGATCTCCTGAACAAGACACTCAGGCAGTATGCATGCCCATTTACATTTGAGAAGCACAGCTCTAGACTACCTTGATGGGCAAATGGAAAAAGCAAAAAGTTTTGACATTTTTCCCATTGCTCAGAAAAAGTAAAAATATTCTTGCCTTTGTGGGACTTTGACTATTTTGTGTCCCTACTGGAAAACACCCAAGGTATCCATATCCTTTCCTTATGAAAAATAGCCTGGCTGTTAGGGCTCTCAAAAACAATGGCAATTCTTCTGATAGTGTTTTGATGCATGGTCTTTGCATTTTTCTGGAAGAAATCTAGAATCCCTATTTCTAACTATATTATTCTAGGAACTAGAGTGAAGTGGGAAAAGAATCTGATCGGACCTACACTGGTGGGATCATGCCATCATATTTCTCGTTTCTGTTTGCACTGTAACAGTATCTGGGTTTAGCAGAGAAACAAACGATCTGAATGAAAATGTAAGAAATACAAACCTGTTCTTGGGCAAAGGGAGGATGAAACCGCCAGAATCAGAGCATAGTAGTGTCCTTTGTTTGATTTGTAAAAAAAGGAGGTGAATCAGAGCATAGTAGTGTCCTTTGTTTGATTTGTAAAAAATGGAGGTGGGGGAGATCAGAAGTCAGAGATTCAAATGTGAAGCTAACTCCAGGCAGAGTGGGGAAGGCTGGTGGGAGTGGGTGTGGTAGCGAGGAGTAGACCAGGGAAAGTGGGATGAGGGTTCAGCAGTAAAAGGGGTTCCATCTTTCTTGGATATGGAATCCAAGGAAATGAATTTCCACCATTGTTGGTGTTGCCTTGAAAACCTGGGGGACTGCATGTGGAAAGCCCTGGCATTCTTGGAGAACCTGCCTACCGGAGCTTATCAGTCTGATGGGGGAATGGGCTGTGATAACAAGTTGGACCTCAAGGGCGCCTGAGTAGCTCAGTTGGTTAAGCATCTGCCTTCAGCTCAGGTCATGATCCCAGGGTCCTGGGATCGAGTCCTGAGTCCTGCATCAGGCACCTTGCTCAGTAGAGATCCTGTTTCTCCCTCTGCCACTCCCTCTGCTTGTGATCTTTCTCTCTCTCTCTCTGACAAATAAACAAAATCTTAAAGAAAAATTGAAGCTGGATTTTGGTATTTAGAATCTAATGTGGATTTGGTTACAAACCTCAATGTGTGTATATTATTCAGCTAGAGCTGCTATAACCACAGATCAGGTGGCTTCAACCACAGACTTTTATTTCCTCACCATTTTGGAGGTTAGAAGTCTAAGATCAAGGTTTCAGCCAGGACTGGCTTCTGCTGAGGCTTCTCTCCTTGGCCTGCCTACGGCCCGCTTCTGACTGTGTCCTCCCGTGGTCTTGCCTCTGTACATGTCTGTGTCCTAATTGCCTCTTCCTGTAAGGACATCCATCATATTGGATCATGGCCTTCCCTGAGGACCTCCATTTAAGCTTAATTACCTCTTTAAAGATCCTGTCTCCTAGTATGGTCACATTCTGAGGTCCTGGGTGTTAGGACTTCAACCTATGTATTTGTGGGAAGACAATTCAGCTCAAAACAATGGTTCAGTTACTAAATTATTAAATCAATTACTAAATTACAATGGTTCAATTATTAAATTAGAATCATAGAATCATTGAAATCATAGAATCATAGAAAAAAAGGAAAGGAATCTAAAAGATAACTTACCCCAGTATGTGTCCCTTTTATTTACAAGGAATTAGAAACCATTAGAGATGAAGTAATTTGATTTAACACCAAGGTTATCAGTACAAGGACTAGAACCTGTGTCTGTCCTGCAGCCCTTTACTCCCTCAGGCCTCCTTTCCCTTTTACAGTCTCCAAGACAATAGAAATAAGACTTACAGGGGATCACTTTTTTTAAATAAGCTCACGTCACTGGGGGATCTCGTTAGATGCAGGCTCGGATTCATTAGGTTGAGGAGGAGCTTATGATTCTGCATTTTCAGCAAGCTCCTAGGTGTGGCTGGTCCCTGTATGGCGGCCGTGGCAATGACTTCAAGTTGGACCAGCATTACCTGGAAGCCTGTCAGAAAGGCAAATTCTAAAAATCTGCAGCTATTGTGGTGGGGCCTAACAATCTGTGTTTTGATAACTCCTCCCTGAGTGATTCTGATGTGTGTTGAAGTTTCAGAAGCTCTGTTCCAGAAAAATTGTCCTTAACTTTGCTCTGCCTCTGAGTGACCTGATGGGCTAGTCAAAAAGTCAAGCCAACCGAATGGGAGCCCATGATGACCGTGCATGTGTTCGGGGGTGATGGTGAGAAAGACGAAATATCTTTATTTTCCTCAGCAATGCTCTAGGTAATATTGCTAGGCAGCTAGGTTTGGGACCCACTCTTCCGGACTATACTGTGGAATTGTCTAAGTTGAAATCAATCATTATAAAATGTTCCATTTATAGTCCGTTGTCCAGTGAGCACTTCGATTAACCGAGAGAACTTCCTTTCTCCTCTCTCCTCATTTTATAAGCCCCCAACCTCCTCCTTTTTTAACTGGACCGTCTGGACCTCAGATTAACACCTGCCATTAGCTGAATGTCATTGAGCTGAATTTCATTGTGTTCTGACACATTTGCTCTGCAAATCTGTGATGTTCTGTGGCTCCCCTTTCTGTTAAATTAGTTCTCTTTCCCCTAAGTTATTAATAGCTTGCCCTTTTGTGTTCTCTTTGTCCTTTACCATTTTGAATGCCCCCTCCCATTCTCTGCTGCACCTCAGCCCCACGAATTTGCAGGTTTGGACAAGACATGCTTGGGAGAGCTTGCTTACACCATATAAAGCCAGGGTACATCATAACGAAGGTAGAGACAGTATCAGAATGGGAAACATGAAGAAGTTTGATAATATGTAGTGTTGGTGAGGTTACAGGGAAACAGGCACTCTTATGCACCATCAGGAAAAGTCAAATTGGCAGAGCCTATCTGGAAAGCAATTTGATAGTATCTACCAATTTTTTTTTTTTTTAAGCACATACTCTTTGGTTCAGCAATGCTATTTCTAGGAGTTTAATCCTGCAGAAACACCCATACAATGCACAAAGATGTATGCATAAGAGTGTTCATTGCCAGATTTTTTTTTTTTTTGAAAACTAGAGGCTACTAGAATAGTTATCATTAAAAGAAAGGTTAAATAAGTTGTGGTTTACTTGTGCAATGACAAGTGGTAACTAAGAGAGGTAGTGACATAAGTACTGGAGGAAGCCAATGGGCCAGCCCTGCTGAGAGTATCACCCAGAGAATCCAAATGTAATCTCTCCAGCAGGGCTATCTCAAGGAAGCCGAGTTCCTCAAACAGCAGCTCGTGGCTCCAAGGGAGTGTTGGATGAACAAGGGAGGTGCTGCATGGTCTTCTATGCCTTAGCTTTGGAAGCACACTGTCACTTCTGTGATTCTGTTGGGGTGGAAGTCGTTGTAGGTCCACTCCCAGGATATAAACTGTGCCCTTCAGAGGGAGAAGTATCAGGAATTCTTGGCCATGTTTCATAACCACCACACCACTCTTACCTCCAAGGAGTCAGGGGTCGAGGAAGATTTTGCTTTTCATTTTAGGGTCTTCTATATTATTTGAGTCCTTTAAAATTGCTTGTATTACTTTTGAGATTGAAAGAGAGATAAGGAAGAAGAAAGGGTTTGGAGAAAAAGTGAGGCCAGTGGTGGAAAATTTGCCGGTGGAGAGAGGGATGGAATAAGAGGAAGAAAGGAAGGCAGACCTGGGAAATGAGGCACAGAGCAGAGACAAAGAGGCCGTGGGTGAACATGGAGGATAGCAATTTGGCTCTGGGCCGGTGCTGGGTGCACGGGACAGCCTTCTGTCAACAGCTCCACATTAGGAGCCCTTGGGAATACTACTCATCTTTTAAGGAACAATTTGAATATCATCTCTTCTTGTGTGACCTTCTTGGTCCCCTCCCACATACCGTGGTCCCTCCCTCCATTGCATTGCCAACATCACCTTTGTGTGATAGACCTGCAAACAGCGTGTACCAGCCTACTCTCTGGGTTATTTGGTATACTTCTATGCATCTCCCCACACTGTCTTTAAAGCCTGAAATACCCTGTTCATTTTCTTTTTTTTTTTTTTTTTAAAGATTTTATTTATTTACTTGAGAGAGAGACAGTGAGAGAGAGCATTAACGAGGAGAAGGTCAGAGAGAGAAGCAGACTCCCCATGGAGCTGGGAGCCTGATGCGGGACTCGATCCCAGGACTCCAGGATCATGACCTGAGCCGAAGGCAGTCGTCCAACCAACTGAGCCACCCAGGCGTCCCCCCTGTTCATTTTCTAACATCCCCACATTACTTAATACCGTGTTGTAGATCGGACAGTGAGTATACCATAAATATTTCCTAAATTGAAAAGTCTCTCATTTAACAAACACTTACCCAGCATTTACTGTGCAGTACGTAATGCCTCCAAATATCAGTTCATTGTCTCTCTCATAACAACCCTCTGAGACAGGTACCATGATCACTTTTATTTTACGGGAGACAAAATGGATGCAAAGAGGAGATAAAGAACAAGGTCACACTCTAAAAAATGGTAGAGCTTGAAGATAAGTCCAACAACTTGCCTCTAGCTTCTGTCCTCTTCCAATTGCACGTTCCTGCCTCCACGCATAATATAGCACATTTCTGGGTTTCTCCATTCGAAGAGAGTCAAGAAGAGTGTTTCATTACATTTTGTAAAATGTACCAGCAACCTGGCAGAATTGACATTCTAGATACAAACTCTCCGGATGGCTGTGCAGTAATAGTAGAATGGTACTCAGGGTGGTGATTAGAGTCTTAGTCATTTAACTTTCTCTGTCATCATTGACTTCAGCCCCGGCTAGACAAGGCCTCCCAGGAAGGGTGCAAAGCTCCTAGAACTATGAACAAAGCTCCAGAAGTTCTAGAGGCAGAACATTATAGAAACGTCTGAAGAAGTCACTTAAAAAAAAGGGAACAGTGCCTCAGAAAAGTGCTGGGTTGTGGGTAGGAGATAATTTGAAAGAAATAATTATGGATGGAGTGTGGAACAGTTCTGCAGTTGAAAACTCCCAAATAATGAGGTCACAAATTTATTTTTACCCACTTACCTCTCCATGAATTCAGAGCTACTATTGTATGAAGATAGAGCAAAGAAAGCAATTCATTTCAGTGTTTATCACGGCCCCCATTAGGACAGAGCAGGCAACCTGGGCAAGCTACCCATTGCCAAAATGTTATGAGGTGGGAAAGAAATAAGGTGGTCAGTTCCATGGAGACCAACTTGGCTTCATTGGGTTTAATTTAGAGGTAGGGACCTGTACAAAGTTTCATCCAATACAGAAAGGCTTTGTAAGAAGTTATAGTTATTCCCCTTTGCCACAAGTGTCCACAGACAGAAAATAAAAATATAGGAGTGTTGAATATTAGCCCTCTTGCTTGCTTGTTGCTTTTTATCGTCTAAACAACTCGGTGCTAATTTCTAACATTCAACATTTATGGACTTCCAGGAACTCATAAATGTCACATCAGGCTGCCTCTTGGTGAATTTTTAATCAAGGGGGAGAATTTCAGCTACAAATAGACCGAGAATCAAGAAGCCCAATATTGATCGGTCAAAGTGGCACTTATGAACTTGAGGTTGAAGCAGTTTGGATAAAAGGATGTTGGGCTTTCGATGGCCCCAGAGCCATCTTTTTCCATCAAGCCCAGGTGAATATCAGATCCCCCAAGAGTAACTGAATAGCAGCAAATAATATGAGGTCTACGGAATGCCCGGACTAACAGCAGTGATTGTGAAAAGGAAGAGCTGAAACTCTGTCCCAGGGGCAGTCTCATGTCAGCCAGAATTCCATAGGTGTCACACTCCAATACCAAATAAGATTGTACTGTTCTTCCCCACTGAGGGCAGAAGTCTTTCATGGGTGGGAATGGCCAAGACCCAGATGCTCTGGTGATTCTGCTCCATGCAAGGTCTGGCCCTGAGTCGGAGGCCTTGAATCGTCCCTGCCGAGACACAGAGCTGTGCTGGTTATGTCAGAGATCGCTCAGCCCGGTGAATGATGTCTCTCACTAATGCCAAACCATGAATCATTGGTCTGTGGTTCTGTAAAATTAACATGCACCACTATAAATAACTCATCTGTAATGGGCTGTCATTGATGGCTTTTTGGAAGGTTTGACTCAGGAGTAAGGGTTTTAATGACTGTAATTGAAATTAGATGAAAAGCATCAGTATTGGGCTTTTTTTCTGACCCCTGTGAAGACAAATTCCGTCATATGTCAAAACAATTATGCTGTGTCAAACCTGAGGGACACAAGCCCTGGTGACTCTCCTCCAGCACCTTCTGACAGCTGTCCCTTGGTGAGTGACGGGCATATGCATGGCTCCTGAGTGCTGTTCCTTTGCAAAGGGACCAACCTGAGCCAGGTACGCTAGAGAGCCAGCGCCCTCCTCCCCAAATTCCTGATTAGAGCTATCACCAGCAGGAAGAGTCAGTATTATGGCTAACAAGGCTTTCCCTTTGTGCAGTAGAATATGGCTTAGCAAGCTCTTTCATGGTCATTTTCTAATTTCATTCTCACCAAGGTCTTGGGAGAGTGGCCAGATGTTATTGTTATTATCATCCTTGAGTACCTGCGAAGATGGAGGCTCAGAGAGCTAATGACTTGCCCAAAGTCACACAGTAAGTGATGAAGCACAAACTGGAACCTCTGACCCAAAGCATGTCCACACTCTAGAGCTTTCTAACCATGAAGTCCAGTGGTTGGTGTCAAATACCTCCCTTCTCCTGTCTGGCCAGTGTGCTTCTGGCTTCTGTGAAAACGTGGCCTGAAGTCATCCCGACCGGTCTTACTTCTCCATCATTAACAGGAACAGAAAGACAGCGGAGGGCAAAAGCAAAGCTAGTATGTTTTTGACTGACTGACTTGGATTCGGAACAGCTTTTTCTAGTACAATTTGAGTTATGAGTGGAGTTTCCAAGCAAGTTAGTGAAGAATTTTCGAAACAGGCTAGATGGTACTTCTGTGCTCTCTTTTCATGTTGCTGCTGCTGTGAGACGGAGCTTTGAGAGTTTCATTTCAGGTGATGCTGGGAATTATGGGTTTCAGGCTTTCAGGAAAAGCTCCCAGATCAGAGCTCAAGACCTCGAAACATCCTCATTCTCTAAAGTCCAGTTACCCCTTGGTTCCCTAAAAGCAGATCCAGCTCTGCCTTGAGACTTCCTGGTCCCCAGCATGTGTCCAACGAAGGAGGGAGGGGCTCTGAAGTCCAGGCCCTTCAGCCTCTTGGTGGCTGTTGTCGGCCTTGCTCTCAGGAGGCAGAAAACCTTAGAAGAAGTAGAAACCATATGCTTCAGCCATTATCTTCTAAACCTCTAGGCCCCAGATAATTAGTCAGTTACTGAGCCCACGTGTGCCTCCAGCCCTAACATCTCCCTGCTCCAGCCCGCGCCAAGCCAGCGGAGGTTTGCAAATGAGCACACAGCATACCTTTGTTCATACAGCATGTCACCATTCCCCACCTGGAGACAGCTCTGCAATCCTTCTGTGCCAACA
This sequence comes from Mustela erminea, assembly GCF_009829155.1. Lineage (NCBI taxonomy): Eukaryota > Metazoa > Chordata > Mammalia > Carnivora > Mustelidae > Mustela > Mustela erminea. Next base: position 22,225,491 of record NC_045622.1, read on the forward strand.
TAACAGGTCCCACGTAGGATTGCGTACATGGTCTAATTACACGTAACAAAACATCTCTTCTCAGGAGAGAAGGAGTGTTTGGTAGTAAATTAAGAGATGCAAAAACCACCATGCCCGTGCTGATTAATCCAGTTCTCTAGCAATACAAAGGGATCCTTGAGAAATGGGTGTGCAATTTGATGGCAATAATGTGTCCATTGTGGGGGCTTTTCTCATGCACTGGCTATTGCATTAGGGGAGGGAATATGACTGAGAGGTCAGTGCTGATTCATCCTAAACTGTGTTGACAGAATGAAAATTGCTTTAAAAAACACAAAACGCTAATACTTACTAAATGGGTAAAACACCGGGGAGCCCACCTGCATGGGTTTTTCAGTACTTAGAGCTGCAATTCAGATGGGACAACATCTGTGCAATTTGAAATCTTTATCCAGCTTTGTTCTTAAGTGTTGTGGATTTATTTGACTTTTCCTTACCCCTTTCAGCACCACACTCAGAGAGCCACTCTGGGCTCTAGTCTCTGGGGACCTTATTGATTAAAGGGAAGACAGAACAAACACATTAGAAAAACAGAAAAACATGCTTACAGCAAATTGCAACTACAAAGATAGACTCTGTGTGTGTTTGTGTGTGTGTGGGCTTTGGGGAGGGACACATGGATGGTCGAGCACATAAACTTTATGACTGACAGAAAGTGCCTAAGCTTCCAAACAAGCTCTGTGTTTGAAATTTCTGATTTGTCACTTTGTAGTGCCCACCTGACCTTTCTGGGCCTCAGTTTTTTAATCTGCAACATGGGATTAGTAACTAATTCTGCCCTTCCTACTTCAGGGGTTATTGTGGAGATGATATAGGAAAACAGATGCGGAATTGCCTTGCAAATGGAAAAGCATTATAGAAAGGTCATTTCCCCTCATGTTAGCTGTGTAGAACACACAGCAAGTGTCTAATAAATGCACCAGTTGATGGATGAGTAGACAGATGCTAAAGGGTAAGAATGGAATTATTTGAAATATTTAAAAAAAAAACTCAGAGGAAGTTTGTTATAAATCATGGATTTTTAATAGAATTTTTAAATGGGAAGGGGTGTGGATACGTGCTAGGAAGATCATAGGGATGGGTATTCCTGACTGTAGAGATGAGTAGAACTAGCATATTTCCTTGGCTAGAACCTAAGTAGAGTAAAGCAGAAGTTGAAGGGAATTAGGTAAAGGTTGGAGAAAAGGAAAAGAATTAATGCCAGGCTGGGAGGTCAGAGGTTAGGTGCTGAAGTGAAGCTTGTCTTCCAGCAAAGAGCTCATTGCCTGAGAATCTATCCAAAGATGGGCATCCACGCAAAAATGGACAGCCACACAAGAATGGGCATCCTTGTGAAGATGGGATTCTTGCGAAGATGGGCATCCATTCAAGGATGGGCGTCCATGCAAGAATGGGCATCCTTACAAAGATGGGCAGTCACGCAGAGATGGGCATCTATGCAAGGATGGACAGCCATGCAAAGATGGGAATCTGTGCAAAGATAAGAATCCTTCCAAAGAAGGGCATCCATGCAAGAATGGGTATCCTTACAAAGATAGGCATCCATGCAAAGGTGGGTATCTATGCAAGGATGGGAAGTCATGCAAAAATGGGCATCTCTGCAAAGATTGGCATCCATGCAAAAATTGGCATCCATGCAAATATGGGCATCCTTGCAAAGACGAGCATCCATGCAAGAATGGACCTCCGTGTAAGAATGGGCATCTATGCAAGGCCTTCAACATCCATGCAAGAGAAATGCAGGTATGCAGTTGGTGATCAAAAAGTAGAAAAAATATACACATGACTAGCTCAAGTACAGAATCCAGAATTCTAGTGCTTCCAAAATCGTTTGTGATGGTGAAAATTGGGGGAAGTGGAAAGCAGATGGGGTGGGATGAGTTAGGATTGATCATGAACTAGAACTCTCCCATGTACTAATGAAGTGCCTATTGGAGAGTCTCATCCCAACCAAAGGAATGGAGCAGTTCATGGCCTTTTAGTCCAGAAGCGGTAAAATCCCCAGGGAAATGGAAAATGGCTTGTGAACTTTCCAGGAGAGCTGTTCCCCCACTCCCCCATCCCCTTTTAGCATGTGTACTTCTACCGAGTTGTAATCCATAAAGATGAGAAAAAATACATTTCTGCTACAATAGAGGGAACTTCTGAGGGAACAGAGCTGTGTTTTGAATGTTTTAATATACAGAAATTGACACCCATCTACTTCTGTATTCAAAAGCCCTCTCTCTGGAATAGAATAACAATGCTTTCTCCTCTATATTTTCCTTGCATGCTGCCACGGAACTGCTGTTGAGAAGCAAATCCTTCTGTTGCAGTCCTTTATTTTTACCTCCCCCCACTTTGCAAATCACTTTCTTTCCCTCAAAGATTAAAGTGTGGTAAAAGCTGCTAAGTGACTAAGAAATGGACCCTCTGAGTCAACAGATCTGCCCCCCATGTATCTTTGAGTCATAGCTCCTAATGTTTCTTGATACAATCCAGTTTTTTTTTTTCTTTCAGTTTTTTTTTTTTTTTTTCCCCTTTCCTGATAGCTGAGCTTACAGAAAAAATGTCAGTGTTTGGGGATGGGAGATTTTGCCCTGATGCATGAGCTGCCCTTACCATGATAGGGAGATCCCACCAAAGGAACACGCATGTGAAGCCCAAGCATGAATATGACATGACATGTTCATTTCTTGTTCTGGGTGTCCTGTTGCTCCTACTGCCGTGTCACTGTTGAGGGCGGTGAATGCTGCCGAGTGTGTCTCCATGAGTTCCAAGCAGACATTTACCCATCGTGACTACCCCCTCCCTGTGCGTGCGTGTCATAGTACAGAGAGGACAGTGGAGGTTCAAACCCAGCTCCCCCCTTGCCCTGTTATCTTCAGACAGGTCACTCTGAACCTCAATTTCTCATTTGTAAAATGGAATGAAAATACACAACCTTTGGAAGGTATGGATTTTTGGTAATGAGTGATAAGGGTCTTTCAATAGATATGTGCTCACTTTCCTCCTCTTTCATTAAAAGCATTTCTCTCTCTCTCTCTGTCTCTTTTTCATTTTCTCTGTCTGCACAGGCATGGACTCTGTGGATAGATAGAAGAACCTAACAGCCCTGATGGCTTCTAGAGAGATCTGATAGAAGAGGGTGATTTTACTTTTCATTGTAAAATTTTTTTTCAACTTGAAATTTTTGTCATTAGCATATGTTTCTTAAAAATATTTTTCTTTTTTAAAGATTTTATTTATTTATTTGACAGACAGAGATCACAAGGAGGCAGAGAGGCAGGCAGAGAGAGAGGAGGAAGCAGGCTCCCTGCTGATCAGAGAGCCTGATGCCGGGCTTGATTCCAGGACCCTGGGATCATGACCTGAGCTGAAGGCAGAGGCTTTAACCCACTGAGCCACCCAGGTGCCCCTGTTTCTTAAAAATATTAAGCAATTAAGCAAACTATATAATTTAGAAACTCTGAGTTCCTTTTTTTTTTCCCCCCTAGCATCTTCCCTTCCTTTCAGGGTTTGGCAGTATCACACTGAACAGGCACAGAGAGAAAATTTTCTTACTGTTGATTTTTTAAAAAGATTTATTTATTTTTATAGAGAGAGGACAGAGAGCACATTTGGGGGGGATAAGCAGAAGAAGAGAGAGAATCCCAGGCAGACTCCTTACTGACTGTGGAGCCTGTCATGGGGGTCGATCTCACAACCCTGAGATCATGACCCTGAGATCACAACCAGAGCTGAAACTAAGAGTCAGAGGCTTAACCAATTGCGCCCCCTGGGGTGCTCCTCAATTTCTGTTTTGACATGCCTAGTGTTGACTGTGGGACTTCTTGTGGGCAGAAAGCCTCCAGATACAAGAAGCTGTGGGAAATCCTTCTTAATAAAGGATTGGACAATTGGGTAGCCATTTGGGAAAACATAAAAATAGATCCATATCTCACACCATCTTCTAAAATATCCTCCACATGGATCAGAGATTTAAATGTGGAAAAAAGAAAAGAAAAGAAAAGAAACCACACAAGTGAGTGAATTTCTTTATAATTGGAGTGTGGAGAAAGTCCTCCCAATAATGATTGGAAATCCAGATTTAATAAGAAAAAAGACTGATAAATGTTACATATTTTAAAAAATATTTAAACACTTTTTAAAAACCCTAAAGGTTTGCAAAGCAACCCCCCTCCCCACAAACAAAGTCAAAAGAACACACCACAGACTTGGAGAAAGTATATGTAATATACAGCATAAAGAAAGGGCTAATGCTTCTGTAATACTAAAGAATATTTGAAAATCAAGAAATGAAAGTTTGAAAACTGGAAAGAAACATGAGCAAAAGAAGCAGACATTTCAGAGAACAATATACACAAAAGGTCTTAAAACATTTTTTAAAACTGCTCAAATTTACTGTTAATAAGAGTAATGCAAAGTAAAAGTACATTTTGGCACTATGTTTTATCTGTCAAATTGGTAGAATTCAAAAGGTTGACAATGCACACTTGACGGGGCTGTAGGGAAACAGGCACTCTCATAAATTGTGGTTGGGAAAGTAAAATGATCAGTCTCCATGGAGGAAAATCCGGCACATTGAACGAAATTATGCATTTGCTTTTTGAACTAGGAATTATTCTTGTTGGGATTTATCCTGAGATACGTACCCACAAATATGAAACACTTGTGATAAGGTTATTTATTGTGATGCTGTTTGTTCTAAGAAGACCTTGGAGTCAGCTTAAATGCTCTTTTACAGAAGATATGCTGAATCACCTGTGATATAGCCACACTAGAGAAAATACACAATGTAAAAGAAAATGAAATGATAGGAAATGATTTCCAGGATATGTCAAGAGCAAGAGGTAAGACAGGAAAGAGTAAATAGAGCAGGTTACCTTTTATGTAAGAGGGAAAGGAGAACACGTGTACTTACTTCCTTGTTTTTGCAAAAAGTAATGAAGGAGGAATGTCTGGGTGGTACAGTGGACCCTTGGTTTTGGCTCAGGTTGTGATCTTTGGGTCATGAAATCGAGCCCCATGTTGGGCTGCATGCTCAGCATGGAGTCTGCTTAAGACCCTCTCCCTTTCTCTGCGTCCTCACCAACCCCTATCATTTCCTGATTTGTTAATTTTAGCCATTCTGAGAATGCAGAGAAAGGGGAATCCTCCTACACCGTTGGTGGGAATGCAAGCTGCTGCAGCCACCCTGGATAACAGTATGAAGATTCCTCATAAAGTTGAAAATAGAGCTACCCTCTGACCCAGCCATTGCACTACTGGGTATTTAGCCCAAAGATACAGATACGGTGTTCCAAAGGGGCATGTGCACCCGAATGTTTATAGCAGCAATGTCCACAATAGCTGAACTATAGAAAGAACTTAGATGTTCATCAGTAGATGAATGGATAAAGAAAATATGGTGTATATATACAATGGAATATTACACAACTCTCAAAACCCCCAAATCTTGCCATTTGCAATGACGTGGATGAAACTAGAGGGTATTATGCTGAGCAAAATAAATCAATCAGAGAAAGACAATTACCATATGATCTCACTGATATGAGGAATTTGAGAAACAAGACAGACGATCATAGGGGAAGGGAAGGAAAAATGAATCAAGAGCAAACCAGTGGGAGGCAAACCAAAAGAGACTCTTAATCTCAGGAAAAAACTGAGGGTTGCTGGAGTCCCCTCCAGCAGGAAAGGAGGGATGGAGTGTCTGGGTCATGGACACTGAGGAGGATAGAGACTATGGTGAGTGCTGTGGATTGTGTAAGACTGATGATTCACAGACCTGTACCCCTGAAACAAATAATAGGTCATATGCGTATTAAAAAAAAAAAAAAGACTCTCTCTCCCTCTGCCCCACCCCTCACTAAAATAAATAAATAAATAATTAAGTAAAATAATGCAAGAAACATGACCCAGAAACTAAGAAAAACCAGAGGTGCTCAGGAATAAGGGAATAGGGATTATTAGGGGTGATAGTGAGATTTCTTGGGATACATCTTTTCATATAATTTTGACTTAAAAATCATATAAAGTTTCCTATATTTTAATATTAAAATTAGACCATTAAGGATAAATACAAAGCAAGTCTTAAAACAGAATACATAATGAAACAAAGGAAGCCAAGCAAATACCAAATTGATAGCACAAATGTACAGAAAATAAATCATTAATTCAAAACAGTCAAGCATAGTGTTTCAACTGTATATTCCAAGTGGGTTATAAAGAAAAGAACTGTAAGAACACCTTGAATTTACTTAGTAGGTCTGCTGTCCATAAGGTATTGATACAGTAATTCCAATCATTTTGACCATATTGTAGGACTGAACAAATGAGTTAAACACATTGGTGGTGATAGGATCCACGCAGAAGGGAGTATAGAAATATATGATGGATAGGAACGGAGAAGAAAGACTGCTGTAATACTGGCTTTGAATGAGAGGAACCAGTCTGAACTCAGGTTTACCTCCACAAAATGTCTTTGAAGCAAAACTCCAGTAGCAATTAACTCACCGGGCACCCAGATCTTATACCTAAATATCAATATCATTCCCCAGTGAAAGAAACCCAGGTTTGGAATCAGGATCAAATCTCTGAGAAAAAAAAAAAAAAAAAGGAAAGAAAAAAGCAGGGCTCCATGGAGAAATGGCTAATTACAGGTCTGGAGCTTGAGACATCTTGTTGTACCAGAAAGCAAAGAATATAGTTCAAAGACCGAGGTGGCTCACAAAGAAATTCCAGAGCTGGCTTGAAGGGGTTCTCGCAGGTCACACTTGAGACGATCTGAACATGAGAGAGAATAACAATGGTAATAGATTATAATACCATGGAAAAAAAATGAGTCCAAAGTGATAGTGCAAAATGGAGACAAAATTTAAGAATTAAAGATAGAGTAGCACAATCCACATGCCATCGGTATTCTAGTGATGTCGCACCAATGTCAAATTCCTGATTTTAATAACGTACTGTGTAGGATATTATCTTTTGGGGGAAGCTAGGTGTCAGGTACACGGAGCCTCTAGAATGTTTTTGTAACTTCTTGTGGGCCTATAATTATTTCGAGATCAAAAATTAGCCAATAAGCATGTATGTGTGTGGATGGCCTCCTGGTGTTCTTTGCAGACGAATGCTGGCCTGTCTATGTAGAACTGATAGAATTCAAAGAATCACCACTTACAATCAATAGTGCGGTATTTTGTGGAAAGACCATTAATGAATTACTGATAAATCCACGGGGGCCAGGCTGTTTGATTATCCATTATCACATGGTCTCATCCCATAGATTACTTTTTTTTTAACTTATTTTTTATTTCTTTACTTTTTAAATTTTTTTTATTTTTTATTAACATATCACAGCACTCACCATAAATCATACCTTTCCCAATGTCCGTAACCCAACAACCCTCTCCCTGCCCCCTCCCCCCCCATAGATTACTTATTGTCTACAAAGAATAGAGGATCATTGGTGGTGGGAAAACCTTGTAGACAACACCTTAACCAAGTGACAGAAATAGAATAGCTTGCTTGATTGCCTCTTTCTTTCTTGCTCCGGAGGCTTCCATGCCTTGTGGGATCATTGTCAATGCTGAAACAGAATGACATCATGAGCTTCCTGACTGATAGAGAGGTGCTGAGAAAGCTCCAATATGACCTATGTAGTACTCACACCACAAATGTCTACTCTGAATTGGAGAGTGAAGAAGGAAGACACCCAAATCTAGACTATAAGGTATTCTACAAGGCACTAGACTGGATGCCAAAACTGCCCATGACAAAAGACCCCCCCCCCCCCCAAAAAAAACCTGAAAAGTAGGAGACTGTTCTAGATCAAAAGACTAACCGGACTAAGAGAATGACAACGACATGGAACAGATGATTCTTGATTAGATTCTGGGTCAGAAAAAATGGTATAGACTATTACTAAGACAACTGGGGACATTTTTATATGGGCGATCTATTAGATGATATTAATGGACCAATGTCTTGGGAGGTAAATGTCTGGAAGTAAGAAAAAACAAACAAACAAACCATTGTGTTTATGTGAGATAGTGCCTAGTGTTTGGGAGGTGACTGCAAACGTGTTTCAGGGGTTAAACCTCAAAATACCTGTCACTAATTTTCAGATGATTTAGCAAAAACACAGAGAGCCATCTCAAGCAAATAGAGGAAAATGTTAGCAATTAGGGAATGGAGTGGAAAGAAAGTATTTGCATTTTCATTCCTGTTATACTTCCAAACTTCTAGAGCTTTGAAAGTTTTAAGAATGAAAAACCTGGGGATGATCCGGTTAGCTAACATTGGTTCATCCATAAACTCTCTTTTCCCTGCATCCAAACTGGAATTCCTTCCCTTGCAGTTCATCCCTTCCCCCAAATCTTAGCATGATGTAGCAAGAGTTGCTTGGAGCTCCACGGCCCACTTGGGACAAGGCTTCCAACGAGTCTACAGAGAGGGCTGGCCACCAGCTGCCACTCCTGGGCTGTGCTGCGACACCAGCAGGGACCATTATGAAAGCTGTTTTGGCTCCTCACTGAACCTAAGACAGTGTCTGGGGAGTTCTGGGCCCTCGGTGGCCTAAGGCTTACTGAGCCTTTCAGCCTTAGAGAGCTGGTCCCTGAGACTATCAGCTGGTGTACCATGATGTATTTCTGCTCAACAGCAAAAGCTGCCCCAATCTTCCCTTTAAAATGGTGGTCTGCAAATGGAGTTGTTTCCAGGAAGATCTACTCTAGTCACCTTAGGATGGATACACGTTTCAGTGAAATATTCAAATCGTGAGTTATGATCATCTAGCCCACCAATGAACCAGCCAATAAATGCATCCACTGAACAAATACATACGGGGTGGTCTGCACTGTGCTGTATTTTGAGGCTGCAAGAATATGTAGGCATGGTCCGTGCCAACAAAGACCTTATTGTGTTTAGGGGGAATGGAGGGAGCAGGTCATCGCCATGTGATAACTGTTAAATGCATGATAGCAATTTGCATATGGTAGCATCGAGACGGTGCCCCTGAATCAGGAGGGGAAGGCGTGAGAAAACATTTCCTGGAGAGGGTAATACATTTTTCTTCAGTTGTAAAATCATGTCTTTTCGTCCTCAGAGGAGAAAATGCATCAGGAGCTGGGGTCCCCAGTAGAGGGAGTGGTGTGGCCAGCTTCATCTGGCTACTTTCGGGGTATCTCTGTATTTTCACCTCATCCCCATTTGCCTGAGATTTTTCCTGTTTTAGTACTACAAGTTCTGAGTTCCCTAAAACCACGAATCCCAGGCAAGTTGGGACAGGTGATCACTCTATGACCCTCCCATCACCACCTCAGAAACTTTTGTTATGAAGGTGTGAAGAACAAATCAGATAACAGTCTAGCTCTGAAATGCGGAGGCACAACCAACAATGGAAATGTTCCTCCACTTCCCATACAGATCGGACACAGAAAACAAACCTGGTGACTAGGGGATTATTCTTTCTCAACTCAGAATCCTTGCTCCTGCTCTTCCTTCCTCTTAGAAAGTCCCCCCTCTGCACCCCACCCACCCGCCCAGATCCTACGCGCCCTCCAGTGCCAACTGAAATCACATTTCCTCTTTGAAATCTTCCCCAGTCATCCTAGCTGAAAGTGATCTGCTCTGCCTGAGAAATATAATAGTGTTTATTGTCTGTGCTCTCATGCGGTATACATCAACTCTTATTTTAGAATTAGAACGAGCCTCAGAGAAATCAGAGGGAATCTGGAGATGTATTCATCCATGTGTAATTCATTCATTCTTCCATTTGTTTGTAAGGAGGCGCCAAGCGTTGTGGTAGGCATAGGGGACTCCAAGATGAATCGGGTTCCGTCCTTACAGAGCCCACCGTTGGCTAGGTGAGATGGCTCTGTAGGTAATTATGACACGCTAACACGTGCTGTGACAGAGGCTAGGCGTTGGCAAACAGGTGTCTTTGGAGCATCAGTGGAGTGGCAGACACTGTGTTTTATGCGAAAGGGTTACGAAGCTCTTAAAGAGATTGTGATCAGATTAGTGTCAGAGGCAGGTCCAAAATCACTCTATTTTAACATCATGTGGTAAGTGTTACCACAAATGTAAGCTCAAGGTCTCTGAGGACACAGATGAGGCACACTGAACAAAGCCAGGGATTGGGTTGGGGAAGGCTTCTTGGAGGACCTGGGAACTTGAACCGACAAGTTGGCGTCTGGAAATAAGATGATGAGGGCAGTGGGGACAGGGAGGAATTGGCAGATCAGAGATAAATTTAGAAGAACAAATCAGTAGAGTTTTGTGATTGATTGTTGCTGCAGAGAAAATAATCTCAGGCCTTCTTGTATCTTCTGGAAGTTCTGGTACAAGACCCTGAACGTGGTGGGGTTTAACGCCTATCTGTTGATTGATTTAGGGGAGACAGCAGAACCTAGAAAAGTGTGTGGTTTGATCATCTGGGAGGATCTCTTGGCCAGAGTTTCTTGAAGTCTTTTTCTATAACAAGTTCTAAGACAGAAGTTTAAACGGTGTGTCCAAAACTGAGAGACATTACTGAAATCTTGCGCGTACACATGTGCCTCTGTGAATTGTAACATGGGACAATTTTAGGAAATGCCACTGCAGACTCTCCTTGAGAGGTAGCTGTGGCATGAGGAAAAATGGGAGGGTCTAACAGAAAAAAGTCCTTCTCTTTATGCCTTTGTCCTGTTTCCTTATTCTCTCCGAGTCCCATCCTATCCTCTCAATAACGATGAAGAATTAAGTCAAATTAAAATATGTGAGTGTCTTACCTTCTCATCTCTATCCCAGTACATGCTCACATTCAACAGACACACATTACATGTTTGTCGTCTGTGCAGAACTCACCTGTGCTTTCTGTAGTCCGATTATAAATCCTCGTAGTTGGGAGTGGCATGGACCCACCCCGTGGGATTTACTACACACGCCTTGATGTTGACCTCTAGGGTCATAGCCTCCATGGCCCAGATTTGAAGAGAGGGCTCTGGACCTTGCTGGATTCAAACGTAAGCTCCCATTTCAAGCTCCTTGCCCCTGTCCCTGCAAGACTGGGAGGGGAAGATGGAGTGCAGGGAAGGGTTTCCCTTCTGCCTCGGCATCTGTGCCAGAGACTTCCCAAAGCCCTTCTCAATCTGTTCGCTCCTGTGAGTGCCTCCCACCCGCACACCTGCCTGCTGGGCACTCTCGCAGAGTCAGCAAGCCTGAAAGCTGGCCTTCCGAAGCCAGCCGGCCCATACATCTTTGGACCCCTGGCAGGCCTTGCTGAGTGGGGAGAGGAGACCGGGTCAGGGTGCTTCAGCAGAAGCTGGGTCCCGGAGGGCACCTGCTTGTGTCTGATCCTGTTGCCTGGGGCATGAGAAGTCCAGAATCTTCAGTTCTTACTATGCCACCTGCATCTTGGGTACTGTGGCTGGGACCTCCGTGATGTCCCTAAATGATGAAGAGCGTCGTGGTGATCTAGGAATCACATGTGGCCCTATATACTCCCTTCATGCCATCTCGGGCTCGTGGCATGGCTTGCCATGACATCCGTAGAGTATTAACAAGTCACAAAATGCACAGAATATTAATTGAGCACTTCCAGGAGGGGGGCGCTGAGTATGTGCCCTACAGGACCATTTTATTCAATTCCACCAACACTGCAGGACAAGACTTTGCTGTCTGTGCTTCACAGCAGAAGAAATCAAGCAAGGTTCAGGGAGGCTGAGGCATGTCATCCGGGGCCTCAAGGTCTGGAAGCAGCAGTCAGGATATAATTGCTGGTTTGCCGGGCTTCCAAGACTCTGCTCTCCTGTCTCTCACCAGGTGTACAAGACCTTGTTAGCACCGGGCCACGGAGAGTGGTTGTGTGTATCAGACATCTATCACAGGGACCCTATTATGTGAACTGGTTGAGCATAGACACCATACCTTATAATTGTTTTAGGACATAGGCTCATTACTTGTGAAACGGGAATAATCTTTCCATTTCTTCTCGAATGTGGCAATTCAAATAAAGTTCAAGGGACCCTTTAGAATTTTGGGGGAGAAGGTGGATCGGAGGCCCTAGAGGAAAAGATGAGCCCATGCGGTCCCCCTCGAAGGACACCCTTTGTCTTCTGAATGCCCTATTAGAGCTTATTCTGTTCTCCTGCAGCTTTCCTCCCAGAGCTCAGTGCCAGATAAACAGTCTCTCAAATTTCTTACATGTTATGAGGCATCGCAGATGACTCCGTATAATCAAATATGCCATCCCACATCTCATTTGTAATTTCGCAATTTAGCTCTCTGTGCCATTTAAGCACATATAGAGCCTCTAGAGAAATCCTTATTTTTTTCCTAAAGCTTTTATATGTGAGCTTTGTGCTGATTTTGGTCTTTGCTGTGTCTAATAAGATTCTCGCAAAGTTTTCTCATTACAAAAGGCTTTATAAAATTTAAAGAACGATGGAAATAAGCCCTGGCCTAATACAAGTCAAGGTAGGCCAGGGAAGCTCAGGCAGGAGGCCCCGATGAGGAGCGGAATGTTCTTTTTCTCTTCATGTCTGTCTATTCCGTTTGTGTTTGGTTCGCATGGGTCTCTAGGGAGTGCTGTGGCTGCTTTACCATTACGCAGTGCCTGGCAACTTGCAAAGCAGATCTCGTGGGTCACATTGGACTTGAGTGACACAGCTACCCAGCCATCGAGGCAGGGCAAGCATTATTATCCCCATTTTATAGATGAGAACCCTGAGGCTGGCTTGTGGATGGCCCAAATCCCCAAAGCTAATGCTAATCATTAATTAATTAGTGACCTGCAAGTCTGGGGTCAAACACAGATCTTTTGGTTAGCAGATCGGTGCCTTCCTTCCTAGAGGCAGTCCTTTGTGGTTGCTGAGCTGAGATGCCAGAGATGAAATGATGAACTGGGACAATGCTGCCCATCTTTCACCTCCTGGCCCCACCGCTATTCTCCAAGCAATGGCAATGCCGCCTCTCCCTTGGGTCACTGCCAGAGTCCTAAGTTGGTTTCAGTCTTGACCCACCCACGTCCAATATTCACAGTGCAGCACAAATGACTTCATTAAATAAAAATGTTCTCATGATCTCCTGCTGCTTTAGACACTCTCATCGCTGCCCGGGTTTCCAGAAAATCCTCATTACTCCATAAGGTGGTCTCTGAAGGTCTGCCAGGACGAAAGCTGCTGGTATCCCCACACCTACTTCCTGTCACCCCCAATTTCCAGAATCTAATTGCTGGCCCCTTCCCGTCACCAAGCTCTCTTCTGTTTGTGATTCACCGTCATCTTCCCTCTGCGTTATCTTCTTCTCTTCGTACTGTTCCATGTTTTTGGAGCATTTTGTAACCACCCCCACAAATAAAAAAGCCTGTTTATAATTTATGAGTGTTATCAGTGTGTAGTGACGTTTATTTTTCTAGTGTGTGCTGCAGCTTGTAAAATGCGGATAATACTTTGGATAATTAGTGTAATAACTGTGGTGGGTGGGGATCCATTTTATAAATGAAGACACTGAGGCTGGGAGATTTGGGGACCTGCCCACCTGTGTGCCCCAGGCAGAACCAGTGCTTGGAAATCAAGTCTTGAGATTCCAGGTCACCTAAAATTAAGTAACTTGTCTGCACCGTTCAGCAGCTCCGGGAAAGCACCTGGGGACAGGTGGAAAACAGCTTAGAAGGACCCTTTTGTGAGAAGTGTTCTGGGCAGAAGAAGAGGCAAAAAGAAAGGGAGGAAGACGATGCTCCTGGAACAGCCGGCACGTGGGCTCATTAATCTCTTTCAAACAGCCTCTCATCTCCCCTGTCTCCCTGCTGACAAGAAAGAAGTCAGAAGGGAATTTGTGTGGTAAACTTTCACCCCCTGGGACATGCTCTCTGGAGACCAAAAAACAAAACAAACAAAACAAAACAAAACAAAAAAAACATCATGAGTGGACAGACTTTTTCTGTTCGATGCTGAGTCATGGGGGTAATTCTTTTCTCTTGGAATCATTAGGAAATATTCTTCTGGAGAAAATATCAGTGTTCTTGATAGCGTTGGCGAAATGACACAGATGTCAGGGGCAGTAGAGCTCTGGCTAGAACCCCTGATGTACCAAGAGCCTTTGGTATCCGAGTCACCCATGCCTCACGTTCTCAGGGCACTCGCTCTGTAACAGACGGTAACACACTATAGGTGAGTCAAAGACAAAGGGGGCATCGTCCTCCAGGTGGCTAACCATAAGCCACTTGAAGAGAGGAGGAAAAGTATCCAGATAGAAAAGGTGGTGTGAAGACACTGAAATCGTAAAAAACATGGCAGCTTCCACAGCATTTTGGAGAATGGAAGTTCCAGACCTTAACCGTCAACTGAGCTGTGGGAGGCTGAGAAGGGAGAAGAGTGGGGGGTGTCTCCCAGGTGTCTGGAGCAGGTGGGGAGGTGACAGTGTCACTTCATGAGCTGGGAGATTAAAAAGCAAGTTCTTTCCCTGCTTCTTTCCTTTATTCTTCCAGATCAGCACAGTTCAGAACACCTTGAACTTGATGTGCCTGTGGGTATTTATGTCTGGGATGCTGAAGACAGCTGGGTCTGGAGTTGGAGGTTTGGGATATCTCAGCACACAGATGGTAACTGAAAGCATGGGTGGAGGAGGTCACCTGGGAAAGAGCCCAGAAGACTCCTACCTGACGTAGCCAAAGGACATATTTGCCATCCCAAAGTTAGAAATGGAGACAAGAGAAATGAAAGCGACACCATTGTAATTGGGAAGGTGTAGAAATGTGTCCTATCAAAGAGTGAAGCAAGGACAAAATAAAGCACGATAGGAAGAATCTAGGAGAGAAAGGGGTTGTTAACATGGCTGGGAGAAGAGAAAGAAGATTAGGTAAGGGGCAAAGTGCTGGGTGGACAGGGTGGCTCCATTTATTGTTGTGGATCATCTAGACTTGAGAGACCCTTCTACATGGTGCCTGGTATATGCCTGGAAGATGGTCATGGGCTCTCTGGAAAGCCATGCTGAGCTGGGCCCTACTATTCCTGATGCCACCAGGTGATCCCGAGGAGGCTAGTTTGAAGGCAAAGAGCCTTCATATTTGTGCTCTGATGAACACCCTGTGTCCTGCCTTAGTTTCCCCAAGATCACCAGGCTTTGGGATGCTGTTGACAAAGTCATTTGTTGCTGTCAAAGCAGGGAAGGAAGCATAAGGTTTTTGGCCTCTCTCCTTGGGAAGCCACTTGCAAACAAAACTCCCCACAGGTCTACCAAACAACAAAGAGTCACCTGCTAACAGGATATGTAAAGTCCTTGGTGCCTCCTGGAAACAATGAATCTGTCTCCTATACACCTTGGTCCTGTGAGTGGTTCATTGTTAGAGTGCTCTGACTTCAAATATGCCTCTAAGTCTTAGACTCATGACCTTTTGAGGTGTAGGGATCAGCAATTCTAAAAGTCATAGGGTCTTCACCAACTGATGGTTATCAGAAGGGGGGGGATGGGTGACACAAGGGATGGGGATTAAGAAGGGCACTTGGCTGATGTATGGAAGTGTTGCATCACTATTTTGTATACCTGACACTAATATTACACTATATGTTAATGAACTGGAATTTAAATAAAAACTGAAAAAAAAATTCATAGGGTCTTCCATGCAAAGTTCTGATTGTGCTCTAGACCATGCTCTGACAAACATATCTTTCTGTCTTTTTCTTTTTTTTCCCCCAAGGTTTTATTTATTCATTTGAGAGTGAGAGAGACAGAGAGAGCACAGCCAGGAGGAGAGACAAAGGGAGAGGGAGAAGCAGACTCCCTGCTGAGTTGGGACCCTCATTCAGGGCTCCATCCCAGGACATGGAGATCATGACCTGAGCTGAAAGCAGACTCTTAACCATCTGCGCCATCCAGGCACCCCAAACATATCTTTAAGTCTCAGTTGTTTAACCCAGTCAAAATTTATTTGTCAATGATGCCATGACGAAGGTATGGTCCATGGGCTAGCAGCACTGACATTATCTGGGAGCCTGACAGAATTCAGAGTCTCAGACCGACCCCAGACTCTCTCTCTCTCTATTTTTTTTAAAGATTTTATTTATTTTAGAGGCACCTGGTTGGCCCAGTGGGTTAAGCCTCTGCCTTCAGCTCAGGACATGATCTTAGGGTCCTGGGATCGAGCCCTGTATCAGGCTCTCTGCTTGGCAGAGAGCCTGCTTCCCTCTCTCTCTTTGCCTGATGCTCTGCCTACTTATGATGTTGCTCTCTCTGTCAAATAAAGAAATAAAATCTTAAAAAAAAAGATTTTATTTATTTTAGAGACAAAGAGAATGAGCAGGGAGGAGGGGCAGAGGGCAAAAGAGAGAGAGAGAGAGAGAGAGAGAGGGAAACAGACTCCCTGCCGAGCAAGAAGCTCAAAGCTGGGGTCAATCCTAGGACACAGAAGCCATGACCCAAGCTAGAGGCAAACGCCCAGCCAACTGAGATACCCAAGGGACATGTACACCCATCCACATTTGGGAAGCACTGTCCTGGATTACCGAAGTCTCCCTGATGGGTGAATGGGGTATTTCTTATACAAGACGGAGAAAAAGAATTTAGACTCAGTGAAATAGAAGTGGGGGAAACAAAGAAAAACTTTCTGATCTCTTGGGAGATCATTGAACTATACCAAACTATGTGAGGTCTATTTCTAACATCCCAGCATACTTGTCCCAGAGCCTGGGCTAGAGGAGCCTGTCTTGGTCCAGGACCCAATGTACTATTGAGTCAGAGGGCCTCTCTCTCTGCCTGCTTCCTGGGCGCCAGAAGCCGGGCAGGCTGGCTTCCGTTTCTTCGGCTTGCCTCTTTGCTCTTGCTGCTTGGGCACACAGGTGGGAAGAAGAGGGACTAATCAACCACATACAGTAAGTCCTATTATAAAATCTGAAAATCCACCACGATTTTTTTCCATGTGGCACCCCAAAGTGCTAACGTTAAAGGGGTGATTACCGGCCCTTTATTATCCTCATTTTGGCAAAGCTGTATTTTCTCCCCCACACCTATGTTCAAGGCTAATTCAGGGTTATTTTCTCCCTGCAGGCCTGTGCCGAGTGCCACAGGGAACAGCGTTTAGCAACACCGAGCGGGAGAGGCAGAGAGCAGCGCAAACTTCACATAGGACTTGGAAACTGGCTTGGTCTGATGGCAGGAGATTGTGAGTTTTTATGGTGTTAACTGTGAAGGGGTGAAAAGCAGCCAGTGCCCAGGAGCGCCAACGCAGCTCCTTCCCAGGAGCCCTGGTGCTCTGTGTTGTGGGTGAATCTGCTGGAAGGAGTGCTGGGGGTGGGGAGGAAGCTGTACTGTGGTGGGAGGGCAAGCTAGCATGCTTGGGGTTTGTCTGAGTGCAAGGGATGGGTGGGGAGAGCATCCTGTCTCAAAGGTAACCAAGAAAGGAAGGGGAAGGTGGACCTTTCTAGATCTACCCCAGAACCAGTTTAGACCCCCACATGTCTATCCCATAGGCCCTCGAGACCAGAGACTGCCCAGTGCAGAGGCGGAAGGCAGCAGTCACAGAACCAGTCTGGGTGGAAATTCCTGATTCTAAACCACGATCCTCTGCCTTCTTTTCTTTTCTTTATTTATTTTTAAAGGTTTGTTTGTTTATTTTAGGGAGAGAGAGTAGAAGTTGGGGAGTGTGGAGGTGGGGAAGGAAGGACCGAGAGGGAGGGAGTAGAGGGCAGTAAAGAATCTCAAGCAGACTCTATACTGAGCCAGATGCGGGGCTCGATCCCAGGACCCTGAGATCGTGACCTCCGTCGAAACCAAGAGTCAGACGCTTGACTGGTTATGCCACCCAGGTGCCCCTCTCCCTTTTTAAAGGAAGACTCTGAGTTTCCCACACAATATCTGTTCTCCTTCTGCCATGTAAAACTCTGATTTCATCCTGAGTGACAAGATACTGGTAAAGAGATGATGTTCTTGGGGCATCTGTGTGGCCCAGTGGGTTAAGCTTCTGCCTTCAGCTCAGATCATGACTTCAGGGTCCTGGGATCGAGCCCCGCATTGGGCTCTCTGCTCAGCGGGGAGCCTGCTTCCCCCTCTCCCTCTGCTGCTCCCCCTACTTGTGTTCTCTCACATTCTCTCTCTGTCAAATAAACAAAAAAATCTTAAAAAAAAAAAAAAAAAAAGATGTGGTTTTCCAGGCATCTTTGCAGGGAGGCATGGCTCATCAGACGTGAATAGAGGGCAGTAAGTGTGGCTTTTAGGCAAGTCCTTCAGTGGGGCCGACTCAGCTGGAGGCAATGCCTATGTGCTCCTCATCCTTCTTTCTGCCTGAAATGTGACAGCTCTTCAGGTCTGGAGGTATATACAAAGACAGAGTAACATCACTAGAGATAGCGAATCAGACTTTCAGGAGGATACTGATTTCTGGATGACTGCTATCCCTGCCTATTCCTGCCTTCAGGACCTCTGCCAAAGAAGCCACTTGTTTGAATTTTCTATGTATGTGGAAACTCAGTTCTAGGTTACTTCCATCTCCCATGGGCTCCCTATATCAGGTGGGGCAGGTAAATCCAACTACAGTCACAAGCAAAGTTCTAAATCTTACTGGCTTCATCCAATATAAGTGTCATTCACACCAAGCCTAATGCAGCAATAATGGGTTGGCAGGCAGACTTTCTGGGACCCAAGGGCCTATGCTCTTCCATCTCCGCTGTACTACATACACTCCATGTCCTCTTTATGCAGGCAGGGGTGTGGACAGTGAGCAGGAATAGCATGTGGGGGATTTTTTATGGGCTATGAGTAGTACATGACCCTTCCAAAGAGATCTTGTTGGCCAGAATTCAGTCACACCGCTGCAAAGGCAGCTGGGGAATGTCATTTGATTGTGTGCTCAGGGGAAACAGAAATGAGTTTTGGTGAATATTCATAGTTTGCCAAGCACATTCTTTCAAGAGAAAGAAGGAAAGAAAGAAGGAAGGAAAGGAAAGGAAGGGAAGGGAAGGAAAAAGAAAATAAAAGAGAAAAGAAAAGAAAGGAAAGAAAAGGAAAGAAACGAAGCCCGTTAGGCAGGCAGGCAAGGAAAAGGGAGGGAGACATGGAGGAAGGGAGAAGGATGGGAGGGAAAGAGGGAAAGGGAAAGATCAGCCAATGCTCAAGGTTCTCCAGAAATAATTAACACACATTTCCTGGGACACAAAATACACCAATGAGTGGAAAGAATGGAACCATGCCCTGTGATTCCCAAAGGGACTTACGCGTTCCCCAGTGCCCCTTCCACCGGAAGGGTCTTATTCAGCACCTACCACGTTCAGAGCATGGCGGTTGCTGCCCCCGGGTGGGAACAGCTGTCCACGGAAGCCAGCGGGATTCGTAGCGCAGCCCTAGGTCAGACCGGAAGAGACTGTTTGGACCAATGTTCCTGGCTCTGGTACTGGAAGGGTTTCACTTGAACCTGGATCTCCTGTTGTCACTGTCCCTGAGCAAGCAGATTCCCTTTTCTGAGCTTTGGTTTCCCTATTTCCTCACCTGTAAAGTAGAAAGAATCATGACTGTCTTCTTGGCTTCTCTCTCCCTTGAGAACCAGAGGTAATACAGTAAAGCCCGGGCCCAGAACGCAGGCTCAGTAACTAGCAGCTGTGATTTTTATCTCTTTCAATGTAGACATTTCTTGTCTACAGAGTAAAACTTCACAGTTTGGCAAATGAAGCCTTCTTCTGGATGGCTCAACCTACATTTCCGACATCATGTTCTGCCATCGCCGTCAATGGCTTTGTATTTCTCATGGTGTTCCCTTTGCTTCCCAGGTGGGGTCTCTCAACGTTGCTACTACTGACATTGGGGGCAGGCTAGTGTTTGCTGGGGGGACTGTTCTGTACCCCAACAAGTCAGCCACCCTCCAAGCTATGACAACCAAAAATGTCTCCAGAATTGACCAAGTGTCCTGTGGAGGTAAAATCACCCCTGGTTGAGAACCTTTGTTCTAACATCTTTCATTTCTTTCTCTGTGAAACACTGCCTCATCCTTCAGGGCCTACCTACCCACTAGGTCTTTCCACTGTAAAGACTTCCCTGTCTTCTCCAGGAAGAATGAGAAACTAATTGCTTTCTCTTCTGTGCTCCCAGGGTTCTGTATTTGTTTACTTCTTCTTTAATAACTTGTTTGTCCACTAGACTTGGTGCTTGTTGAGTGAACCTGTCTTGTTCATCTTTTTTATCCCCAGCGACTAGCACAATGTCTATTATATAGATTAAAAAGAAAAAAAAAGAAAAGCTATTGGAGTACTTGAATGGGTTCCTGGAAACGTACAACTGACAACATGTGGTTCTTCCACAACATCTAGTTTCAAGGGAGCAATGGAAAGATGCTCAGGATATTAGAAAGGAAGAATGGAAAGGAGGGCTATGGGCTTGGGAATGACACAGAAGTCTAGAAGGAAATCTGGAGAACCTCCATCTGCTCTGGGTATAGAAAACACAAATGCATGAAATAGCGATGCTATGAACTTATCAAAACCTTGATAAGGTCCAAATGACCCACTTCAGGCAGAGCCAATATAGAATCTCAAAAAAGGTTAGGCCAGTGGGGCTAGGCTGACTGGAGAAGAGAGGGTTTGTGGTCAGAGCAAGGCTTTCTCTCTGGTCGTGTATATTACCATGACAACCCATGCTTCCCTCTGCCTCCGGTCCAACCAAACTGGCCTCCTTGCTGTTTCTCAACACTCAGTGTGTTCCCACCTCAGAGCCTTTGCACCTGCTGGTTCCTCTGCTTATAATGTTTTCCCTCGGATGCCTAACTTACTCCCTCATTCAATTCAGATTTCTGCTCAAGATGTCAGGCCATCGGATCCCTTGGTCTATAATAATACCCTTCCCAATTATTCTCTGCCCCTCACCTGGTGTTATTTTTATTCATAGTCCTAAATCATCATCTGCTTGTTGTTTATCTACCTCCTCACTGGATGTAAATTACACAAGGACTGGATTGTTTTGCTTGTTTCTTTCATTCACTGCTGGATCTTCCGTGCCTAAAACAACGCCTGGTACACAGTAGGTGCTCAATAAATGTTTGGGGAACGGGTAAACGGATGAACAAATGCATGGAGCTTGTCTTGAGTTGGACTGGAAATGAGTCCAGTGGAAGCAGACTCAGTGGAAATGATTGGAAGACACAAGTGTGGAGCCAGTGAGTGTGGATGGAAGGCGCTGCAAACCCGGGGATTTGGCAGCACCTACTAATCTCTTAAGGTGAGTGAGTGAGCTGGGACCTCTTCTTCCAAAGCTGGCAGGCATCAGGGAGGGCAGACGGATTTACATTTGGCCGGTTACTTTTGCTAAAGCAGACGTGTTAGCAAAGATAATTGTAAAATATCAAGTACCATGGAAACACTTATTAATACCGGGGGCCGGTGTTCTGATGGAGCCCGAGGCTCGCTCTGGCTCCGATCAACAGCCAGCAGTTTGCAAGCGTGTCCAAAGCACTTGGTTTCTTGGACCGAAAATCACAATCCTCAGTACACAATGATTTCGTGCCTTCTGTCAGAGTGTCTCAAAGCATGTCACCAGCAGTCACCCTGCCCACGTCCTTGGGAGGAGGTGGCCCTGAGCAGCAGGTCCTCAGTCCAGCTTGTCTTTGACTAATAGGTTTTGGAAGCTGGTGTCCTGTTTCCCACACTCACGGATCCAGTTCTCCTTTCACTTCAGCCCGTCTCCGGGCGGCTCCCTCGCTCTGCCCCCTGCAGCCCCAGAACCTCCTCCCACCTGGCCACCAGGGGGGATTTTCCCAGCCCCGTGAGGGTAAGGGAGGCAGTGCCAGGATGCTGCGGTAGTGACTCTTTGACCCTTTCATCACCAGCGGGAGAGGTCTGGGGGTGTCCTCCCTGCCAGGCCTCAGGTAGGGGTGGAAGAAGAAGGGCCCGGGGCCCAGGGGCCCTTGCTGGGGGTCTGTTCGCACCCCTCGTCTGGTGCTCACTGTGTTTCCCAGACAGGTGGCGTTTCTCTCAGTGGAGCGACAGGACAGCTGGTGGGTGGGAGACAGGGGATGCCATGAGATGCCATAAATAGGAACTACTGAGGACAGTGGTGAGTCGTATTGATCTCTCACATTTGTCTCTGGGGAGGGAAGGAAGGAAGGAAGGAAGGAGACAGACTCACATAGATTCTGCATTCAGAAATCAGAAGCCTGGGACTCTTAAAGCCTTCTCTGTGGATGCTGGTTTCTCTTAAGGACATTCCTGTGTTCTCTTGCTTCGATGGTTTGAGAGCAAACAAATCTGTTGCCTTTACACCAAATATTTAGAGACCCAGAACAGGTAAATTTCTCCTCCTTCATATCCCTAAGCAAACAGGGACTATATCTCAGATCCTCGCAGGACTGGGTAGCTGTGTGTCCACAGGGATGGGCAGAAGTGTTTGAAAACCAGCCCCCACATTTGGGTGGTCCCAGAAGGGGAGAGAGAACTTCCAGGGCACCAGCCTCGACGCCTCTCGGGCCTGCTCTTCACCCAGCCCATATCAGGAGTTGGGCTCTGCGGTCAGTGGGATCAGGACAGTGACTCCAGGCCTCTTGCCCGCTCCACACGTCTGTGCCACTGGACATGCTTGCCACGGGCCAGGGCTGGAGGGCCCCTTGCAATTCCCATCAGCATCTTGCTTTTGGTTTTAGAGATCAAAGGTGGTGGGTGGAGGGAAGAGAGACTGAGGACTCTAGGAGGGCACACAGGAAAATCCTGGGAGGGAGGAGTGGGGAGGGTGTCTTATCTGACTTGCAGGGTGCACCCCTCTTCTACGCCTGCCCTCTGCCGCCTCCTTCATCCCCAGGCCGGTCCCTTTCAACCTGAAACCAGCTCCCCTGTCTGTCTGCCTCACCCTCTCTACCTGCTAAGAAACCCATCTCCTGCTACTCCTTTGATGACTTCTCCTTAGTTGCCACGAAGAAGTGCTCGTATCAGCAAACAGATGGCGGCTGAGGCATGTAGCATAAAATATATTTATCAAGGCAAACAGCTGTAGCCCATTTCATTCCGCAGATTTCTATTAAAAGTTCTCCAGAGCTACAAGCCGCTCTGAGGCGGCCATCTGAAGGCAG
Source organism: Mustela erminea (assembly GCF_009829155.1). Lineage (NCBI taxonomy): Eukaryota > Metazoa > Chordata > Mammalia > Carnivora > Mustelidae > Mustela > Mustela erminea. Next base: position 22,248,526 of record NC_045622.1, read on the forward strand.
CGCAGGGAGCAAGGCTTTGTGGCGCTCTCCTCCCCCTGCCTTGCGGCGCCGGGCAAAGAGAAGGCGGCCAGACTCCAGAATTCTCCTTTGCCGGCTTCAATTAAAATGCGTCCTCGCCTCTCCAGCCTCAGTGGGCGGAGGGGCCCTTCCAACTACTCCCACCTTCCTGGCGCTGTGATAAACAATGGGGACTGGGGGGCCTGCCATCCCTGGGGGCTGTGAGGGCAGAGTGGCCTCTCTAAGCACCTGTCCTGCTATCCATCCCCCGTCCCCCACCCCCCATCCCCGGGACAAGTCCACCCAGATGGGAGGCAGGCCATGCTGGAGACCTCACACTCTCATCTGTCACACTCTTTCATGCTTGCTTTACTTTGTTTTGTTTTCTGATGGCCAGAACCTTGTTGTGGCCTCTCCTTTATTGTGGTTTGGAATTGGGAGAGCTGGGATCTAGTCCAGACTCTGCTGTTAATTTGCTTTGAACTTGGGCAATCCATTTCATTTGTCTGGGCTCTTTGTTTCCCTTGGAGGGCTGAGATTGGATTAAAGGCACAAATTCAAGTGCCTTCAGGGGTTAGGCAGGTAGTGCAGGTGTGAATGGCCAGGTGTTGCCAAGGCCCAGGGGCACAGTATGTGCCTTCCTGAAAGGCATTCCAAAACTCAAGAGCACTTCAAAGTTGTGGGCATACAATTGGTATGTGAGCATGAGACCGCCCCCAGATTCAGTGTTTTTGGACATGCCATCAAGTGCTAATATTCTGTAATAACGATTGGCCGATTGGCCGATAGGGTGGTCTTTAGGAAAACGACTAATTCTTGTACTCTTGTTCTATTTTTTAAAATATTTTATTTATTTATTTGAGAAAGAGAGCACAAGCAGAGTCTAGGGGGAGAGGGAGAGGAGGAAGCAGACTCCCCACCAAGCAGGGAGCTGATGTGGGGCTCAATTCCAAGAACCTAGGATCATGATCTCAGCTGAAGGCAGACCCTTAAGCCACCCAGATATCCCACATTTTTCTTTTAATAGACTTACTTTTTTAGAGCATTTTTAGATTCATAGCAAAATTGAGAGGAAGAGATGCCCTATGTCCTCTCATGCATAATTTCTTCCAAAATCATCATGTCCCCTCAGAGTGAGACTTAGTTACAATCTGTGAATGAACATCAACACATCATTCGCACTTCAGGTTTACAGTTGGTGTTAGAATTCACTCTCAGCGCTCTGAGTCCCATGTGTTTGGACACAGGAATAGTGACATGTTTCTATCCCTGTCCTGTCCCACAGAGTACTTCGCTGCTCTCAAAAGCTTCTGTGTTCTGCCTATTTATGTCTTTCATTGATCTCTTTTGCACTGTTTTAAAAGAGGGACAACAGAGTAAATAAATAGAGACCCTGAATGTTCTGCATATCAATAGGGGGACCACCCCACCCAACGTCTTGAGAAGTTGTGTATGTGGGTTAGTGGGTCAGAGGTGGGGATTATGGAGTCACACTGTCTGGATTCAAAACTCAGCTCTGCTTCTTAATAGCTGTGTGACCTCTCACTGATCGTTTAACTATCCGCCAGTTACACCTTGCGTAGATGGTTCAAATATGCCCCGATACAGCTTCCGCTTCACCACCAACAAAAAAATAGCAATAAAAATTGCACCTATTTCATGGAGCTATTGTGAGGATTAAATTGATCCATCTGAATAATTCATCTAGAATTATGCCTGACGTGGAGTAAGTGCTCAATAAAGCTAATTGTTATTTATTGAGATGACCTTCTAGCTTTGGTGTGTTGGCACCGAATAGGACAAGCATGCAGTGAAAGCTTTCCTGGTGCTAGTATTTACAAATAATCAGTGACTGGGGCCAGGCTTGGCTCCTCCATCAGACAGATTACCCTTTGACTTTTGCCTCCAGTCAAGACATCAAACTAAAAATTATTCTCCTAGATGATACACTTATACATGCAACATCTCATTAGTTTGCTTGGAGGGAAAGAGGCAAGTAGTGTCTTCCTTACTTTACGAAGGCAGAAGTGCTTTCAAAGAGATTACCTAATTTGTTTAAAGCCACCCAGGTAGCAAGGGTTGCAGGTAGCATCTGAGTCTAAGAGAGTGGATTCTCCTGACTGTGGTCTCTTCACTTCACAGGACTGTTTTTCTACATGCTAACTAGTTGCTTATGGTTGTGATTAGTTAACTTGTGAGAGCCAGGAGAGCTCTGCTGATTTACAGGGTTTCCCAAACCTGCCCAAAGCATCACTTCAGGTGCCTGTCCAGAACCCTGATTCCTGGGCCCCCATCCAAGCTTATGAATCTGAATTCCCAGAGGAGAGACCCAATAATCAACGTGTTTAACCAGCACCCCAGCTGACTCTCATGATCAGAATAGTTTGGGAAATACACCTTGGGCCAGAAAATTCTGCCAAGAAAACTCACTCATCAGCTTTGCGCCCAATATCGGAATAGCTTTTTTTTAAGAAGATGTGATAAGGTCATGAGGGGGAAGCTGATGAGTGTGGCTAGATGGAGGACCAGAAGGACAAAGAAAGCCAAGTCTGGGACTTATTAATTCAATATTCCCAATAGTTATTGAGTTCTTATTTATGAGCGAGGTGCCTTGTTAGGTCCCACCTGTCAGGTCAAGAATGTCGTGGAAAGCAAAAGAGTCAGCGATCAGAATTGCAGAGCATTTAGTGGTTTGAACAATGAATGCACTCACTTGCATGACCTATTTCCAAGGATGGTACTGACACCAGGTGAGGATGTTATCTCTCAATGTCTGATAGATTATGTTCCACTGAGCCCTGCAATTAGCTTGAAGCTACTCTTTGGTCAATGAGTCTTTTGGGAATACGTGTAGTACAACAGGGCAAGGTGCAAAGAGCTTGCTGTACAAAGAAAAGGCTGTGCCCAGCCTCAAGTAGCCTTCTGTTCAGTAGGTGAAAAAACAATTGGAATATGTCATTGCGAGATGTAATTCAGGGTAATTATCACTCCATAATACAGTGTTACAGGTAATGGTTAGCTCCCTCTTCAGCTAATGGTGTATTAACTTCAGGAATTACGGACAAATCTCCACACCCGCCATCACGCTACCATGAGGGCTTTCCTGCTTCTGTCCTTTGGCTCATGCTGTTTGAGTCTGCCGTGCTATTCCCTCCTTCTCAAGCTCCACCCATGGGAATTCTACCTATGTGTCAAGGCTCCAGTTAAATCCCATCAAAACAAAACTACGTCTCCTCCTTTCAGTAAGGCATGACTTACACATCCTTGGAAACACCCAGTAGTTTCTCCCTCATGATCCCCATGTCCTGCCCTACAGCTTGTGGTAAGCCTGGAGCCGGTCATACCAGAGTTTTGGCCAGGGAATAGTAAGCATACAGCTCTGTCCAGAGCAGGTGTTAGATAATCATACAGTTCACCAGTGAGCTTACTTGTAGAGGACATAGGTATGTGGACTCACAGAACCGAAAAATCTGTGGGGGGAATTTCCTCAGCCTCAGGCACAGATAGATCAGAATTTGTAAATGTTTGCAGGAATTTATTCATCTCCCTCTCTTACCTCTGCTTTTTCCCATGTCACCTTGATACTTGGGTGGACTATTCCCATGTGGTGGCCAAGAGGAGTCCTAGCATCTCTGGGCTTCTATTCTACCAACTCAGCTAAGTCAGAGGAAAGAGAGAGCCCTAATGAAAGTCCAAGGCCCGCCCCTCATTGTGAGTCTAATTGGTCCTTAGCTCACCAGAATCACAAGAATGGAAATTGGAGACAACTGTACATATATCTCTTATGGGGAGAAGGTGGATGCTGAACAGGCAAAAACAACAGATGTCCTGTCCAGAGTTATTTAGCTTTCTATAGGAAAACACTTGAAACAAATTACTTTCTTAAACACTGATTTCATTTCTGATGCTAAACAGGCATTGTAAAAAATGCATGCATTAATCATAAGATGAACCAGTCCCAAAGCATGTGAAAAGCTCAATGCAACTTGTCTTCACTAAGGAGTAGACACCTCAAATCACAACCCATGCAAATTCATACCAAGGAAGTAGTTGGAGGTGCATACAAAGTCAAGGCTGTTAATTGCAGCAATATTTGCAGACGGATAGCTACGCAATTGGAAAGGATATAAATCTCTGAATTAGAGAGATGATTAAATACATGATAATACATCCGTTAAAAGTGATGTTCTGGAAATGTACTTGATATAGACAAATGCTCAGGAAATCACAATACAAAGTAATACAAAAATGAGGAGATAGGAAAGTACTTGTATATTCCCATCTCTAGTTTGTGCAAATAGATACAGTTGCAGCAAAGCCTGGAAGGAAATACACTGCGATGCTAACAGAGTTTCATCTTTGGAAAGTAAAAGCACCAATCTGTTTTCTTCTCCTTTATATTTTTCCATTTCCCAATTTTTGCCCAAGAACACTATTATTGCATGATGGGGGAAAAAAACCACATTTTATATTTCTAAATTCATGCCTCAGCGTCCGTGCAATTGAAAACGCATTCCATTGAATTTATGGTGACTGAAAAGTGGGACAACCTATTCTCTCTGGGACAGAGCCCAGATTACACACAGAGAAGAGCCATGCAGCCTGCCCTGCCCTGGGCTAGACAGGAGGGCACCACTTGCTTCTTTTCCTCCTGGGCCAGGTTCCCTGTTATTTCCATATGGGTTGTATCTTCATTTGCTGCTCACTTAGCCTTGGGGGCAGACAACCAACCCCTCCTTAATTTATTAATTGATGGAAGGAGAAAGAGAGGAAGAGGAGAGAGAGGGAGTGAGAGAGCAAGTGAGAGAGAGAGAGAGAGAGAGAGAACCAAAATCTTTCCCCCCATAGGACTGCAATAAAGGAGCATATGTATCAACTAAAAAAATTTCTTGGCGACAAAAGCTTTTTAATTGAACACAGTCTCTTCAGCCAACTTATGTAAATTCTATCCCAATTTTGGGCATCTATTTTGAGCACAGAGAGAAGCGGTATGAATCTTGCCCTAAAATTGTGCTCAGCAGAAGGGGTGACACCATATGGATGCCATGTTATCAGAGCCTGTCACCTGCTAACCGAGATGAGAAATTACAGGTTAGAATCGCCTTCCTGCTGCCTGAGCAGCCCTGGTGGGTGGGGAGCCCCTTGGGCATCAAGGCTTGGTGTGACAACCTAACACTTGCCTGGGACTCTGTAGCCACAGGTGCCTGGGAGGTTGCAGGGTGAAGGATAAGTTGAGTGGCAGTCTCTGCATGGGGGACAGTGCTGGTTTCTACCTCAAAGGAGCTGGATTTCCTTCTCCTTCGCTGAAGTGGGGATCTGGCTCATTCTGTAAACTATTACCACCTGAGAGCCAATGGGGGACAGTCTAGACTGACCTTGAGGGAAAGTGGAAAAGATGGGGAAAGAGAGGAAGGAGGATGGGGGACCACTCTGAGCATACCCACCTGTGGGAATTCTCCGCACAAACAACTCCCTCCCCCACCCCACCCCCAGGCCCCCTGTCTCAGGAGAAGGCTGAGTTTTGGCACATGACCATGGGCTGTGCAGGAAGTCACCTGCAAGTCAGATTTTAGAACATAACGGGGAGCGAGGGACGCCGGGTTGCCTGTCTTCAGTCTACAGGTAGCTTCTGAAGAAACTGGAGTTTTTTTTCCTGGAGAGACATTTATTACAGATAATTGGTTTTTTTTTTTTTTTTGGTCCTTTGTTTATTTTTATTTATTTATTTGTTTATATATTTATTTTTACCTTCTGAATAATTGTTAAATGTGATGCAGGAAAAAATAAAGTGGGCACATTTCATGTAGAGTTTCCATGTGTAATTTTTCTCCCCAAAGTCACTCCAATTCTTAAGCTAAAGTCAGGAGACAATTCAATTTCAGATGTTTATTATTCCTTTCTCCTTGCCCCTTAGGTAAGCTCAGACTTCGTACAGGAGAGCTGAGTGCACAGGCGTTGTCTTGTTGATGTGCTAACCTTGGATGACTTTTGTAGCAGGCATAAGATGGTGGGGTGGCTAGTTTTAGAAACAAGAACTCTCAGAGGTCAGGGCTCTGTGTGCCCAGTGCCTTGTAGAGAACCTGGCACAGAATGGGGGTAGTAAAAAATGTTATTAAATACTTGGAGACACAATTTCCAGTTCTTTCTCATTTCGGCTTGAGGAGCGTACCAGAAGTCACCAGGACTGTCTTCAAAAACTGTGGGGTCCCCTAGTTAAAGCAACAGGCTAGAAGTTGAAGATCTCAAAGTCCATTGAGGATTTGAAGGCCTTTTATTTTACCGACATTTCTTAGTTTCCTTTTTATGAAATAGGGATGCTATCATGAGCGACATATAGCAGGTGATTGGGTAACTCCGTAATTCCAGATTCCAGTATGCTCTTTGATCTTGTTTCTCCTTTGCCTGGCTGAAGAGTGTTGAGTTTTATGAGAAATAATATTTTCTGTCTAAATAACTCGCCTGGTCTGTGGTAGAAGTTGCTCTTCCTCCCTCCCTCTCTCCCCTCCTTCCTTCCCTCTTTCCTTCTTTCTCTCCTTCCTTCTACCATAAATACTCATTGAACACTTCCTGTGTACGAAGCACCATGATGTTTATTTAGGAAAAAAAAATGAATGAGACATGTCTGACTTCAGAGAATTTATAGTTCGAGAAAGGAAGCAAACAACAAAATCTAGAGTTGTACTAGCTTGATATTTGTTTATATGGACATATGAAGGGTGCTGTGGGAATACGGAAATAAGATTGCTAAGTCAGATATCAACTCCAAAATAATGAAAGAGGTTCAAAGATTGTGTGTGTGTGTGTGTGTGTGTGTGTGTGTGTGTGAGACAGACAGAGAGAGAGAGAGAGAGAGAGACATGAAGAATGAAGGGAAAAGTAACAAATCATACAATAAACTCTTTGTGTTAGGTATTGCTTACTGGAGAAAACATCTATGATACTTTCTGCTTTCAAAGTTGTTTTGAGGAAAAATTGAGCCAATTTATGTGAAGTACTTATCATAATGCCTGATTCATAAAAATATTCAAAAATAATAGTTACGATGGTGGTCATTGTAGTAACATCATTGTACTCTTATACACAGTTCAGTTCAACCAACATTTAAGAATGTCTGGTACAGGGTAGACATTGTATTAAAACCCTTAAGAAACATAGGTCTAGTAAAAAATAAGGACATGAAAGTGATTAATCAGAATGTAATATGATATATGCAAAGAGGGAAATAGGAAAAAAATGTAGAGAAGAAGTATAGGGAAGGGAATGCTTAAGATGCTTGTGATAGTCCGAAAAATGTTTTGAAGGATGAATAGGAGTTTGCTGTAGGAACCAGGAGTGGAAGGGAAGGGTGTGGCAGGGGAAGGAATTAATCAATATGATATATCCAAAGAATTTCCAGAGGATAGATGAGAATAGTTGTTGAAGATGGGAAGCTTGTTAGCAACAGAATAACATTTTTTACAAATTACTCTGCACTAAGAGACCACTGTACACATATTTCTATCATCACACTCATCCATTTGTATTGTAACTTTTTACCTCTAGCGTCTAGTATATACTTTGTGGTCCGTATTTGTTGAATAATGGGCCAATTAAAATAAATTCCTGGGGTGTCTGGGTGGCTCAGTGGGTTAAAGCATCTGCCTTCGGCTCAGGTCATGATCTCAGGGTCCTGGGATCGAGTCCCGCATCGGCAGGAAGCCTGCTTCCCTTCCTCTCTCTGCCTACCTCTCTGCCTACTTGTGATCTCTCTCTCTCTGTCTGTCAAATAAATAAATAAAATATTAAAAAAAATCAATTCCTAAGAGGAATTCCCAGATGTTCCTCTATATGTCCTTGGCATTTTAGAAAGTTAGATACCCCTGTCCCCCTGGGTTATCCCCTGAGAACACTGAGTGGCCACTTTCCATGTCTGCAGAGAAGGACACCAGACTGAGATGTCTTAGCTGCTGTAGGGAGACTGTCCATTTAATAGCAGACCATCATCTAATGATAAGGTTTTATGTGGATTATTCTCTCACTGTTAGTTTTGTTTGTTTGTTTGTTTGTTTTGTTTTATTTTTGCTTATTTTTTATAGACAAAGACAGGGTTGGGTTAGGGATTAATTCTAACTAGAATGGATTTGCTAGAAAATGAAATCTGAAAGCCTTGATGAAAGGTAGTTTTTCAGTAGATAAATACAGGGTCAAGACAATGTGGGATAAGATTTCATTCTAACGGAGCAGCTTTGATGACTGGTGCCTTGAGAGCCCCTGGGGAAGCACAGAAGGTGGGACTCTTCTACCATCTGCAAAGGCAGAGGTCAGTGTGGGTGACTTTTCTCACCCAGCCTTGGAAAATGGGAATTTGAGTGACTGCTCTTCCCTCCCCATAGGGCAAGTTCCTTTGCTCTTGGAGGGGGTCCCCGAGGATGCCCATGGATGCCACCCACAGAGTTTAAGCATCTCAAGGGCAGCAAGGAAGTAGGTCTTCGTTTCCCACTTTCCATCTCCAGTGCCTGGCTCAGTCATAGGTGTTCCCTAAACATTCACTGGACTGAAAGAATGAAATTAAGAATTAGTACTTGCATGGGGCATAATCTGTGCCAGACATTGTTTTAAGGGCTTTGAATGTAATAATTCCTTTTCTTTCTTTCTTTTTTTTAAAGCTTTTCTTTCTTTATTTAGAGAGAGTGAATGAGTGGGGTGGGGTTGGGCATAAGGCAAGGGAGAGAGAGAATCTCCAGCAGAGTCCATGTTGAGTATGGACCCAGACGCAGGGATTGAAACCCCAAACCTGAGATCATGACCTGAGCTGAAATCGAGAGTAGGAAGTTGAACTGACTGAGCCACCCAGGCACTCTGGTATTGATTCCTTTTACCTCTGCAACAAACCTAGGAGGTAGGTCCTGTTGTGGGTGAATGCCGATGAAGTGATTGTAGATGAAGTCAGCGGAGCACCCTCCACATTCAGCTCCAGGGACCATGCCCACGACCTGGGGCTTTCTCTTCAGCTCAGTAAAGAGCAGCCTATGGTGCAGATGACATCTTTATGGATGCTCCCTGACTCTAACCCCTTACTAAGGAGGGAGGGTTATCTAACAGCACTAGGTGATCTGGGCCAGACAGAGAAAAGTTTCTGATAGCCATTTGCACGGCTGCAGCAAAAGCCAGGCAGGTCTCGGGCTCCCTGTTGCCTGATCACATCGATGGTAAACATGCGCCTTTCCTTGAAAGCAAAGCGTTCTCTGAGCTCTGAGCTGAGCCGCCACGCTGAGTAGGCAAGGGAGCGTCTGGGGAAGGCAGGTCACCCTAGACAGTTAATGTAAACACAGCTGCGATCCCCAGTGGAGAATGGTCTCTTCGTAGCAACTGCTGGGCCAGCAGCTGATCAATCTCTTGCAGGATGGCTGATGGGGGAGAGTCAGTTTTCGTAAGCGTCTTCTCTTCCAGGAAAAGCCCCTCCCTGGATCTGAGAGGCAGGTATGGACTGGCCTCTGAGCAGGATGCTGGGAGACTGCACAGGCCCTGAGTCCTGCACCTGCTTCCCTCTCCCCAGGAGACTGATGGAGCTCTGCGAGGCTTGAACCATTTTCGTTTGGCATGAACGTTTTCTCCCTGTGGCTCACCTCACTACAGTGACCTCACCTAGGTGGACAGCAGAAATGTACCAGCAGTTTTTTGATTTTCCAAACCCAAGGACGGAAACAGTGTATTATCCCAGAGTGGGCAACCCAAGGCCGATTTTGACTTTGGGATGCATTAACTCTTTTATTTCACTTATGTCACACAGAAAATTAGAGCCAGATGGTAAATTATTCCAAAATTTTATTTCACAATGGGGAAAGGAAGGGTTAGAAAGGGACAAATATAATGACACTGTTTCATTGGGTAAGAGCTGACCTCAGTGCACTGCTCATTTCGTTAAACTATCATGCTTTCCAGATATAAATAAATGTGTCTATCATGAACTTACTCAGTCCCTATCCTAGATGGTTAGGGTGAAGAAGGTTTTGTGAATTCTTCAGACAGAAGAACCCAGACCACTGCATTTCCCTTGTTGGGGAAATGGGTTTGCCATCTGGATGGAGACTGGGCAGAGACGCTGATGTTGTCTCTGGTCTGCAGAACCTGGGGGTGGGGGGAACTGGGATGTGGAAAGTTTGGGCAGGGTCTTGGAAATTCGTTAAGCCCAGGTTTGAGTTTGAGTTCTGCCACCTCCTTACCTTCCTCGTGACTTTAGGCAAGTAAGTTCACTTTTCTGAGCCTTGATCTCTTATTTTGAAAAAGTTAAGGACATATGCTATGGCTCTGTTCCCTCTGTCTGTCAATAGTGGTCATGGACGTCACAAGATGCATAGCTGGGTTGTTCTCTGTCATGTTTTACTTTGTCCTTACCAATTTTTTTTTTTTTTAAACAAGATAGATGCTATTATTGCTTCCATTTCCTAGAAGAGAGCCTCGGGCTTAGAAAACTTCAGGGTCAGAGGCAGGCCTCTATTTGAACTTGGATGCTCTACACTGAGGCACCGGGAGTCCCGAGATGAATGACAAGGTCAGTGACATCCTGAGAGGAAACTTCTCTTTGAGTAATTCACACTCAGGCCAGACAGAGAGACAAATAAGCAAAGGGTTATAATACGGTGAGATGGGTGTTTTTTAGGGCTTGGGAAGGATCACCTACCCCAGAAGGAAGGCCAGGGGGAGGGAGGGCTTCCAGGAGCACGTGATGCCTCCACTGACTTGAAGGGCAAAGAGAAATCATTTGGGTGCAGTAGTATGACATTGCTACCCCAGATATTTGGGAGAGATGTGTCAGTTCCAATAACCTGGAGGTGAAGACTAGCTGAGCGTAGTTTGAGGATCTATTAATAGCTGTGAGCAATGGAGAGTGCGGGGCGCGATGGGATGCGCATTCCGATCATGATGTAAGTAGTGCATACACTCTGTTAGGGACCCTAACCCCTTGGGGACGCACGGAGATTCTTAGGGACATCATCATATTTGAGTTTTGCAAAGATGACTCCCTACCTCCCAGGATTTCTGCAGGGATGGCCACAGCCTCCCCATGAACCTGTTTCCGATTATGGCCAAGCATGAAGCTGACGGAATATATAGGCAGCGGACAAGGGATACTGTCCAAATCCCCTCCCTGGACGTTTCTACCTCGGTTACCTGAGACCTCCCAGCCCTCCCCGGCCTTATTGCAGACACTAAGCCTGGGCTGAGAACACTGTGGAAGGCTCTGGGTAGACTGGGAAAGAGCAGAAGGTGATAAAACACCCAGTGGACACTTACATCTCCATGGCTCTTCCCGTCTGGGCTTGGGGAGCCCGAATGTATGGAGGGTGTCTCACATCAGGGCTGCCATCCGTCCATGGGGGGGACAGCCCATTGGCCTACTTGCTGGAGGTACAATCTGCGCCTCTGCTTAATTGAATTCTCATCCTTTAAAAATATATTTTTGTACTGTTGCCTGGAGGCATTCAGGTAATGGGTGCATTTTTAATAAGCCCAGGAAGTAAATAACTCTTTTCTCCCAGAAAATCCAGAGGGACTACAGCTCTAGTGCAGCTTTGAATGCGATGATACCAAGAATGGGACCAGGGGCCATGTGCACTCTGACTGTCAGGGTGATTCTCCTCCTTGTTCTCAGGTGGAGGAGACCCAGGTGTGCCCGAGTGCGTGCCTGAGCAAGCCTGGGAGAGAGCGGTGCTGGAGAGAGGCCCTTCAGGGACACTGTGGGTTCTAGCTGCCAGCTAACCCCCTCTAGTGTTGATGAAAACAGACTATTTGTAGCTGTGAAAAGAGAACTTGCATGGTAAGACATTGGGTGGGTTCCTCACCCGCTCGTGCCTCCCCTGCATCTCAGGGGCACACAGGGCTGAGGCCGGCTGTCCAGGGAGTCTTTGTTTTGTGTCATGTTCTGACTCCACTGCCCTTCTGTTGACCTGCCCCAGTGGCTCCCCTCTGCACTGGGTCTTCACCCCTCCCTGGTCTCTGCTGCCTCCTCAGGCCCCAGCTGCCGCCCCCGTGGCCCTGCCCTGGATGCTCATTTCTCATCACGCTTTTGCTCCTGCTACTGTCTCGGCCCAGAATGTTCTCCGCGACTTCCGTGCCAGTTCTGTAGGCTCCAGATCAAGTTTCCTCATCTCTTTGCCCACATATGATAAGTTCTTCTTCCCTCGAAATCCCACAGCAGTTAAGGCTCTTACATTTGGGATATGCCACCTTGTGCTTTCATTTAGCTTTTTATGGCTATGTAAACTCTTCGAGGGCGGATGGTTGCCTGGCGTCCCGCATGGAGCAGATGCCCCAGGCTTGTTTATCCCACAGAGCTGACATCCTACAGCAACTTTCAATTTAATCCTCAAGATAGGAACATCTTAGACATAAAATGGCCCCTCTTACCCACTGCCATCCCCAGCTGATTATTCCCTGGTCTCCAAACCCAAACCTCCTCTGCAACCTTCTGGAAAATTCTCAGTTGCCAGCACTGCCAAACCCAGTGTGAATTCTATGGCTTGGTCTAAAGAATTCCAGCCTAATCCTAAACCTCTTTTCAATTATGATGAGCATGCAGTTTAAGTCACAATAAAAGGGTGGCAGTTGTCTTCAGAGCTATGTCCTGTGATCAGGTACTGCTTTCTGAGGTAGCTACCCACATTCTTTCTGAGAACAAGAGAGGAGGTGAGCTCAGCCCTCATAATCTGCATGGTTCTCATGGGAGAGAAACCTTCCAGGCCTGGGAACTCAGTAGATGCTTTGTACCCATTTCACAGATGTGCTAACTGAGGCAGCCATGTCTGGACTGAATTTCAGGGATACTCAGCTATCACCTTCACTCTCTTATTTGGCTAATGGAAGTAGGTTAATTCAAAGTCACAAGAGCGACTCTTTTGTTGTTGGAGGTGGGGATTATAGACTGTCGTTTCTAATGAACCTTAATGGTGCCCTTTCTTCTTCATAAGATGTAGAGCAGTCCTTCCAGAACGCTCTATGCAAACCTCAGCCAAGGCTGCCAGCCACAGTTACAGAAGCAGATCTCAGCGCGTGTCTGGTGCCTTTTGCCTAATAAACGCCCTCTTCCTTGCTCCCTCCTTCTGCCAAAGACCTCTCCTCCACTGTAACCTCCTCTAATCCCCTCTTGCCAGATATAACAATGTCCCTCTGGATCCTTCTCTCAGAGAACAGAAGTCAGTAAAGGGGATGTCACAGGGTCCCACTGCCCGCAGCGCCTCCTCCTCCGAATCCCAAAGAAAGCTCAGCGGCTGATGGGGAAGTGATTTATAATCCCAAACACAGTTTCTTTCGCTGTTGGTTCCGGTTCCTGCACCAGAAATCGTTTTGCATATTAGCATGGCATTGATGACATTCAAAACAGGTGCACTGCCTATAGGAGAGCTGTGGAGGCCCACTGAAAGCTTCCAGCCGAGACCCCGGGTGCGTGAACCCTTCTTCTGATAAGCTTCAGAGCAGGTAAAATCATCATTAAAGGAAAATTGACTTGTAAGTACGTGCACGATTCTAGTCATTGCATCCTAACCACAAAGAAAAGCGAGGCGGCAGCAGCCAAGGGAATCTTTTTTAAAAAATGTATTTAACAGAACAACAGAAAAGAAATTGCCATCTCAGGAAAGGGGCATGACACAGCTCGAAGACGCCAAGAAATCACACTGTTCGTACTCTCCTGGAATCGTGGTCGATGCCAGAGCTGATACCTCTGAGGCAGGATAGCTCAGAAGGCTGGGAAGAGGCAGGGCTTAAGGTCCTACTGTAGGAAAAATGGGATAAGAACCCTAGTTCGGGGGGGAAAAAATCTCAAGAAGCCCTGGGATATCAGATTGGAGCCAACCTCGCTAACACCGGACCCCAATATGTCACATTTCAGAATGTTGGATCCAGAAGAGTCATTCTGAAGATATCTTCCCTTAAAACAAAAATGACCTAAAAAAGTCTCACAGAAACAGGCTGGAACTTAGAAGCAAGGTGAAGCTTCACATGGTTCTGGGTGTGACTTTCCCGTGCAGTCCCCCGCTATACTTGCTGAACCGCTTCATGAGCGCCAGCGACATGCCGGGAGCCAAGGGCATAACTTTGTCTTCAGCATATTCACATTTGACAGGTAGACCTGGCATCCATTTTACAGACAAGTACACTGAGGGTTGGGGACATTATCACCCGGCCCAAATCACACAGCTCATGAGAGGCGAAGTCAGGATTTGAGTACAAGCTGCCAACTCTAAAATCAAAGGGCTTAACGTTCTTTATCCGCCTGAAGAATAACAGGAAATTTATTCCGGAGCCCCAACAAAGCAAGAAAACAGGACACAGACAAAGCCTCCTGGAAAATCCCCTATTTTTTCTTTCCAACGGCAAAATGATATTGCAAAGGTGGTGGAAGGGAAGTAGATGTTTTCTGAGAAGCCATATATATATATTTTTTTTTTCAAATTTTACAGTTTTATGGCAGTATCATTGACACATATAGAGCATGTGTGTAGGTCAACGTGTATGTGATGGGTTGGTATGATCCTTCTTTTTTTTTTTTTAAGATTTTATTTATTTATTTGATAGAGAGAGACACAGCAAGAGAGGGAGCACAAGCAGGTGGAGCGGAAGAGGGGGAAGCAGGCTCCCAATGAGCAGGGAGCCCGATGCGGGACTCGATCCCAGGACCCCGGGATCATGACCTGAGCTGAAGACAGATGCTTAACGCCTGAGCTGCCCGGGCACCCTGGTATGATCCTCCTACATGGAAGCCCCCTGCCCCATGGAAGTTTAGCTCCAGAGGCTCAGAGCCATGCAGGTAGCTGCTACCTGTGCTCTTCTTGGCCATGGTTAAGAAAGGGCGTAGTAGGACCGAGAACTCTCCAGAACTGAAGCCTCGAGTGGGGAGAACGGACTCTGGGCTTAAGCCTCTTTCATATAATTACTGGCTGCCTTCTTTCCCTCTAGCTGGGCTCTAGAGTCTTAGAGATGGGAGGGGACGGGGGTGGTGGTGGTGGTGGTGGTGGTGGTGGTGGTGGTGGTGTCACCTGTCCGAGGCCCTTGCTTTTACAGATGCAGAAGTCAAGGCCAGGACATGTAAAGAGAATAATAGCTAATGATAAAATGAATGCTAATCTAGTTCCTCTGACCTGAGGATGTGGCTTTTGAGGCCCCGCACAGACAAAGCTCTGTCCTGGTTCTTTCCCTGCTGGGTGTGGGCTGCTGCGGAAAGATGCCACTTCTCTTCAGGAGAAAAGGATGTGTGGGGGGGCCCCTAGGATCTCCAGCCTGGCTTTTTGGTGATGGAGCACCGTCAGCAGATGGGTTCCCGGCCTCGACAAGGCTCCTGCAGCCAGAGGGCAGCCCCTCTTACGAAACAAAGAATCAGGGGGTCCTCACCAAGCCAGGCATTGAGACAAGTGCAGGAGAACTCAGCTTACTGGGTCAGTATCTGCTCATGAGCCCGTATATGCACCAGACCAGGGGTACCTGCCACAAGGGAGCTCTGACACAAAGTGTATTGCAGAGTCTCAAAGATCTTTCTGTGCAAGGCAGAGGCAAGACAAGAAAGGAAAGGGACAGCCTGTTGGTAGAGAGTCAGTCCGTGTCCACTGGAGCTCCAGGAGCATGGGGGTCCTCAGGGCAGCATCTCAGAGGGGCCAGGCTTAAGAAGATCTCTATGGGCACAGCATCCTCATAGTCAGAAGGGATAGCTGAGTGCTTTCTAATACCACATCTGTACGGCTGCTGCCAGAGAAATGGATGGTAACCCCGCCTGCCACGCTGATCAGGGACTCTCCCCTCTCTGCTGTACTGAGATTCACACTGTACATGGTGGTGGCACTGGAAGGCTTTTCCTCTCTCCCTGGGTCTCAGGACCATCCACCCTGAGCATCACATCGTGCAAGGCTTTGGGGTGTAGAAGGCTCATTAGTATCCATTACCATAGTGCTTCTCCAGCACAACGTGGGAGGGGAGTGTATAATACCCAGGATTAGAGCAGGCAAGGACACTAAGGTTAGGTAGCCCGCCCCGTGAAAGACAAGCTGACTTCACAGGGTCTTCTGGGACCTTGCATGAGATCACACAGCCTCTTTGCCCCCATCCTCTATGCTAATCACACCCTCCTTCTCATGAGACCGGGAGAAGCCTGAGCCAGGCTGTCAGGTGACAGACTAGACCTGGTGGCAGACCTGGGAAGGAGACCGGGGATCAAGCGATGTCCCTCCTTCCCCAGACGGCGACCTCAGCACGAGTGTTTGCCGAAGCCCATTGGACAGACGGGGTCACTGGGGAGCACAGAGGGTTTTAATCAAGGAGCAGAAGTAGATTTGCTTTTCTAATAATCCCATATTAATTAGTGTCACTTGAAAAATGGCCCGTTGCACACTTGCTTCTGCTGTAGCCCCAGCTGGCAATCCGGGAGATGCTGCAGCCTCATTCCTGCAAGCTGAGTCTGCCCCCCGGTTGGAAAAAATGTAATTTTGTTTCAAAACCTTGGGGAGGTCTCAAGATGTCTCTGATGGAGAGGAAAACAAAAAGAGAAGATGGTCTACAAGGTTCCTCCTCTCTTGTGCCTTGGCCCAGCGGCAGTAATTACACAGATTAGAAGTAATTACACAGATTAGAAGTTGTGTGTTAAAAAAATCATCTTTCTCATGGGTCTCTGCCTCACTTGCTAGTACCCCTTTGGGTTCCTGGACCAAGTAAAGACAGGCCAGGGCGCCCTCCGGGCTCAGCCCATTCACACCTCACTATAGCATCTCCTCCAGCCTCAACAAATCCAACTTCCACACCTCCCTTGGGATATTTTCCTGACCCCGTTTCCCAGGGGCTGAAAGTAGCATTTGGGAGACTTCTAAATGAGAAGAGCAAGATATTGACAATTTTGGTTGGGCCAAACAACAGCTACATGGCAATCTCCATACGGGTTGGGGTTGCATTGGGTCATCAAGGCGAAGCCACAAGCCACACGCCCTTTGAAGCACATTGCCTCGTGCTTATGTCTTTGGTTCTACTTTATTGGGTTTCGTTATTGTTCCCAGTTTAGAAATGAGGAAACTGAGTCTCAGGGAAGTTAAGTAATCTGTCCTGAAACACTAGTCATCCTGTTGGAGCTAGGATTAGATCCTAGGTCTGACTCCAAAGTCCATATCCACCTGGCTTATACTGGTCCCTTGGGATGACTTGTCCCTTCCTAGAATGCAATTACATTATCCCCGGTCCCATTTCTGCTCCTTTTCTGGCCCAGCACCATTTCCCCTGAGTCCAGTACCCTCATCATCCTGGTCAGGGCCAAGGTCCTCCCCTTTGACCTCTTACTGGACAGAATCAGTGTTCTCAGCTTTTCACTTTCCCTGTCTCTGGATATCACCCCCTCAGGACCCTGCTAGAATTTTCGGCAGAGCCATGGCTGTCAAGGTGGGTCCCTATCACCCTTCTTCATCGGAGGCCTCGGGGATGGAGACGGGGTGGAAGATGGGATGGTGTGAGGGACAGAAGTCTCTCCAAGCACCATATGGCCACCACTTTCTACTATAGGGTTCCTGTAAGATAATGTTTATCTCACTACTAAAAGCAAACATAAAGACCAAAAAAAAAAAAAAAAATGCTGTGGAGTGCCCGTGAGCTAACCCAGGCTGATCTATTTATGTTAATAATGGGACCCCTCCCAAATAGAATTTCCCTTTTAGCAGAGACCTTTTGTTTAATGAGTCAGGCCAAATGGAAATTTCACTTGTGAATTTCAGATAGCCTGGTACGTCCCATAGGGTGTGATATTCATGGTTACGGGAAGTTTGGGGGATCCTGTAAATTGTGCCGCCCTTAATGAGGCCGGGGCTGTGGCTCTCCCATTTCTATTTGGATGGGCAGGGGGTGGGGCTGAACAGCTTTCTCTGGGATCACATCTTATCCCAAGGTTCAGCCTATGTTCCTTGCCCTCCCGCCTCCTGGGGGGTTCGGGATACACATGTGTTTCTCTCCCCTACCCCAAGCAACCACCCACAGGCCACCTGAGCTCCTCCTCTCCACCTTGTCAAAGAAGAAAGCTGTAACCGTGTAATTATGATATCCTGGGGGTAATTTTAACTATAAGTCATTATTCTAAAACAACCGATGCAATCCCCATTTGCCAGCACAAAGAGATGATTCTCACTAGCCTGAACTCACTGTCAAACATGCCAGGAGAAATAAAAAGGTGCTAATGCAATATAGCCCAGAAATAGAAAATAAGATTAGAGGCGATGTTTGAGATTTCAGGCTGCGGGGGGGAAAATAGCACAGGGTTTAGTTACCAGCAGAACTGTCAGACAGAAAGCCTCCGAGGTCATTAATACCGGAACCTTCATTAAGCCAAGTGGATAAAATTAAAGGGTGTTTGGTGAGGATTTAATTTTTCCTGGAGGTTTGCTGTCTCTGAAGGGCATTTGGGGCTGGCGATGAGGCCAAGGCAGAAGGCTCCAGAGTGGGGAATCAAGATATTGGAGTTCTCCTTCTTTGTCATCCTCTCAGCGAGCCCGCTGAGAACGGGCAGTGCCAAGCTGCCACGAAATCAGTGAACCCATTCTCCTCGACCCTAAGCCACCTCCTTGGAAACAGCACGGGAACCCCAGGGCCCCACAGCCTGAACCAATCATAACTCAGCCTGTGAGCGCGGGGCAGGAGGATGGGGGGAAGGAGCACTTCTGGCTTGGGAGACCTTCCAGGCCATGTTAACTTCTGAGGTCAATGCAGGCACCAGAGCAGGTCCCCCCCAGTCCTGGGGACAGGCAAGCAAACAGGCCTGGCTTTCTGCAAAGCTGGGAAGCAGGCGATGGTAGCCTTTGGTGCTTCTCACTGCTGCTTTTTGTGGTCCCCTTTTACCCCTGGATGCTTCTTCCTCACATCATTCTCGCACGACCTTTGCGTCTGTTGATTGTCACAGAAATCTAACATACGAATTCTCCCAATGTTGTCAAATGATTAGAGTTTGAAGGTGTTAAACATTCCTCCCTGAGATGTTTATGGTTTCAGAAAAACACTTTTTCCCCCTTGTTTTTTATTGCGATAAAATACACATTACATAAAATTTACTATCTTAACCATTTTGAAATGTACTGTGCAGGAACTCTGAGCACATTGATGCTGTCGGGCGACCATCCTCACCATCTGCCCACAGAACTCTTTTCATCTTGTTGAACTGAAACTCTGTATCCATGAAACACTAACTCCCTGTCCCTCCCTCCCTCAGTCCCTGACAACCACCGTGCCACTTTCTGTCTCTACGAATTTGATGATTCTCCGGACCTTCATGGAAGTGGAGTCATAGGGTAT